>NC_049909.1:12904909-13252022 GCF_001411555.2 Juglans regia | reverse complement strand
GCTATGTTCTTGCGGTGATGTTGTTATATGCTGCTGAACTGTGGAGTGTCTGTTTGGTTGGTGCAGGTTGGTGCAGGAGCATCGAAAAAGAATCGGCCGACATATGGTATCCTATTGATGGGTTCTTGTGTTTATAATGGATAGATATTTTTGTTTGATTGGCATTCGTGTAGGTTTAATGGTTACCAAATCATTTTAAATGTCATTCTTTTGTATTCAACTTTCTTGATGCAGCTAATGCAAATGCACTCAAGCTGAGCTGTGAACTTCTCCGAATCTTTATCACAGGTTCACCAAACTAAAATGAGATCTTAACACTTTGTTTAAGCCATAGATGTGGCTAAGTTGGCATTTCAATTTTAGAACGCTACTGATGAAGACTTTACCTTGATGTAGAGGCCGTGCAGCGTGCTGCTACGATTGCTGAAGCAGAGGGTGTTAGTAAAATTGAAGCAACTCACTTGGAGAGGATTCTCCCTCAGTTACTTTTGGATTTTTAAGGTATTATGGGAAATGCATTTTTTGGGTCTTAGTCTCTTCGGCTGCTCTCTTACCTGCTCAGATATTGGAGATTATAACTTTGTTTTGTTTTGTTTTTTTGATTTCTTGTAAAAGGCAATGCAACTTGGGAGTAGTAGTACAATGTAATGTTTGTGTTAAATAGAGCACCGAATGCACTGTCTGTTGCATGAGTTGGACAACTTTGCAGATCAACCCGATATAATTCTAGTCCACAATGATTAATTTTTGTACTGCTTCCGTTGGTCTTATGTCTGCACTCCACGCATTTGAATCTTTGATCTTCCATCTAAAAGGTAGGATTGTTCCCCACTGTCCATGAATTGCATTGTAGCAAATTAATATGACTAGTGCACCATAATAAATGCAGTTTTGATACCAACAAAATGCTGTTAGAATTCTACTGGTACCACTCAAATTGAGCTTGGTTTAAAACCATGTATCTCTATACAGTATGGTAGCAAGCTTCTCTTTGGGTGGTTTCTTTGAGATAATCATGCTTCCATAGTTCCATGTGGATAGCTTTCGTTGATTGATTGAGCTCTTTTACTACTGTTTGTTGAAAGCACAAATAGAAACTGAAACTTCATTACCTAAAAAAGTCTCAATGTAGAACTCAGTCCACATGAAAGAAGAGAGGAAATATCAGCATGAACTGAAATCGAAAGTTGAGACCACATGGTTGCTGTGGATATTATAAATGATCTACTAATTTCCAAAGACTTACAGTTGATGCTTACTTGCATAGAAAATACGACTAACAGCTTTCAAATCTTCCTGGAGGTTTACCTTGCTTAGCAGTAATAGAAAAAAGCTTTATTTAAAATTCATGATATTTGTATAGCCGATAGAACTTATGAATTTAGTCTCAAGGCTGTAAAATTTTGCACTGGATTATCTCTCCTCATGAGCAATGTCCTTGTGTGATCGTTTTCTTATCATGATCGAGATTGAATATGCTGCTTTTATTTTTTTGAATAATTGTTTAACAGCAACAGAGGTGAAGAATTTTGATGTCTTCTTTCATATACTGGATTATTTGATCAGTATGCGAGTGAAAGTGGTGACAGAAGTGGCCTGCCATTGAGATACTGAGTTGTTGCCATTCATCTTGATAAAGCTAGTAGTGCATCTCATTGTTTTTATGATCCCATGTATAAAATGAACTTGCAATAGAAATTCATCTGTAAATGACCCTCAAGGCTGTGTAATTTAGGAAATAAAGATATCTTTCATGATCCTTAAAATAACTGTATTGCTTAGAAACAGAGTGTATTACTAATGCATGGAGAAGTATGTAATTGAATTATTAGGTCCTGTGTCTAAACCATGAGGAATTTGAAAAATGGGTAAATTTCCTGGTTTGCATTTTTTTGAAGTATGCATAACCGGAACATGCTTAATCATCAGGCCTTTTCCTCAACTTAATCGCAGGCCTTTTTCTTTTTCGTCAAGTGAACCTTCTGATCAGTTCTACCATCTATTTTCCTGATAGAAATGTCATTTTTGTTTTGTTCACACAATGTTGGTCGACTGGTCATCCTGTTCGAACCGTTGAATTATGTCTTGTTCTAATCTTCTTTAGTAATATATGCTTATGACCCTGTTTATTATACTCTTCGCATGATTGACGCATGACGGAAAGATGGGCCAAGATTTTTTGAGAGGAAAGGTTAAAAGACTGACAAGCAGCAAGAATTGTGAAGCTGAATTGGTTGTTAAAAAGATAGCAAACATAGCCTTTTTCATTTAAAAAGGAAATGACAGATCTCACACATGGATGATGGAACTTTCATTTTGCTTTGGAGTTATCTTTTTGGTGAGTTAAAAACATTAACTTCTGTTTGGATTGTCCAATATAACAAAGAATATGTAAATGTCTATCTGTCCTTGGAAGTTGGAAAAAAAACTAGAATATGCAAGTGTCTATTTGTCCTATGGATATATTTCTCTAATAGCTGCATTTGTTAGTCTATCTATTTAAATTCAACGTGAAGTGATCTTTTCTTTTCCTAGGTGAGTGGAAGCATTCAGATACGAATTATGTAGAAAATTGGTATTTACAATCTTTTCACTTGTATGTTATAAAGTTTTTTTTCCACTAGACAGTTAATTAGAAACAAATATGGAAACATTGGATGGAGTGCTTACCAGTAATACGGACTTTTGAAAGAAATTAGGTAAAATGATCCTTTATGAGCAATTATACTTGTAGCCAAGTAGTGCAATTTATGCCATACCAGAAAGACAACATGCTGCAATATTGAGATATAATTGATCTACTTAAACATTCATTGTTTGTCACATGCATAATTATTCTTGATCATCCTGACGCTTATCCTTACATGCATACTTAATGCTTGATCTGAGACAGCATACACCTAATGTCCTTGCTGTTAGGCCTTTGCTTTGGGTCCTCTAGTGTACAGAAACAAGCAATCTTCAAAACTAAGAGCATTTGGTCCTCAAATCCATTTCCCAGAAGCTTTGAGTCAATTGCTCGTGTAGGATTCTCTGATGTCATCACATTCGTCATCCATTTAATCAAGCTCATCTCATTTGTCTCTTGGAAAAACTGATCAGATGGGAGCTTTCCCATCACCAAGACCCCTAGCATCACCCCAAAGCTGTAGATGTCACACCTGTCTGTGAACTTCAGTGTTTGGTGGTATTCCGGTGCTATATAACCAACAGTTCCGGCAACATTGGAAGTTGAGATATGCGTATTAGCATCGGGCATTGCTTTTGCAAGTCCGAAATCCGCAATTCGAGCTTCCATGTCATCATCTAGCAGTATATTTGCCGGCTTGAGATCTCTGTGAATTATTCGTGGGCTGTGGCTCATGTGAAGATACTCCAGCCCTGCTGCAACTCCCAGTGCAATCCTGTGTCGAGCAAGCCAGTCCAATTCTTTAATCCCTCTTGAAACATCATTCAGCATGTCCTGTAAACTACCATTCTTCATGTGTTCATACACAAGGAGATGGCAATCAGGGCGACTCAGATGGGCCAACAGAGGAAGAAGATTCCGGTGTCTAATTTGACCGACCGTGTTTATCTCTGATCGAATTTGACGCATTTTCTTGTTCAGAAGCTTACTGTCTTCCTCTGTCAATTCTGCCGCATCTTTTGGAGGTTGAGTTATCTTCTTTATGGCAATCATTTTCCCGTTGCTTCCTGGCAATTCAGCCTTGTAAACCTCTCCACAACCTCCTCTTCCTATGATTTCCAACGAGGCTAGGCCATCTTCTTTCTCCAAGAATGCTAAGTCCTCTGCTTTCTTTATCAAAGGACTAAAGATTGAAGGGCTTTGTTCCTTCCTTCTACTTCTTACCGAAGCCAAGATCAGCTTAAAGAGCAACGAAAAGGCGAACCCAGATATACTTCCTACCAGTGCTCCGGCCAGAAATCCGAATATCCACCCACTTAGCTTCCTTTTATCTTTCTTGCGTTTGTGGGTTGGTACCGCCGGAGAAGGAGCTGGGCCACCAGAGGTAGCAGCTGTGCTTGCAGATGGTGCAACGGCAGAAGTAGTATTGCTTTTTCCAGTTGAATTCTCAGCCAAGATGTAACGTTTTGGAACATCGGATGCCGAGTACTCGAGCTGGTTCATCAATGGCGCTGAACCTTCAAGAAACGGGTTTCCTGAGAAGTTGACGAATCTGAGATTACGAAATGAACGAACGGATGCTGGAATTTTCCCGGTGAAGAGATTATCCGCCAGAGAGAGATTTTCCAAATTTGGAAAATACTTCAAGAAACTCAAGTCGCCAGAGAACTTATTAGAAGCGAGATTGAGGGCTCGAAGGCGTAAAAGCGAGGACAATTCGCTCGGGATTTCCCCGGAAAACCGGTTGTTCTGGAGGTCCAGAATTTCCAGTTTCCGGCAATCAACTAACTGGGATGGCATTTGGTCAACGAGCTGGTTGTGAGGAAGAGATAGCTCTTTGAGCTCAGAGAGACTACCGATCGCCGGGGACAGATACCCGGCGAGGTGTTGCGATTCAAAGACGAGTCTAGTGATTCTGAGCTCATGGATGCTGCTGTTGGAGAGCCTCCTCTCACAGAAAACACCAGGAAGTTTGCATGGTTTTGCAGAGAGGTAATGTTGAGAGTTGAGGCCCAAGTCTGTTCGGAGGATGGAGAGGGCTTTAAGATCCAAAGGGTTGAGAATCAATCTAGAATGAGCGAGGAGGAAGAAGGAGAGGAGAGTGAGAACGGGTATTTGAGCTTTACTGCAACCGGTTGCCATTTCCGGCGACGGCGAGGCAGTGGGTGTACGAGGCTCAATATAGCTCTCGTTGGTTGGCCGTCGTACAATTTTCTTGACTTTATAGGCGCCCGCCGTTTGGAAAACTTGGGATCCGGGCCCTTTTTTTTTAATAAAATAATATTATATTGACTCGTTTTTAAAAAATATAAAGTTTATTATTAAAAAATATTATTATTATTATTATGATTATTATTATTAATTTTTTATTTACGTAAATTATGTATTTAATTATTTTTTTAAAAAAATTATACAACGTTTACACATTTAATGACTGTAAATATTATTATTTTTTAAATCTAACGTTATATTATGAAGGAGATAATACTTTCATTTGTTTACATAATCATTTATTTTTACGATATGATATGATATGTATAGATGAAAATAATGAAAATATTTTGTGGTGGATTTTTGAGGCTACGATAATAATTCGTACAAACGATCAAAATTAGAATTATTTTATATTTTTTTCTAACTCAATTATATTTTTTTTAAATAAATATTTTAAGTTAAAAAAATGTGTCGAGTGGAGGACTGTTGCAATCACCCTTAAATATATATTTAGATCAAGTGCTAAACAAACAAAGAAATGTGAAAAGTAGGGTAAGTTCGGGTTAGCAGTGGTCTTAAACTATTATTATTATTTTTTTTTAACCAATAGACTGTTATATGGATTAAAGGGATGAATTTGTGAACAGTCAAAGTCTTTAATTTGGAAACTGACTTGAAACACACGTCTTTGATTTAATTTTCTAATTTTGACGAAGTGAGTTTCTAGGAAAGTCAAATGTTTGTTCTAACTTCTAACCGGTGGAGGGAGGGGGAAAGGAGGATTGTTTTGTTGGACGAAACCTATTCAGCAAAGATTGCATGTGTGCATAAATGGTATCGGACACAGCAATGGATTTTGTTTGTTAGTAATGTTAGATGGATTAGGATGTGTAAATCCCTCTCTTTTAAGGACAAATAGGAATTGTCAGAATTGACTGTTTCCAACTAAAATCGGTTGAAATTAATGTAGTCAGTCGATAGTCTAAATTAATAGAAATTGATATTGGTCTGTTCGATTCCAGACTAGTGAACCGACTAATATAATATTTATATTTATATTTATTTTATTCTTATATAAAATGATGCCGTTTAACTTAGTGAGTTAAACGGTATCGTTTTACACCTATATTTTAAAAAAAATAATAAAAACGACGTTGTTTTATTTAATATACCAAATAATATCGTTTTGGGCTAGGGCTTCCTCGTTTCTCTTTCTCATCTCTTAGACCTCTCTTCCCCCCCGCCGCCGCCGCCGCCTTCTTCTTCATCCGACTTTCCACCTCGCCTTGTAGTCTCATGCCTCTCTCTCTCTCTCTCTCATCTAGTAATCAACGAGTCAATGTCGCCATGTGTACTCCCATAACTGGTAAGTTTCAAAATTGATTAGTATGTGGTGCCTTATGAGTTTATCTCTTGTAATTAATGCATGGTGAGTTCATGTTGTATTTACACTGGTAAAACCAAAACCGATTAGAAAATCGCTGAATAGATCGGAATTGGCTTGACTGGTTTTCTCTCCCTTAGTCAGTTGGTTCAACCGATTTTATATAAATAAAAAACTTATCGGACTGGTTTCAGTTTTGGATCAAAACTGAACTAACTAGTTAGATTTTAAACCCTATCTCATTTTGAAAAATAGTGAGATCTATTATTAAAAAATAAAATTTTTCATATGAATTTTAGATTTGTCTATTTTTTTTTAAAGAAACACGTAAAACTTGTACTTTTAATATCGACGATAATGATTTATATAAAACAATAGCATAAGTGTGTTGGCACTGCAGTGATTTATTGCTTGATCTCCTCCCTATTATATTAAGAATACCAAATAATTAAGTGATATTAATATACATAAATTATAGCAATATTATTATTTTTCAGGACCATTAGTGACAGCTTGAAAACTCCAAAAATGTTAGTCTTTATAAATCCAAGATTTCTTTTATGCGTCATTATCAAGTAAAGGATTTTAAAGTTTTAATTTTTTAAACCCTTTAGAGCATTCTCATTGGATTAGCTAAAGTTAAAGTATATTTTTTATGAATATAAAATGAATTTAACATTTAGCTATTACATTCACATGAATTTCTACATTGGAATAGTCATTTTTTCATTATATGACAATAAAATAATATAAGATGAATTTAACTTTGACTATTCACATCAAATCTCCACATTGGATTATCTATTTATTCATTATATAGTAATGAGTAATTAATAATTTTAAAAAAATTTTAATTTTTTTAATTATGAATTTATTTTATTTTATCATATTTTACTATTTATAATATTATATATTAATTAATAATTGTATTCTAATTATATTTTTTCAATTTTCATTTAAAATAGAGAGAGAAATAATTAATGTTAAAAGGAGAGAGAAAGAAATAATATAAAAGTGATTTGATAAATGAATAGTATATTCCAAATTTAGAAATTAGTTTAGACTTTATTGTAGCTATATTCCAAATATTTGAAATATAGCTAATTCAATGTGAGCAATTTTATGACCTAATAATTAAATTCTTATTGAATTTAACTTTTAACTAATCCAATGAGAATGCTCTTAATTAGGACGTAGCTTGATTAGTGGGAGAGTGGAAATATATTTCAAAATTTATTTTCTAATAATAAGGCCATGTTTGGATTAGAGGGGGTTTCATCAAGGTCAAAGATAATCATAAATATCAAAAGTTCAAAAAATAATATTTTAAAAGAAAAAAATAGAAACCTCGTAGTGGGATGGTGGCAGCAGCCGGATGGCCAGCCTAGTCACAGACGACCCAATTTCTACCTCCACGTGGCGGCCAGAGCATCCAATAGTCATAAAACACCTCAAAACCTAATCTCAAACTCATCTTACAACCATTCCCAAACATTTTTCAAAATTTTTTATTTCTATCTCACCCTAGTCAAGTTCTAAGTGCTCCATTCATTACCTACTCAAAAAAAAAAAAAACAAAAAAAATTTATCAGCAACCTTTCTTTATAGAGCGGTACTACTCTGCTGTCTGAATAGTAGTGCTAGTTACTTTTTAATTTTTTATTAATTTTTAAATATTTTTAAAAAATAAAAAAATATATCAATATATTTAAAATCATTTTTTAATAACAAAGTAAAAAAAAAAAAAAAAAAAATCCTCAGCGGCACACTGTAGGGTCATCTTTGGACGGCATTAGTAGCTTCTCTTTATTATTTTTTTGTGGGGCCGGATGGAACCCATTCCAAACGCATAATATATATATATATATATTTATATATAAAATAATCAAGTCAGTCAATTCCACAAAGAATGCAATTTGTACATTGTTTAATTTATTTTTTATTTTTTTCTCCTAATTAATCAAATACCATTTGGAATCTTCTGACAAGTCTTTGAGTCAAGTCAACAAAAAGCAAGGAAGACTTTTCAGCCAATTTGGGCCCTCGGATGACATCATATGTATATATTTCATGGCTTGAAATTGACAGCCAGTACTCCCAGAAAAAGATGGATCGAATTGTCTTTATGGGAAAAAATTAGGAAAACTTACTTGAAATTAAAAAAATTATAGGTAGTGAATTTACAAAATATACTTTTACTCTGTGAAATGATAGAGCCACTGAAAAATTGTACACCTATTTTGTACCCATTTTTTTTTAACTTTTTATTATTTAATGATTAAGGAAGTGTTTTTTTAAATTTTTAAAAATTTTTAATGGGTTCAAAAAATGTATGAAAAAAATAGGAAAAAAAAAAAATTTACCCTGTTCATAGAAAAAAGATGTAAAAATTTCTATGCCCTGGAACTGGTCTTTGAATATAAAGAGTTAAATGTTCTATAAAAAAGGCCCTAAGATAGTCGTAAAAAACAATGGGTCAGATGAGGCGGAACTTTAACTTGGGGGTTGGGGCCAACTAGTGATGGCATACTGCCCATGTTGAATTCCTAATATATAGTACTTTAATGTTGATCAACCTTAATTCATGCAGTTTAAAAAAAAAAAAAAATAATTCCTTGAGATATTGGCCGGCAGATCATAATCTGAGTAATGTAACTATGTCTTTAAATTTTATAAGAAATTATATTTGCAGTCTAGAATATGTAATCCTGGCGTACTTCCTTTAAAATAATTGGATAAATATGAAATTTACATAACAAATTATTTTTTTAATGGTGGTCACCACTTTTTTTTTCAAAAGAAGTACATGCGGACTGCGCACTCGAGGATTATATATATCATTATCCTTTATTTATACCACTCATTATGCCCTTTGATGTGGCACCATAATGTGGTACCACGTGATTTATCAAAAAATTTTAAAACATAAACATAAAAGGGTAAAGGGAATCTAGAATTTTATTCTTCATCTTTTTGTGTTTTTTGGTACCATTTTGTTTTGAATATATATATTTTTAAATTTTTCAATGAGACACGTGGAACCATATTGTGATGCCACATCAACGAAGTAAAGTGAGTAGTATAAATTAAGGAGCATAATAGCATTACTCGAATAATCTACTCAAGGGAAAAAATGTTGTAAATTAAAATGAGGGCGTTTGAGAAGTTTAAAGGACTAATTAAACAATACTAGATACAGTTGTGGAGTGCGCAAACGCTGCGCAATCATTTTGAAAAAAAGTGGAGCTCACTATTAAAAAAGAAAAAGTCTTCTTGCAAGCGAGTTCGCGCACCAGATCGAGCACCGATTTTGATATGTAAGACATTTATTTAATGAAACGGTGCGAATTGAAGACGAAAATGATTTTATGAGACAGAAAACCTTTTATTCTCTCAATTTTTTTTTCTTTTCAATAAAAAAAGTCATGTAAGTGTTGGTACCCGGTTTGGTGCGCCAAACTGCTTGTACCTAGCAAGACTCATTAAAAAAATTAATTTTTCTTCATGTGAGTCTTGTATTTACTCATTTTTTTCAAAAGGATTACACGGCGCTTGTGTACTTCACTTCTCAAATATCATTTCTCATTAAATAAAGAGAACTACTACTATGCTGCACTAATTCTATTGCTCACTTTGCCCCATTGACGGGGCACCACCACTTAGTGCCAAATGATTTATTAATATATATATATTCAAAACAAAATAGCGTTAAAAAATATAAGAAAATGAAGATTGAAACTCTAGGATCTCTACCACTTTAATGTTTATGTTTTAAATTTTTTCTCAATCTTTTTCATAAACCATATGACGGTACCACATCAAGGGAGAAAAGTGAACAACATAATTGGGGCGCTATAGTTGAATTTCTCTTAAATGAAACAGAATTAGCTAGCTTCTCGAAGTTTGATTTTGATTTTGATTTTTGTCAATGAGGTAAATCCATGCAATCAACTCTTTACATGTGGTATGAAGAAGCTAGCTAGGTATCTGGTTGGATATATATTTGCATCCCTCATGACCATCGATCCATTTATCTATATATATATATAGTGAATAAATAAGTGGCGATAGAGGTGAACAGTAAAATTATCACCCTCCGTGCATTTCATCCATTTTTTAGGTGTTTTTACTTTTTTTTATCCTTTTATGTTTTTCATTTGTGTCCGTTTACATAGGGATAATTTGGCCTTTTTACAGTGACAGTGTCAGAGGGGCTGCAGTTTTTGTTTTTGTTTTATTTTTTTTTATTTTCCTTCTGGCTTTTTATTTGCCTCCGTTTTTTAGTGTTTTGACTTTTCTATCATTTTATGTTTTACTTTTGTATCTGTTTACATAAGGATGGTTTGGTCTTTTTACTGTGTCGGTGTCGGAAATTTTTTTTTTTTTTTGCCTTCAATCTTCTCTCTCTTTCTTTTATCTTCTCTTCTTCGCCTTTTCTTCGTCTGTCTCTATCTTCTATTTTCTACCGCTTTCTCTCTGTTTCTCTATTGGCCGTTTCTCTTCGTCTTCTCTCTTCTTTGTGTTTTAAATTCTATGGTGTCTCTTCAAGTTTGTTCTCTGCAAGGTTGAGATTTTTTTTTTTTCATTTTCATCTCAGTTGTTTTGTGGTTTTTTTTTTCCTCTTGCTGTTGGTTCGCATTTTTTGTCGCATTTTTTTTGGGAATATATATATATATATATATTTTATGGGTTTGTATGATCTGAGTTTGTATTATTTTTTTACATTTTTTGTCAATTTATTTTTTTTGCACAATCTTGTTGGTTGTGTATTTTTTTGTATTGTTTTTTAGAATGTCTTTTTTTTTTCATGGGTTTCCATGAGTTTTTTGTGTTTTATGGGTTTTCATGTTGTGAATTTTGTATCTTTCTCACAGTCTGTTGGTATCTCTTCGGGTTTGTTCTCTGCAACGCTGGAAATTTTTTTTTCGTTTACATGTTCTGGTTTTTTTCTGCATTTTCATTCGGGTTGTTCTATGGGTTTTTTTTTTCCTCATGCTGTTGGTTTGCACTTTTTGGTTACATTTTTTGTATGATCTGAGTTTGTATATATATATTTTTTTGTATTTTTTGTCAATTTTTTTTTTTTTTGCATGGTCTTGTTGGTTGTGTATTTTTTTGGATTGTTTTTTAGAATGTATCTTTTTTTCATAGGTTTGAGTTTTTTGTGTTTTATGGGGTTGCATGTTGTGGATTTTCTATATTTTTGTAAAACATTATATCTTTCTCTTGGGTTTTAGCCTTTTCACGTTAGGTTTTTTTCTTATGCAGTTTTATTCGTTTTCTTTCTTTGGGTTTAAGTATTGTTTTAGATTTTTTTGAGAATTTGTATTTTTTCATGGGTTTCCATGAGGTTTTTATGTTTTATCTTTTCTCATGTTGTTAGACATTTGTTCGTGTATTCTGGTATGTTTGTTGGTATTTTTATAATCCAGCATTGGGTATTTTGTATAGTGGGTTTGGATATTCTGGGTTTTGATATTTTTTGCTAAAAAAAAATTTTTTCGTGTTTTTTTTAATGCTTTTAAATGTTTGTTGGTCTTCGGAGTTTTGTATTTTTTTGGTTTTGGGTTTGCTTCTTCTCGGTTTTCTGTATTTTTTGTGTGAGAAGATAGATTTTTTGTGTCCTTTGTTTTTTTTTCCAACTTAGTTGTGACTTTTTTATATAATCTTTTTTATAATGTAGTATTGTAAAGTTTGTATTTGGCTGTGTTATTATCTGTAATCTATAGATTTGTAAGAAAATATAATTTTTCTTATGATCTAGTGTTGTATCTTTTTTTTTTTCATAATGTAATGATTGTTTTTATTTTTGGTTATGTGATTTACAGATGCAATCTTGTATTTGCATTTTTGCTGTAAAGTTGGTTTTTGTTGGTTAATGAGGCCCCATCGATTGTTATATTGTAGTTTGTGGTACTTTTCACAAAAGACAATCGGGGTTTGGGTGGGGTTTTGCAGCCATTCAATGTGAATGGCTCTTTGCTTACACATCCTATCAATGTTTTCACCATTTAAGCCCCATTTATTTCTACGTTCGATATAAATGTACTGGATGAGAATGCTTTTATTTAGCATTATTGTGATTTGCATGCTATTTGCTTGTTGTTTTGTGTGAATATGTGAATTGGTCAGTTCTGTTACATTGTTTTGTGCTGTGATCCTATTAATTCTAAAAAAAAGAATTTTTTTTTTCAACCTAGTTATGGCTTTTTTATATAATCTTTTTTATAATGCAGTATTATAGAGTTTATATTTAGTTGTATTATTATCTATGATCTATATATTTGTAAGAAAATATAATTTTTTTTTATGATCATGTGTTGTATCTTTTTTTCCATAATATAATGTTGGTTTTTATTTTTGGTTCTGTGATTTACACATGCAATCTTGTATTTGCATTTTTGTTGTGAAGTTGGTTTTTGTTGGTATAGATAAAAATTTTTTAAATATGTTCTATAGAATTTGAGTTGTGTGAAGTTAATTTTTTCAGGTATAATGCAGTGTTGTATTTTTTGTTTTTATAACGTAGTGTTGGCTTTTTTGCTTTCATCTTCTTGTAAAGTTTGTGTTTTGGTTTTATCATTAGTGATGCTTTTTATGTTTTTTTATTTTCTTATGGTTTACTTTCATCTTCTTATGCTTTTTATGCTTTTTTGTTTGCAAGATTTGCATTATTTTATTATTCTTAATTGTGATAGTTTTGATTTTCTTTTTGTATCAATTTTGGCTTCAAGGTTTTCTTCTTCTTGTAGCTTTCCTTTGTTCTTTTGTATGGATGATGCGCTTCGTTTTTGTGAAAAGAAGTATATGGAATTTTGTTCGGCTGCTCCATATTCAATATGTTCAGCTAGGTTTATGTCTTTGTATATTTTTTTGCATGTTTCACGATTTGATATGTAATATATCTTCTATAGTGAATAAATAAGTGGCGATAGAGGTGAACAATAAGATTGTCATCCTCCGAGCATCCCATCCATTTTTTGGGTGTTTTATCTTTTCTATCATTTTATGTTTTTCTTTTGTGTCCGTTTACATAGAGATTGTTTGGTCTTTTTACTAAGCTAGTGTTAGAGGGGCTGCAGGTTTTGTGCTTTTTTTTCTTCCACCTTTTTATTTGCCTTCTATGTTCTCTCTCTTTTTCTTCTGCTTTCTCTTGATTTCTCTGTTGGCCGTTTCTTCTTTTCCTCCCGCCTTTATTTTGGTTTTAGTATAGAAGATAAAACTTGTAAATTGTTGTCTTATTGTGTTCTTTTGATGTTATGGTGACTAAGATTGTGTTTGGATGTTAAAGTGAATTGAGTTGAGTTGAGTTGAGATGATAAAATATTGTTAGAATATTATTTTTTAATATTATTATTATTTTAGGATTTGAAAAAGTTGAATTATTTATTATATTTTGTATTAGGATTTTAAAAAGTTGTAATGATGAGTTGAGATGAGTTTGGTAACCAAACTCACCCTAAGTGGTTTGGGCTTTTCATTTCAGGTTGGTACCTCTTGATTTTCTCAATTTGGGCTTTGATTTGGTCTTTCTAGCAAATTTATGTTTAATATTTAATATTTGTTTGTTTTTTGCTGAAGGTTTCTAACAATAGCACTGGCATTGGAGTTTTACTGTAAGGTTTGCCTTTCTCAAGTTCTTCATTTTGTACTTATTGCTAATATTTTTTAATTTCATTATAACATGTGATTATTAACTTATTTATGGTTTTAGGAGTGATTAAGAGTTTCAAAATTGTCAGCAAATATATTTTTTCTAGCCCTTTTTTAGCTGTGCAGCTGATTTTTCATGGTATAGATAGAATTTTTTTCAAATATGTTCTATAAAGTTTGAGTTGTATTAACCCTTTTTTGTTTTTTCCAGGTATGATGTAGTGTTCAAATTTTTTTTTGTAATGCAGTGTTTTTTTTTTTTAATTCTGCAATTCTTTGCTGTTTTTATTCTTGTAAAGGTTCTTTTTGTTGTTGTATCATTTGTAGTTGTTTTATTATTTTTTGCTTTCTTTGATTTGCATGTTATGATTGTTGTGTGATATATTCTTACAATGAAATAAAAAAATAACATGTCATTCTGTTTGTTCTAAGAAAAAAGAATTTAGATGATGATGGTTTTCATAAGATGATGAAATTTTTTAACATGATTGTCTGCAGTAATAATCTTCAAATAAAAGAAGAAATTGTTATGGTCTTATTCCATCATCTGACGAAAATCCTCCTTATTTATATTCTTTGTATTGGGATTAACAGTTTGATGAGTTGAATGGTATGCAGTGTGTTCATCATCTACGGCTCTCTCTATGCGTCGACGAGAAGAATTTGGGATTTCATTTCTCGTTTGCATGTTATGATCTGTGTTGGCTGTGTTGGGTAATTTGTTCTGTATTGTTGGATCTTTTGCAGTGTTTCGTACTGGGGGAGGGGAGCTGTTATTAGGCTGAGATGATTGTGTTATAGTGCAGGTTAATTTACAAGTGTTAATGGGGCCCCATCGATATGGCGGGATAATCCTCACCTGGATGACCATATTGTAGTTTGTGGTACTTTATGCAAAAGAAAATCGGGATTTGGGTGATGTTTTGCAACCATTCGATATGAATGGGTCCTTACTTACGCATGCTGTCACTATTTTCACCATTCTAAATCCCATTTATTTATACATTCAATATAAAATGCACTGGATGAGAATGCTCTTATTTAACATTGTTGTGATTTGCATGTGAATAGTTAGTTCTGTTGCATTGCTTTGTGCTGTGATTCTTTTTTTTTCTTTTTTAAGAATTTAGATGATGAGGCTTTTTATAAGATGATGGAGTTCTTTAGCATAATTGTCTGCAATAATAATCTTTAGATGAAAGAAGAAATTGTTATAGTCTTATTCCATCAACTGATGAAAATCTTCCTTATTTATGTTCTTTGTATTAGGATTAACAGTTTGATGAAAATCCTCTCATCATTGCTTTCTTTGAATTTTTTATTTATTGACTATCAGATGGTGTTATGTAAATATGAAAGTGATGTAAATATGAAATTATCAAAATTTTGTGATATCGAAAATTTAACCTGTACCATACCTTTCTTTTTCTATATATTTTGTTCTGCTTTAAAGTGAAGCAATATTGGTTGTGTTGCACAATTTGCTGTTTTGTTTATGACAAAAACCAAATATGTATGAATAAACTTACATAACTCTGAAAATTATAAAATTCGTCATAATAAAGTAGAATAAAAAACTGCAGTTAAAAAATTTTCTATGAAAAATTAAAACTGAAATTCGCTTATTTGTTTGAAAAAATAGAAGATTTTCCGCATCAAAAGATGAAAACTTTGATTATAAAACCAAGTTATATTAAGAAGTAATTTATATTAAAATCAATAATCGAAGCATAATATATTTTCATTCTAATTTATATTTAAATTACATACCAACGGTTACAAGTTTTCAGAATGAATATTATCATCCGTTTGTATTGTAAAATTCTTGATTTTTCAAAACATACTCAAATTACAAAATTACTTCTCGAGGCTGAATTTTGCAAATTAAAATATGTTTTAGTTTAAATTTCAAAATTTATTGGTTTAACTTGCCCTTGTTATTTTTTTATTTTAATTGATTGTTTAGGCAAATTCATTTTCATAAAAAATTAAAGGTTTTATAGTTAAAAAATATTATTGCATTATTTCTAAAAAAATAAAATACTTATTGTGATGATAAATTTACAATCATCGAGGACATTCTTCATTTTTTTAAAATTAAGTATGTAAATGGAAAAATCTTTTATAAATTATGATGAAAACAAACCTTAATTATTTTATTCAGGATTTTTTTAATTTTTTAATGTTTTTTAAATAAGGGAAGAATGTTCTCAGTGTTTTAAATTTGTTATTACAGTAAATATTTATTTTTCTTGGATATTAATGTAATAAATATGAAAATAAATAAAACTGACTATGCAATTAAAATTGCCAAAATTTATTTAAAATAATTTGCTATTTTTTTAAGAAAAATTTGCTATTTTTTTAGGAATGATAACAATTAAGTGAAAATGAAGCTGTTAAAGAATCAGAAAAAATATGTTGTTGCATATTTCTGTTTGAAAATATAATTTTGTTATTATTACAATTATTGTCAATATTAAATATTTATTCTATAACCGATATTTCAACAAAATTACAATAACAGAAAAAAAAAAACTCTATTTCTTTCTTTTTTAATTACATTCAGTCATTATTTAAGTTAGATCGATGTTAACATTCATAGTGGCATGTTTTTAGTCTTATTTGTATAATTTCTTGTACAAATTTTGATTAATGATACTAATTTTAACTTTTTCTTGTTAGTTTTTGACAGGTTAATCGTTTTTATTAATTTTTTGGGCTTCTTCTGTGACGTTTCTAGCTGTCATTTGTTTCAGGGTATGCTCTACATATTTTTTTCCTTTTGGATTTATCAAGTATTAATTGAAATATAAATATTTAATGTTTATCTGTTCAATATTTGATTTTGTACTTATTTGTTATACTGTTCTATTGTATTTCATAAATGTACCTGCCAAGTTATTCGATTCAACTACCTACTTTGAGCATCTATGAAGAATTCTTTATATGTTTTTCATTCTATTTATCGTCTTTGTATGTTTTATTTGTTCATTTAAAAATGTGTTCTGTTTTTATATATATTATTTCAATGTTCTGCCCATTAATTTTAGTTATTATTCTTATTTGTAATTCTTATTCTTTCGTGCTTGTAATGTTTAGTATTTATCTATTTAATAATTTCTTTTTTTTTTATATTGATTTTAATTTTCAGTATATATGCTTACGTGTTATCTTTTAGTTGCAATAGTTCATGCATGCTTTTCATTATGTCTATCATTCCTTTATTAAGATTTCGTAGGATATTGATTCAAAATTCATTGTATTGATTATTCCTTTGTTCAAATTTGATTTTTCCAAGTCAGCGTTATTGTTAACCACCTTTTTTTATTGACAAACAAAATGAATAATGGTAAGATGACCTAACATATAGAGAGAATCTTCTTAAAAATATGTTTGATCAATCTTTTTGTCTAATAAACTCTTTAAAAAATCCCACAAGGTCGTGAAAAACAATCAGCAAAAAACCTCCTTATAGTCTCTTACCAGAAAAACAAAAAGAACAATTGCATCAAAAGAAAAGAGAACGATATTGTCGACAAAAAGCATCAACAAGTAGAGCCATTCAAGATGGACAATTTTTCATCTATGAAACAAATATTATGGATGCACCTATTCTCGAAAGTGATGAAAATGCTGATCTTTTGCAACGAAAAAAACGAAGTGTCTCTCATGCTGGTATCAATGCAATTGACAACTTCTTTTCAGAAGATGTTGGTTATTCTAAAGACATAAGTATCTCTTCAGCTGATCAAGAAATGAATCTATCTACACTTGATACAACTGATTCCTTGCCTCTAACGTTAACAAATATATTTATCGAAACTCCAAATAGATATGATCAAATTACAATTGAACAGGTTTATTGTGTACCTTTCATTTTTTTTCCCATATTTTTAAATGAAACTTTTTATTTGTCATTTTATGTTCAAAGTGTAAATATCTTGTTCAATAGGCTACTTGTACTTTTCAAGATCAATTCAACTGTGAAAGCAGTACATCAAGGTCTTGTCAAGACAACAAAAAACCATAATACTAAATTATTCTTTTTACCTTCTTTTTAATTATTTTATTATTTTTTGAGTCAATTTTTACAAAATTTAAAAAATTGCTTCATATTCTTTCATATGTTCCTTAGGTAAGCGTCCTCATCAAATTGCTTAGTTTAGGCAGATATTAAAAACTGTGCCAAATGAAACAAACTGTTTGCCATTGGTGCCGTCTTGCAAGTATTGTGGAGCAAAAAGATTTTATCGTGAAACAAATAGCTTATGCTATGATGGAACAATTACTTTAGCTACAAATAATGCTCCTGATCAACTCTATCATTTATTTTGTTTGAACACAGTTGAGACGGCCAAATTTTTAACCTATGTTCGCATATACAATAACAAATTTGCATTTACGTCATTTGGAGTTAAATTTGATAGAGATCTTTGCAGAAGAAACAAAGGAATCTATACATTTCGAGCTTAGGGACAAATCTATCATTATCTTAATAATTTAACTCCTTTGGATGAACTTCCTTCTTATTTACAATTATATTTCTATGATACTAAACATGAATTGCAGAATCAAAAAGATTGGATGCATCAATTATCACTCAACTTATGGAAATTCTTTCTGTTAATTCTTATTTTTTTTTTCGAAGACTTGGTGATATGCCTAATGTGGAACATCATGAAATCCATATCAAATCAGATCCTAGTTTAGACTAACGTGTTTTTAATGCTCCTAAAGCGTCACAAGTGGCAGTAATTTGGATTGAAAATAACAATTCAGAGCAATTGAGTGGAAGAAGTATTATAGTTTACAATCATTCAGGTGGTAGTTATATAGTTCAATATAATTTTGGATGTGATGATCCACTTTAATATCCATTGTTGTTTCCTTATGGTGACACCGGTTGGCATAATGACATACAAAGAGTAAAAAAAGGTGCACGACTCTTGCCAAACGAAACATCAACATTACTTGAATTGCAACAATCAACATCAGGTGATGATTTACTTTCAAGAGAAACACAAGGTTTAAATATATTTTCTATACCTTGATAATTTAATGATGTTTTTACTTCTAAATTTGGAGTCACCTTATATTCTCAAATTTGATTTCTGTAGTACTCTAGAAAAAAAAAGAGCCAATTGTTTCATGTTGTGAATATTATTGTTACAAGCTACAATTTAGAGAAAACATCAGATCCATTTTCTTATGCTTTGGCCGTTTGTTGCAGCAATTCGTTATTGACATGTATGTTAAGATTGAAACTTCGAGATTGGATTACTTTCGTACTAAACAACAACAAATTAGATCTGAAGTATATCAATGTATTGTTGATAGTTTTTCACTTAGAGAAAAAGATAGTTCCAAGATTGGCAAATGTATTATATTACTTTCTTCTTTTATTGGTGGACCAAGAGACATGCTGAAAAGATATATGGAAGCAATGAATTTAGTCCAAAGTTATGGAAAACTTGATATTTTTTTGACGATAACATGCAATCCAAGTTGGAAAGAAATTCTAGATGAGTTAGGTCCACAATGAAAAGTACAATATCGTCTTGATTTGATTGCTAGAATCTTCAAAGCAAAGTTAGAAGAACTTAAATATCAACTATTCAAGTGACAAATTTTTGGCAAAGTTGCAGCATATGTTTATATGATCGAACACTAAAAAAGATGACTTCCACGTGCTCATTTCTTGATTATATTACAAACAGATTGGAAGATTTATACTCTGGAATCTTTTAATGAAATTGTGTCGGTTGAAATACCTGATAAAAATGATAATCCACATTTCTATAAAACTGTTGTCAAACATATAATGCATGACCCTTGTGGAATATTAAATCTGACGAATGTATGTATGAAACAAATGGCGCTTGCAAAAGTCAATATTCGAAAAATTTCACACCTAATACAACTATTGGAAATGATTGTTTTCCACAATACAAACATTGTGATAATGAAAATACTGCCAAAGTTAGAGGGCAACATTTGGATAATCTTTAGGTTGTTCCATATAATCCATATTTGGTTACAACATTTGATTTTCATATCAATGTTGAGATCTGCTCTACAATTAAAGTAATGAAATATCTTTACAAATATATCTACAAATGTCATGACCATATTGGTTTTAATGTAATTTCAGAACAAAGCAATCAACTTGTTGATGAAATTCAATTATTCCAATTAGGTCGATGGATTGCTCCACCTGAAGTTATGTGGAAGATTTTTTACTTTATTGTAAATGAAATGCATCCAGCAGTATATAACTTACATTTACATCTTGAAGATCAACATCTGGTGACTTTTTCTGCAAATCAAAACTTGAACAATATTGTCAACTCTATTTTTATGCAAAATCAATATTAATAGAATTTTTTGCAACAAATCGTGTAAATGAAAGCTCTTGATCATTGTTGTATAAAGAATTTTCTGAATTTTTGGTTTGGAGTAACCAACATAAAACCTGGACCCCTTGAAAGAAACGAACAGTTATTGGCAAAATCGTTGCAGCAAATCCATTTGAAGGTGAAATGTATTATCTGCGGCTATTATTGAAACATATAAGAGGTTCTCTATCTTTTGTCCACCTCAAAGCAATTAATGGTGTCATTGCTCTGACATTTCGTGAGGCAGTTACATGGCATGGCTTATTAAAGTCAAATACATCCTTAAAAGATTGTTTATATGAAGCATCACTATATCAAATGCCATACAGTTTGAGAAGACTATTTGTTACAATCTTAGTTTATTGTAATCTTACGAATCCAAGAGAATTGTGGGAACATTTTGAAGAAAGTATGTCAGCTGACTTTAAAAGAGTTGAAAGTAGCTTTATGAATATCAGAAAAGAAGTTTTGTGGCATATTTCTTTTTACACTTGAGTCAATGGGAAAAAATATCAACATACTTAATCTCTTAGATCATGATATTTCTTTTGATGACGACCAACATCAATTTAGAGAGATTAATGATGAATTGGCAATCACAATTTCAGAGGAAGGCCTTATGGCATCAACAATTCTCAATGATGAACAACAACATGCCTATGATTCAATTTTACAAAATGTTTTCTCAAATCAAGCAAATTCTTTATTGATGGTCCTGGTGGAACAGGAAATACATTTCTATATAAAGCGCTTCTTGCTACATTAAGATTTAAACAGTTGATAGCGCTTGTAACTGCATCATCTGGTGTTGCAACATTTATTTTACTTGGAGGTCAAACAACACATTCACGATTCAAGATTCCATTAAGTTTTGACAAAAACAACACTTGCAATGTTAGTAAACAGAGTGGACTTGCAAGATTATTACGTGTTGCAAAGTTAATCTATAGAAGCATTGGACATAATGCTCTGAGACATCAGTGATTCTGAGTTATTATTTGGTGGTGAGGTTGATGTTTTTTGTGGAGACTTTCGATAAATTTTACCTGTCGTTCGTAAAAGTATAAGACAATAACAAATTGATGCAAGCTTGCTTTCCTCTTAAATATGGCCTGCTCTGATCCAAAATTTCCTTGACTCAAAACATGCAGGCGAGATTAGATCCAAAATTTTCAAATTACTTGCTTCAATTAGGTAATGGAATTTCCCCAATCACAATTGATGAAGAGACAAAAATTCCTGATGATATGCTTATCCGTTATGAAAATGATGCTGGTTCTTTGCAAAAACTGATAAATGCTGTTTTTCATAACATTCATGATTATTTAGAAAATTTGTCTGAAATGTTGAATCGTGCTATATTGACTCCAAAAACAGATGAAATAAATGCTAGACTTAAACAGATGTTTCCAGGTGAGCTAAAACAATATTATAGTTTCGATGAAGCAATTTATGCATTTGAACAAGACATTATGGAAGACTTCTTGAATACTTTGACACCAAATGGGGTTCCATCTAATGAATTGCTACTTAAAAAAGATTTTCCAATCACGTTGTTTAGAAATATTAATCTTTCAGAAGGCTTATGCAATGAAACTCGTCTGATACGTCGCAACTTTGAACGTAACGTCATTGATGCAGAAATCGCAGTTGGTCATCATAATGGTAAAAGAGTTTTTATACCAATAATCATATTTTTGCCAAAAACTGATGAAAACAATGGTTTCCCATTCAAGAGAACTCAATTTCCTATCAGATTAAGTTTTGCAATGAGAATCAACAAAGCACATGGCCAAACATTGGATTTTGTAGGGATATATCTGCCACAACCTGTATTCTCTCATGGACAACTATATGTAGCATTATCAAGAGCTAAGACAGCCTCTTCAGTAAAAATTGTGATAAGGTCGATATCAGTCAATAGATCTTAATAGAATTACATAAAAAATATTGTGTATAGAGAATTATTAAGTTTGACATTTTCATTTTAACATTATACAAGTAAATTGATTCAATAATTTAGATTCATATTGTTATTATTTTGTAAAGTTTCAAGTTTAAATGCTAATGCAATTTTTTCCTTTTTTACATATGCAATGTTTATGATGCGAAAGTTTTATACATCTATCAAAGATATCACATCAAGCACAAGGAATTGGAGAATTAAAATGCTTGTAGTAGAAAAATCTCCGAAATGTATAGCATAGCATTCGCCGTTAAAATATCAACACATAATCTTAATTGATGCCGATGTATAATACTTGTTGTTTTGTAAATTTATAAAAAGTTATAACTATATATTTAATGATGTTAAATGTTTTTTTAATAGTGATAAGCATATATTAATTTCTGCTGGAAATATATTATTTAATATTTTACAGGGCAATCGACTACAAGCAACCATGTTTGACAAATATATTGATTCACGTGATGATACTTTACATGTATTCCAGTCATACTACGTTAGTAATGCTTATGTGAAGTCGTTAGATCCTAAATATAAAACTCAAACTCATCAATACCAATGAATCTTAAATTCAAGGATGATAATTGAAGAAATTCCAGATGATGAAGAAATATTGTAGCCACCAGTTTATGATATTGTTTCATTTAGTGAACTTCATAATTATAAAGATTTGGTTGTAGAGATAGGTAAATATTCAATCAAAATTTACAGATTC
Source organism: Juglans regia (assembly GCF_001411555.2). Lineage (NCBI taxonomy): Eukaryota > Viridiplantae > Streptophyta > Magnoliopsida > Fagales > Juglandaceae > Juglans > Juglans regia. The sequence goes on along the minus strand of NC_049909.1, from coordinate 13,229,063 downwards.
GGTTGTAGAGATAGGTAAATATTCAATCAAAACTTATAGATCCTTTCATAACTATATTTATTAACAAACAAAAAACTATAAACATGATTTATTAGATTTGTTGGCAATTGCATTATACATTAAGCCAACTAGAGAAGTGAAGACAACAAATGGTTCCAAAGTCTTGCAAGAAATATATTTGATTGATTAAAGGTGAACATATTCTTTAAATTATGTATTTATTTTATTACATTTTCAATAATAATTTTTTTAATTCCATTTATTGATATGAAATTATTGATTACTTTTGCTTCAATTTTATAGCTTGAACCCTGTATGTTTGACTATGTGGGGTCAATTTGTTGATGCTGAATGCCAACAAATTTCAGAAGTTATTGGAGCTAAACCAATCATTTTTGCCAGACGATTAAAAGTTACTTCTTATAATGGTATTATTAAAAAATTTAGAATTCTATATTTTTGTTTTGTATAATATGCTCATACTATATCTATCATATCTTTTTAATTTAGAACTCTTTTTGTCATCTCAACCAATGAGTATGTTTACGATAAATCCTAGAATTCTTAGTGCAGCATCATTGCAAGAATGGTAATACATGTTTTTTTCCCTTTTAATTTAAAACAAACTTTTATTAATTTTTGTTTTCAACGTAGAATTGTTACATTTTAAAAATTATTATTTGTTTTTAATTTCTCTTAAATTTTTGCAGGGCAACACTCAATGATTTCTTGCTTGAAGATGTGATTATAAAATCTTTGGATCCAACACACACATCTGCCACTACTCATGCTGTCCGGAAATTAACAAACATTTTTGACGTTGCAGAACTACTCGAGGCTTCACAACCTACAACAGTAAATTATATTCTTAACAATGCTTTTTTGATTATTGATTATTACAACACAATCATTTTAATACCTGTTTTAAATATCATATAGAAACCAAAATTTTGGGTGAAAGGCAAGATAGATGTGCTTAATCTCTACCAAATCTTCTTTTATATGTCTTGCATAAGATGTAACGAAGGAATATGCTATGATTACAATGAAAAATTTTCATGTTACCATTGTAAGCATATGAGCATTGCACAATCACGGTATGTACTTTTATTCTAAACCTTTAGTTCACATCACTCACTTAAAAAATTTAACATATCTCTTCTATACATTCTAACAGATAACTATATTTTTGTTGATAATAGTTGTCGAGTATATGCTGAAGTTGATGATGATACATGACAACTAGCTGCAGTAGTATTTGGTGAAATTGCAGAAAAAATGTTGGGTTATTCAGCAATTCATTTTATGAATCATACTGGCAAGGTAATATAATGTTACATTTTTAAAATTTTTTCAATTCAAATAATACAATTATAAATCAAAACATAATTTTTATAGTAAATTCTTTTTTTTTTTTTTTTTGCAGGAGCATTTGCCATTCATGGAAAGTATGGCCAAAGATATTTCAGAAAAAGAATGGATAATCGAACTTCGTGCAGATAAAGACCATATGAACCAACAACGCCATAAGAATTTTAATATTTTATCAATTAATTCTGCAAAAGAGAAAGAAATATGTTAGTTACTATGGTTGTAGCATGAATTTTACTTATTGTTTAAAACTTAAATCAAACTACATTTTGTAAACTTATATCAAGTTTCTTTTGCATATATATTACTATGGTTGTTGCATATACTATTTGTTTTCTTTCACAATTTTTTTTTTGCAATTAGGTTATAACTTTTTTTTGCTATATGATTTATAAATTTGTAAGAAAATATAATTTTTTTTATAATGCAATTGTGTTATTTTTATTTATATCTATATGTAGTTCATATATATATATATAATTACCATATACGTATTGTTTCTTCACTGGGCAAACGCCCCTTGGATGTTTCATTACTACTAGTACACACACACACACACACACACACAAAAACACATGTGTTGGTGAGAATTTTGATTAATCTCTAATTAGATTAAACTGATCATGGATAACAAATATATATATATATATTTATATAATACACACACACACACACACTAATGCATGTTACTCAGTTTGTTGATGACGTGTTTACTACACCTAGGCTAAGTTCCAACAACTTGGGTCGGGGTCCTGTTATCTACAATACAGAGACAAAAGTAGGCTCAGTGGTGGTCTAGGGAACCTCTGATGCCAAATTCAATCTTCTTCCTTGGAGAATTCTAGTAGAAACAGAGTGTTCGGAGAGATTATTCGTACATGAAGTCTAGCTTTTATATGAATTATTCGGGGAACATCCCATACCCTGTGTCAGGGCTCTGCTTCACACCCATAGTTGACAGGCCACGATCTTTAATGCAGCGTTGCTTCTGAGGTGGTGCCATTAATGCGGCATGGCTCCCCAGATGGCGTCTCAATGGCAAGCGACCGGTGCAGTCACTTCCCGTCCCCATCGTCAGGGAATGAAGGGTTGTCTGTGTTCTTCGTTCACTTGTCGGCGTAGATCTTTAAATGTTAGGTGTTACAGGAGGGTGTTAGGGTTCGTGTGTCCAGTTTGTACCCCCCCTGGGACTTGTTTCTCGCGTGAGGGTATCCCATTTCCTCTAGTACAACTTTTGGGTTAAGTTTTGTGTTGGTGATTCTTGGTCCCATAGGAGGGGAGCAATTCAGGCAAAGATGGGCTTTAGTCTCTCACCTAGGCACAATCCCGAGGAGGGGATGAGAATATCCCCTCCAGTTACCTAGCCAATTCTTATCATACGGGTTAGTGAGAATTCTTTTGTATGTGAGGACAATTAGACGGTGCATCTCTAACAGACTGATGTGCACTTGAGTGCGCCCGTCTGGCTTCCCTTGTTTGTGTTGTGGTTGTGGTTCCCTTCCCGCATCGGTCCATGTAGCATGAATTGTTGGATCTTCACCCAGTCACTCTCCCTTCTGCGGGGCATGTCAGCCCATTGTCTAGGGAAGTCCATTCAACGCGGATGCCTATTTAAGTCCAGTCCCCTTATTTCCTCGGTCTGTTTGCCCTTATTTTCTCCTGAAGCTTTTGAATTCCTGTGTTCCCTTGCCTTCTTACTCCCTTTTTTCCTTTTTTTTTTTTTTAATCTTCTGACCAACTTTTCTCTTTCTTTTCATGGTCCTTAAGAATGCCTCCCGTGCTACTCACCAAGCCCGCTCGCCCGTAGGAGTCCTCCATTTGATTACTCCCTTAAGCATGAAGTCACCCTAACAAAAGCGCCCTTAGAGGTGGCCCTTTTGATTGAGATTGGGGCCTCAGACGTTTTTCCATTGGTTGGGGGAGTGGGCTCAATGCTGGAGTCGATGATCGAGGAGGTGGTTCTTGAGGTGGGTGAGGTAACTGCAGCCGAGTCCGAAACGGAGGCCGTGGTGGCGGCATTGGAGGTTAGGGAGGTTTATGCTATTTCGCCCAAGACGGAGACCATGGTGGAGGCATTGGAGGTCTTTGCGGTTCCGCATGAGACTGAGGCCGTAGTGGAGGCATTGGAGGTTAGTGAGGTGCTTACGACCTCTCCTAAGATGGAGGGTGAGGGCCGAGGTAGAGCATAGGGGATTGGGGACGCATAATTGTTAGGTGGTGAGGACTTGGAGCTCCCGTCTAGGCAGGTGTCGACCGACAATGCCGTGGACAAGCAGGTGGTTCCTGGGGAGCCGGTGACTTAAGGGGATGCTTAGGAAGCCGTGGTCACCCAAGAGGTTGTGCCTAGATCGAATCTTGGGGACGAAGCTGTGAAAGAGGTTGCTGAAATGCCCGAGGGTGCGAAGGGGGATGACGCTGTAGGTGGCGCCGGGGCCTCATTTGGTTCCCCATTTGAGGGGGCGGATGACTTCTCTACTCGGGAAGCCTTCTCACCTACCTTGTAGCTGGGGTGTGAGGGACTGTCCCATGAGGCTGAGGGAGAAAGGCTTCGCGAGCTAAGTTTGGGTTCGAGAGGGCTCGTATTGAGTTCATCTAGGAGATGCTCGACAAGCTCAAGGCCTTCTTCTTCGGGGTAAGTTTTGGGCGTGCCCTTTCTCCTTCTTTTAGGCCCCGTTTGAATTCAGAAAGTGTTTTATTTCATATCATCTCATCATTACAACTTGTCTAAATTTCCACACAAAATATAATAAACAATTCAACTTTTTTAAATCTCAATTCAACTTTTTCAAACCCTAAAACAATAATAATATTAAAAAATAATATTCTAATAATATTCAAAACTTGTAGGGCTTGCTATATCGCCGAACGGGGCAAGTCGAAGAGTTGAAGGAGTCGGTCAGGGAGCTTCAGGAGGAGACCTTGAGGCTGATGAAGCGACATTACTTCGACACTTGATCATACGACTGACTTCAGAATAATTATATGACCCTCTCCAAATCCTTGAAGAACAAGTCGTCACTTCTTGAGTCCTGCACCAAACATGTGAGGGATCTAGATTTCGAGGTAGCCCAAGCCTGAGCCAAGGCGCATACAAAGAAGTAGTGGGCGGAAGAGTTGGAGGCTACGCTAGCTGAGATGGAGCGTAAGTTAGCCTCTAGTGACTTCCTTGTCAAGGACCTAAAGTTGGACTTGGCCTACGTCCATGACATATTCCCTCGCCTGTTCGAACAATGGTCCTATGACTACAAGGAGGGCCTGAAGAGGATGCGGGACCATGTGTTGGTGAACCTGCAAGACGACCTAAGGTCCCTCGACCTAAAGTCTCTCACACCCGACCCGACAGCGTTGCGGCACAACGATTCCATAGGCAAGGATCTGATTCCAGATGCTTTCATGGACCAACTAAAGATGACCTTTATTCTTTTTCTTCGCACATTTAGCCTTCCACGACCATAGTTGCTTTCATTGGGGGAAAAAGCATCTCTTTAAACTTGGCACAACTGTCTTGGTCATCCTTCTCTCCGCTTGGTCAAGCAAATTCTATCCTCTCGTGAACTTCCAATATACTCAAATAATGCTCCTTCTGTTTGTGACTCATGTCAACAAGCAAAGAGTCAAAAGTTTCTCTTTTACTTGTCACCATCTAGGGCCACAAATGTTTTAGATTTAGTTTTCTCTCATGTTTGGGGCCCTTCCCCCATTCCTTCTAATGATGGTTATCGATACTATGTCACTTTTGTTGATGATTTTAGAAAATTCACTTGGTTGTTTCCTCTTGCTCGCAAATCTGATGTTGATAATACTTTCTATCATTTTGAATTATTTGTGGAACGCCTATTTGAGCTTAAAATCAAGGCAATCCAAACAGATTGGTGGGGAGGTGAATATCGTCATTTAAACACCTATTTTTGTTTAATCGGTATTTCCCATTGTCTCATTTGCTCTCATACTCATGAGCAAAATGAGATCGTCGAACGAAAACAAAGGCATATTGTTGAAACTGGGATCCTCTCTTATGGCCCATGCTGGTGTGCCAAAACATTTTTTGGTTGATGCTTTTCAAATTGCATGTTTCCTTATTAATCATCTTTCTTCTCCAGTTATACACAACAAATCACCCATTCAATGTCTCTACAATGTTAAGCTTGAATACAAATTTTTTAAAAACTTTTGGATGTGCTTGCTGCCCAATTTATGTCCTTATAACTCTCACAAGATGGAAAATCTTCAAAATTGTGTATTTTTATGGGCTATAGTTTTTCACATAAAGTCTACAACTGTCTTCATTAGCCCATGAGCTGCACTTATATTTCCAGAGATGTTTGTTTTGATGAAGCCCGCCTCATTCGGCCCAGACTTCTAACACTTCTATGGCCCAAAATGTTGTAGCATATCTTCCTTTTTTACAAGTCCAATCAAAGTTGGCAAGGGATTCAACAATGGGCCAACTACATGCTTCCTCCACTAGCCCACAAGCCAAGCAAGATGAGGCCACGACTTCATCTTCTCCAGCGAGCCACCCTCCCCTGCAACCGACTGATGCTCCTGCTACTTCGGTTTCGCTTCTACCGACAATTCACTTGCTGTTTTATTGATAAGTGTTATTGTTATGTGATTTTATCACTATTTTATTTATGAAAAATATCATTTTTCCTTCAATACTATTGATTTTATTTTATTTCTGCATATTTTTATTTGTTTTCTTGGATTTGAAGGAATGAGAAGATTTAGTGCAAAAAGAGAAAATTTTGGTATAAAATAAGAGACTACGAATCCAGACAAATGAGAGGTAGCGAGATCTGAAGAGAGCCGATGAGACTTGGGCGAGGAGTCTTGTCCTGTGGGCAGCAAAGAGATTTCTCTCGTCCAAAGACGAGAAGACTTATCTCTTGGTAGGCAAACAGAAGGCGTGAAGATTTGGCGACAAGGCTCTAGATGGTTAGATTAAGTGACTAGTTTAAACGACCAACTTAAAAGACCAACCTAAACAACATCGTGGGGAGTAATTAGAAAAGGTGAGATGAGTCTTTTATCCTGGTTGGGAGTCTTTTCACTCGGTAGGTGAGGAGAGGCTCGTTCCTTTGTGACCTCTACGCTTGTTCATTTGACCTCCACGGCCACCAGTTATATTAAACGAACACGACATCTACTCGCCTCTACCCTTCTAAGTTCCGCAATCAATCTATTGGAGACCAAATCCTCCCGAACTCCGCAATTCAAGCCGCATATCACTAAATCTTCCATTTTAGATAATTCTAATATTCTTGGGATAATTTCCTTTTATGTTAACATCAATTTTTAGAAACTATTTTCTAGATTTTTAGGCTAGATTGAAGCCGCATTTATTTTGTTTTCGGTTTTGAGTCTTGACATCTATTTAATCCCGTCTTATGAGATGCATAGGTGTATTTTGGTTTTGAGACTTTTTAGTTTTGAGTTTTAGAGAGTCCGAGTTTAGGTTTCAATAGAGTTCCAGAATTTATTCTTGATGTGTTCTTTCAATGAGGCAGATCTGGGGGAGCAGAGGCGAGAGCGGCATGTTTCATCAACTGACTCCAAAGAAGAACACCAGTTTTATTCTTTTTCTTTTTAATTTCATTATGAACTAATTTTATTTTCTAGAGCTTTGATGTAGCCTAGCATTGAACATACAATTTATATTCCAAGTTATTTTATTTTCAATATTTCCATGATTGAGTGTTTATTCCTTATTCTTAATGCTTTCAATTTTTTTGGTAACTATTGTTTGATCTATGGAATCACAATGAGACCGAGAGGTGATTTGTGATTAAAGCTCTAGGATTAAACACTATTAGTTGATCGAAAACAGATATGCTTTACTGCGACTAGTGTGATTTTAAAGAAAAACCCAAAGAACTTAATGAGTCTCCAATTAGTTAAATTCACATAGAGATATGGAGTTATTAATTGGAGATATTTTTGGTATTATTCAGAAGAAAATATTGAATAGTTAAGGGATTTTTATGATCAACTTGGGATAATTGTGATCTATAACAAGGAATAATAAATTGTGTAAGATTTGCTAGGTGAAGTTAAATGATCTAGTTATATTCTCATTATTTTTAAAATCTTAATTTTAATATTCTTTTCTTCAGTTTAATTTAGATAAACCATTCTTTAAATTTCGATTTTCCAAATAGTAATTAATTCAGTCAATTTCAATAGTCAATAGCATAATTATTCATAATGGGTTCGATAATCATTTTCTTTAAAACACTTTACTTCTTGTTACGATTCTGTGCACTTACAAATATATTTTTATGCGAACATTTATCTCCACCCACTGTTGTTTCGATTCTCTCTCCACCTTCTGCTGAGCATTCCTTGCTTCTGATACCTATCTTAACTTTGTCCACAGCTTCGATATCGTCTTTTCCACCACCCGCTGCTCTACCCATCCATGCAATGGTCACAAGCCTCAAGAATAATATTGTGAAGCCCAGATGCAATACAAATGGCACCATGTGGCATCCCTCTCAAGCCATGACAGCTGCAACCGTGCCTTCTTCATCGGAACCTACATCTTTAACCGCTGCAAACAAAGACCCTACTTTGTGTCAAGCCATGACTACCAAGTTTGATGCTCTATTACAAAATTGAACTTGGTCTCTTGTGTCTTACCACCATTCCATGAATTTGTTGGTTCGAAATGGGTGTATCGGTTAAAGAGAAGGGCTGATGGCAGTATCGAGAGTTACAAGGCAATGCTCGTGGCTAATGGATTCACACAGCAACCCAGTATTAACTATAATGAAACTTATAGTTCAATGATCAAGCCCCAAACCATTCGACTGGTTCTTTCCATCTCCGTCACTTGTGGTTGGCCCATCTGCCAACTTGATGTGCAAAATGCCTTCTTGCATGGTGAAATTTCTGAAGCGGTCTATATGGCTCAACCACAAGGTTTTCTCCATCCTCAGTTTCCTTATCACGTGTGCAAACTTAACAAAGCAATTTACAGACTTAAGCAAGCACCGCGTTCTTGGTACTCGAGGCTAAGTCATCGGCTTTTAGAATTGGGTTTTCAAGTTTCACAAGCAGATACCTCTCTGTTTATATACAAAATTCAAGTGGTGCAAATCTTTTTTCTCATTTATGTGGATGACATCTTGGTCACTGGCTCTTCTAAGGCTGCCATTGCTAATCTCATTCAACAGCTTCGGGTTGATCGTTCAGTTAAAGATCTTGGTCCTCTAAAACTTTTCTTGGGCATTGAGACGTCTAGGCAACCTGATGGCATTTTCTTGAGTCAATCTTGATACATCTATGATATTCTCCAAAAGACCAACATGTCCAATGCAAAGCCTATATCCACGCCCATGTCTTCATCTCAATCCCTTTCTCAATTTGACGGTGATTCATTCTCAGATCCCATTCTCTATCGAAGTACAATTGGAGCATTACAGTACCTAGGGGTGTAAAAAAAAAATCGGTGAACCAGTAAACCGGACCGGACCAAACTGGGGGGTTTGGTCCGATATCGAGTTTGGTTCAATCTGGTACCTGTTTTATTTTTCTTAAAACTGGTCAAAATCAATCCGGTTCCTATTTGTTTTTTCTAAACCCGGACCGGACCAAACCAGACCGGTTCATATATATATTATAATTTTTTATATTGTATATAATTTTTATATATAATATATAATTATATATAAAATAGTTTTGTATTATATGATAAATTACTAATTAATATAATATTAAATTTTAAAATCTTATATCACTATAGTATATTGTCTTAATAGTTATACTAATACTATATCACTATATATTATAATATGCTATAATATAACACTATATTATATATTATAATATATCACTATAGCCTATAATACTATAATATTATAGTATATAATATTATTGTATTATATAATATATAACATAATATATTAAAACCTGAAAATCGGACCGGAACCAATAAAACCGGAAGTACCGGTTTATGGGGTAATCGGTGTGGAATTGATTCTTGAAAATGCAACACCGGTGAATACCGGTTTGGTCCTAAATTTTGTCCAAAAATGGGCCAAACAAGACTGATTACACCCCTAACAGTACCTTCTACTTACTCGACCCGACTTATCTTTTGCTGTCAATAAAGTCTATCAATACATGCAATGTCCCACAGTCCACCATTGGACCGTCGTCAAGTGAATTCTTCACTATCTCAAATCCACCCAAACTCATGGGTTGTTCATCAATCGTAACTCATCTTTTCAGTTATAGGCTTTCTTTGATGTCGATTGGGTAAGGTGCTCTGATGATCCGCTGGCTACTAGGGGATATCTTATCTATTTCAGGTCAAATCTTATTTCCTAGAGTTCCACAAAATAACAAAATGTTGCTCGCTCAAGCACTGAAGTTGAATACAAAGTACTAGCAAATTCCACAGTAGAACTCATATGATTACAAAGTCTTCTCAAAGATCTTGGCATTTTTCTTCATCAACAAGCTACCTTGTGGTGCGATAACATTAGTGCCACTTATGTCTCAGTCAGTCCAGTTTTATTCGTGAACGTGTTGCCCGACGACAACTTATTGTCCTTTTTATTTCTGGCAAAGATCAACCAACAGATGTCCTTACCAAATCATTACTCACAACAAAATTCTCATTCTTACGAGACAAGCTCAACATTCGCTTCCTCCCGTTGAACTTGTGGGGGCATGTTAATGCACAACCTGTCACCACCGAAAATCATGAGAAGCATTCCTCTGCCGAATATCACGTCTCACATACAAGGCAACAAATCATTTCCCAATTGTGCATGACAGCCAGCTAGCTCTCTTAACTCCAACAATTGTCAAATGTACTCTAGCTTTTGTCAATCATATCCATGTAATCATGGTTACCATTTATTGGCAACAGTATATATATATATATATATATATATATATATATTGTATTCTCTGAAAAGCTACTGGCAGAGTGGAATAATAATATTTTCATACCATATTCTATTTCTACTTACACGTACATGTTACTCGCGAAAGAAAATACGATGAGTGATTCTTTACTTAGTAGAGCCTAGCTCTATTGGCTGCCGGTGACTATCACACTAGCCAACCGGAGTGATACTATTTATGTGTTTCTTCGTTATATAATATATATATATATATATATATATATAAATTATGATCATGCGTCATTTGAATATATGAAAAAACAATAAATTTTAATGGATTTATACACAACATTTTCCATAATATATTTCACAATAATGTGTTAAATGAGTGATAATTTTGTAAAACCTTTTATAAAAAGTAACATTACTTTATAAAAATATTCTTAATTTACAATATTATTATGAAATATGTTGTGAAAATGTGTTGTGTGTATCAATACTCTATTTTAATATGATTAACGGGATCAGATTAATATCATAAATTTGTGATGGTTTGAATACGTACATACCGATTCATGAGAATTCTCTTCCTACATCATTTGAAGAAAAACTTTGGATATATATCCATCGGAAATCCTAGTAAGGAACTTGGACAATTACCTTCAGAAATTTACTGTTTTATTATAATTATTTATTACCGCCTTCATTTTTGTTTCGAAAAAAATTTAAGCATGGAGACACGGGCGCCCGATCGAGTACCGATTCATTTTAAAGATGACCAATTATTTACACAGAGAGAGAGAGAGAGAGGGAGTCACATTGGTACAAACTCCTAAAAAGCAAACACTTTATTATAACAAGCGACAGACTCAAACGTACTGCCCCTATCATAGATCAGGAGTACGGACATACACAGCGCGCGCGCGCACACACACGAGACATATATATCAATCCTTACACGAAAACCATATATAAAATACTAGGTTTATTTTATTTGTTGTACGTAGAGGTAGTCAGTCATCTTACGTACGTACGTATGAACTGCATGGTCATGATGAAGTCAACCATGCATGCATATATATATGCACGTACGCGACTTAATCGGTACAGCAGCGGTACAACAAGTACCTCTCCATAGGACGGTAACAAACTGCACAAACGACCTTCTGATCTGGAGGGATGCCCCCAGTACTTGTCGTCCCAGGAAGGATGAGGCGGGTGCAGTGTTCTGGTGTGTGAAGCTTCTCCATATGATCTCTGAGTGCTAGCACAAACTGATTATTCGCAGCCTCTTCTTTCCATTTTTCGAACTCTTGCAGGCTTTTCAGAACAATCTCTCCATTCCCTCTCGCCATTTCATCAGTTAATGATCTGCACACTACTGCCCATCCTTGCTCCCCACCATTGAAGCTATGCACAGTCATGAGCTCCTTCATTAACGCATCATTCTCAGCTGTCTTTTTACTCTGCATTTTTGAGTACAACATGCTCTCCAGCCTTACCCAAAAGTACCACATATATTTCAGCTCTGTTCCTGTCCAGCAATCACTAAGCTCTTCTTTGGCGATTATTTCAGTGATTTTCCTCATCCTCTCCCTTGCTACATTGTTCTTTCCCACATAAAACAGTTCTAGAGTGATTTTTGCATTCTTGGCAACAGCTTTTGCTTCTGTTGTGAATTTCCGGATCCACTCAATGTCATCACCTCCATACAAGCATATGAAAGTATTCTCTTTTGTCATCTGATAAAGAAATTAACAAGCCAGTCAACTATAAGCAGGCTGCGTACTTAGAAATATAAGAAGTGCATGTTAAGGTTTACAAACTGATATATATTATTAGATGCGATATGTTAGATCTATTTTATAGAAAAAATAGTTTTGTAATCTAATGTACTCGCAAGAAGTAACGTTTATAAATTTATTTTTATGATATTTTTTTTGTAAACCAAAGATTTCTATAAAAATATATACGGAGTCATGTGTGCATGTGGTTGTGCACATGATATATCGTGCGTAATTAAGGTTGGTAAGACATGAGAGATATATACCCAGTCTATTATCCTTGGATCAACGGAATCAGCAAGTAGCTCAAGTCTCCAAGCAGCATACTCAGCCGACTTCCATAAAGCTTCCTCTGTCTCCTTACTGAAAGGGAAGGAAAGATTCGCCCAAATCCACATCATGGGAAGTGCATTCTCGGAGGCCACCTTTCCTTGTGGATCCAAAGAAACTGCAATTGTCCTTTTCTCAAAATGCCAGATGTTCTTGACAAACTCAATGACTGCTGGTTCGATGGCAAAAGGATCGAGCACTGTATTCCATATGATCATTGACTGCAAACGCTCAAAATCACGACGATTCTCCTCAAGGGAATATTGGGCCATTGCAACATTATCCACAATTGGGAACCACACCATTTCGTAATGCATCTTCTGACCTTGCTTTACCAACGGGTCAGCTTGATAATGATTGAGAATTATAATTTCATCCTGGTGGATATCAAGACCGGATATGAGCAGTATCACGTGCTTTCTCCTTAGTACTTCAATATTTATCTGTATTTGCATGCATGCCAAAGTACGTACGTACAGATCATCAAGTACCACTCAATTTGGGTTTCATAATATTTATAAGTACGTTAGATTTTGAGCTTAATTAGGTAACGGATCAATGGAGTGTAATTTGAAAGAAAATTAACCTTTTTCTTCGTCGTGCCAATCACCAGCTCTTCACCGGGGTACAGCAATTCCTTGAGAAGCTTCATGTTGTCCAGCTGTGGAGTTCTAGTAATGCGTATGAGAATTTCTATTTTTTCCTGTCGCATTTTTTCATCTGCATGCATCCCAAGGCGCACTTTGTAAGTTATATGCCTTAATATATATATATATATATAGGAGTTATTTACTTAATAAAAAGAATTAAGCATATATATATATATATATATATATATTTATCAAACAAGATGACAATGACAAATTCATATCAACTCAAATCTCTATTAGATAGCTACCAATTTGTTTATTTTAATCTACCCGGCCATCATGATGTAAACAAAAGAAATGGAATATCAAGCATCAATGGCCAACCTATTTGTTGATGGCAGAGAGTGAGTAGGGCCGTGAGATGCTGGTGTCTAATGTTGATCTGATGCACCAAGCTTGATAGTTCCCATGCCTCTGTGCTTGATACAGTGTACCTAAAACATTCAGTTGCAGAGAGTATATATGTCATATACGTTTGGAATCATGACATGGTATGCATGCATATATATATAAAAAAAAAAAAAGAGATATTTTGTTCGCAAAAGTAAAGTTCACAGACACCATATTAATATACGTAAATAGATCTAATAAATCACATCTAACCGCGGGATCAGTTTTTTAATTGAGGTTTATAGGAAGATCTCTATGCAAATATGTGAAAAAAAAAAAAAAAAACTGAATGAGCTTTATTTTCGGATCATAGAAGTAGACTCACTCATGCCCCAAAGTACGGCCTATGAGGCTTGCAATCTGTGTGGAGCAAGCAAGAATGCCACGAATTGTCCAATAGGTAGTAGTAGGGATATAAGACTTGGCACTCAATAAAGGTGGCTTTTCATCTGAGATATACTGAGATGGGAGTTCCTTGATCTCGACAATGCACTTAGTTACATCAATTATGACCTCGATGAGTTTACTAAGTGCCTCAAACTGTGGTTTTAGGGACTTTGAATGCTCTTCGATGTCTGGCAGTTGCTTAAGGAAAGCCACGGACTTGGCAAGTGAATTTGTGGGGCGAAGTTGAGAAATGAGCGAGAATTCCCCATAATTTACAGCAAAAGCCGCTATGGTTAGAACCAGTTTTGCATCCCATGAATAGATCGAAAGGGTGCGGAGTAACGTCATGATTGTTGCATGTGCATCTCCACGACCTGAGAACTTGCATGATATCTAGCAATAAACACGTACAGACATGCATGAATATATATCAGTATCAGTTTCAAGTTGCAAACAAGTGCTATATATATATATATATATATATATATATATATATATATATTATGCAAAAACTTTAGAATGCTGAGCCTGAGGGAGAAGCTAGCCCTTATCCCCTGCAAACATGCAACATTTTATTTTTCCTTTTTGTTTTTGTTTAGTTTTTGCTTCTGTAGATGTAGTTATATATTCGATGCACTACACAATTTTTTCCCTGCAAACGGTTAATGCAGCATGCTATAGATTAATGGAATATGATACATCAAGTATAGAAAATTACCTCGCAGGAAATCTTATGTAAAAGATGTGCCGTTTGTTCAAAAAGGAGATCAAACTCAACCAGAAGAGTCTTGTCCTCGACCGTATCGACATGTTCTTGTGTGCCCTACAAGAGGATATTACAAGATACATATCACTAATTACCATAAATAGTTATTCAACTTGTTTGCTTTTATACTTTTTTTTGGCTACGCAATATATAAATACAAGTGCAAGTAAAAACTATATAGCATGACAACATATCATGAGTATACTATATATATAATATATATATATATATATATATATATATTTATAGCATGCATGAGCTAGCTGATCATGATACTGTCTTGGAGCTTAAAGTACTACTGGAAGAAAGATAAACAACTTTATAACATTTATTTAGCATTTTAAGCTCTAACGTAAAATTCATAAAAGAACTTAAAAATCGATCTTAATCGAAACAATACTTTTGGAACGCCATCAAAACTAGAAGTGGCACGGCGCAAGATGTCCTCGATGATTTGGATAATGGGCTTGACATCAAACTCACGATTATCAGGAAAATGGGTTTCCTCAATTTGCTTCAACATTGCTTTATCATCGGATTCTGCGAACATCCAATGACGTTGATAATCTGTCTTAGGAGCTTGTTTTGTAGTAGTAGTGATAACGCCGGCCATTGTAACTAGTTTGGGATTTCAATAGGGCATGCAGGAGATCGGGGGTCGACGATTTGGTGGTTAGGGTTCGTGTGGTTTTTCAACTACACAGTCTTGGCCTTATATATAGGAAGAAAAGGGATTGCATATACCTTGCTTGAGAGAGGGTCTAAATAAAGCCAAAGATAAAGATATATCTAATTATAATGTGGCCCCCATTTAGCACAAAAGGAAATAGTCTCCAGAATTTCCAATCAAAAGGGAATTAGCTATCGATCGATATATATACCCACGTACATGAGTTAGCCATATATGTCTATCTAGAAGAAGATAGTTGCATGCCTGCATATTGCACATTTTGTCTCTTGACAGCATCATATGCCAATCATTTTGAGCTATATGTATGCTTGATTTTGTATAAAAGTAATGTTACATGAAGTTGTAGGGTACGTAAATGTTGTACAGTTATTTTAAAAAAGAGTAGAATTTATTATTAAAAAATTAATTTTTTTTTATATAAATCTCACACGTATATATTCATTTTTTTTAAATAGTTACACGACACTTGTACATTCACAATTATAATTATCATTACATTTACTGTACCACTTTCTATCTCATATTCTCTTTTACCGTTTAATATAATATTCAGAGGAGTTAAAACGGCCTCGTTTGTATTCGTAACCCATCTCATCTCATCATTACAATTTTTTTTAAATTCCTACACAAAATATAATAAACAATTTAACTTTTTTAAATTTCAAAATAACTTTTTCAAATTTCCACACAAAATATAATAAATAATTCAACTTTTATTCTACTATTTGCAAACCATCTCAACCCATCTCAACTCATCTCTAAACCATTCCTTAAGTACTGTGCCAGCAATATTATTAAAGCAGTAGAAAAGGGTTTTGCTTGTACCATCTTACCAAAATTGAAAGAATTTCCTATATATCATGTGATTGACATTATTATAATATATTATATATTTATGCACATGATATATACATGAGACAGATAGAAATAAATGTAAAAAGGAAACAATAAAGCTGAATGTTGCTTTAGTTCTTACATCGATCATGCATGGAATTCTTTTCTTTGGTCCCTCCCATATATCATCATGCAGAACTAACTTTAATAATTGCACGTACAAATCTGTTTAGTTTCTTTCATAATCCTCTCTTTTTTCCGCCTAGCTTTTCCTTTTTTCTTGGATGCTCAGATTTTGGCATTCATGCACTTTGCAGCATGCAAGACAACGACTTGGTTATGAAAGAACATTTCATGAACTAAAGCTCCATCTATTCAAATAAATAACAAAATTTTAAAATTTTACAAAAATGAAATTCATGATTTACTCGCTAAGAAAATTATTAGGTATAGTAAATATATATATATATATATATATATATATATATATAAGCTATTAATATGCAGCTCTATATCATACATCTTTTGAAATAAAAAATTAAATATTAAAATAAGTGTGTGTTGTAAAGTTGTTGAGTAGAATTTTCTTATAAAAAATAGTTCATTGGATGTATATAGCATCAGCATTTAATCCATGATCTGCATGTAATTAGCCTTTGGGGATCAATATCAATGATCTTTAATTACCCTTCCAACTTTGAAGGAATGCTAGCTCAACGTGCAATTCTCGATCTTAATTCAGAAAGCAGGCAAATTTCACCGACAAATTATCCTAAAGGATCACAAAGAAAGGGAATGATATAAATATTAATATAATTTCTAGGTTCTTTACCGGCTACTTTCATGAATAAAGCAATACAGAATATATATGTCTCTGCTTTTTTTCTTTTCCCTCCTTTTCTTTCGTTTAAAGCGAGATCATCAGCCATGTGACAAAGTAGTTGCCAAACTTTTTAGTAAGTATCATTAATATTTCATATTAATATAATATTTTTAAGAAAAATGATATTTGCAATCATAGAATGCGCAAGTGCATCGTATTCTTTTTTTAAAAAATAAGTGTATATATATATGTATATATATGAGATCCACATAAAAAATTAATTTTTAATGGTACTGACCCCATTCTCTTTCAAAAGGAGGCTTGCACGACTCATGAATTATCAAGCATTACTGATATTGATCAAATAAATTTGTCTATCATTAGTGAGAAAGCAATAAATTAATACAAGTTTGGGGCAAATGTACAAAAATATGCATATTTTGTTTGATATTACTTTTGTCCAAAAATTATCATATAACTTAAAACACATAAAAATGGTCAATTACTAAGATCTAAAAATACTTTTTATAACAATTAATTTATGATTGAATGTTTAAGTTGCTATAAAAATAAATATGTATATTTTTTATAACATTAATTGTGAAAAAAAATTATCATATAACCTAAAGTACATGAAAATTAATGGTTAATTTGAAATTTGAAGTTAATATGTTAAAAAAAAATCAATTATACTCACTAAATTACTTGATCATACTTTTCAATGAATAAAAGCCATTAATTAAGTCTTTTGACACATTTTATGATCTCATAGATTGATCACATGTGCGCGAGATGTAAAAAATAATAATTTGAAAATAATGAAAACATATTTTTCAAATAACTAAAATTAAAAGACAAAATATATTAAAAACTGACAAAAAGAGAGACAGAAAAAAAAGAGCATAGTCCTGCCCTCTATCGTCTTTTGAGATGGTAAGAGGAGAAGCCATAGAAGGAGTACTTATCCCCTCCAAGGCAGCAAATTTGGGGAGTTGATCTTCTCTCTTTTAGGTGGTGGTGACTCACTACAAGAAAAAAATTTATTTGTAATCAGTTATTTGTTACGATAGTGATCATTTTTCTATTAAAATAAGTTTATTCTCGTCCCATATAGTTATGACAAATAACTTGTTACAAATAATAATTTTTCTTGTAGTGCGTGGCTCCTTGGATGGCCACACCACCCAAAGAAGGAGGGTATCCTCCCCCAACTCCCACAAAGGGTTGAATAAAGGTGAACAAAATAATGGCAATAAATTTATAAAAAACAAGATGAAAAATTGTTAAATTATGAAAATTATCATGATAGAGACTCTCTGATTATAAACACCAAAAGCTGGGTGATTATATATAAGGTGTTTTTGTCAATATTTTTGAATAATTAACACCAATTTAAAAATAAGCAACCACACAACATGATCACAAAATTATTATATAAAAAAGGAAAGGAACAAATTAATAAGATACATAAATTTAGTGAAAAAGTAGAAAACTTTTGAAAAATTTAGTGACAAATTTGCTTTGTACCAGATCGATCGAGAAGTGACCACTTGCCTTTTGTTGCAACAACTCCAAAACCTATGGCCAACTGATCTTCTATATGGATTCCTGATCTCCAAGAACTCTAATGAAAATTCTAATTAGATCTTTAACTTTGAGAGACTTGTGGTTTAAGAACATATCAATACTCTCTTTAAAGAGAGTATTTTCCTTCTTGTAGTTTGATCAAATACAAGAAGGAAAATACTATTTGTACTTACAATTTTACTTACAAAATAATATGTGTTGACGTGACAATTATTAATATGCTAAAAGTTATGAAAGCTGAAATTCAGAACTTGAATTAAAAAAATAAAATTGATAAAATGAATCTTGTATGTAAAATTGTAAGTACATATTGCCCTACTCATACAAGAATTACTTTGATCTCCTCTCCTAGCTAGGACACACTAAACAATAGCCTAAACGATTTAGCCAAAACTCTAGCAAAACACTAAATAACTTGTGAAAAGAGGAAAAACTCTCCTACACTCTAGTACTGATATGACCAGCTTCTTTTCTGTACTTCTTCTCAATCATTAGAGATATGCTATGATTCTGTTGACACATAGGAGTGGCTTTGATTAATGTCGGAGCATAGGTTATAATATTACAAAACTCTAAGATATGATTATGAGATATTAGGTTTCAATATTTAATTATAAGAACGACTTAAGATTTTTTTTAGAGGAGTATATTTTTTTAAGATATAGTCTTAAATTCTATTTAGTCACTAGGTTCTACTAGGTTATATTATATATATATATATATATATATTATATTAAAGTTGCCAGGGGCCTGTTTACAAATGTAATAATAACTATTTATTAATTGGTGAGAGTTAAACGGTGCTCCACTTATCTTGTGTTGAATTAAAATAGGTTGAAAATGCCACCAAAGCAAAAGAAGAAGGTTGCCCTAAGGAAGAATTGTTAAATAGTTCTGGAATCAACGAAATTGACCAAGTAGCAGATAAGTTATATTAATCCAGAATTGCATGGGCTGCCGATAGAACATAGAAACAAGAAGGTTGTACTTTTAGAGAATTCAGGAAGCATAATCCGCCTACTTTTAGAAGGGAATCTAACCCAATTGCAGCGGTGAAATTGGTTGACAAGGTTGGAGAAATTACTGAGGGTCTTGGACTGCACTGACACTCAGAAAGTCAAACCTGCCACCTTCACCTTGGAAGACTGCAGAAAGGTGGTGGGATGGTACATAGATACTACTAGGGGAGGAACTTGGGGATGATACTCCTATTTCTTGGGATAAATTTAAGGAAGCCTTCAATGAGAATTACTACCCAGAAGTAGAAAAAGATAGAAGGGAAAGGGAATTCATGATAGAGTCCAAGGGTCAATGATAGTTGAACAATATGCCCTGAAATTTGTGGAGCTCTCATTTTGCACCTCATCTGATTCCAAATGAAGTAAGGAGAGTTTGAAAAATCCAGAGGGGCCTCAGTGACAAGATTCTTTTTTTTTTTTTTCTTTTTTTTAGTAAGAGGCCAAGCCTCGTATGTATATTAGTAAACCTTCACTTCAGGTGAAGGAAAACCGTGATTACAAAGATAAAACCATAAGCAACAACCAAGGATAAGAAATACAAAACTACAACCAATAGCAAAACAGAACAAAAAAAGCACCAAGATGTTAACAAGATCGCAGCATAGGAAAACCTCATTTGTTCATGCGAAAATGACCATAAGCCTCCTTATCCAAACCAGCCGAAGAGTGAATTTTTTTTTTTATTGCCTATAGCTCCCAGTTTTGAAAGGTCGTCTGCCACCATTTTTCCTTCTCTAGGAATAAAGCAAAAAGTTATGTTGAAACGTTGTAGAAGAGATTGAATTTCCTCCCAGAAATCCCATAGGTACCAAAGAGTGCAAGTACAATTCTTCAACCAACCCAAAATTACTCTTGAATCACTTTCGAGGTCTAGGTTGAAAAAACCCAATCTCTCACACATGCTTAAACCATCTTAGACCGCCAACAACTATGCTCGTGTATTAGTGCCTGTACCCATATAGTGAGCAAAAGCAAACACAAAGTCACCCGTATGGTTCCTCAAGATACCCCCTCCGCTGCTTGCTCCTGGATTGTCGAGACTGCTCCCATCTATGTTCAGCTTCCATCTCTTAGTGACCGGCGACCTCCATGCAACCCAAATGAAGCCACGGTTTTGCACACATTTAAAGGGGATATTTAAACTGTTAAGAATAAACTTGTCACCCTCAGAAAAGTTCTTAAAATGCTGCAACCTGCTTGCAATTTCTTTCAACCAGAAATTAATTTGAAAAATGCAGCTTTCATAAGAAGATTCTGCCCCCTCCATACGTATTTTACAATGTCTATACCATAGGGCCCAAATGATAATGGAAGGCAAAACGTCGATGATGGCTCCCACCTGAGAGTTCATTTTTGCTTTGCCAATCCAAGCAAAAAATCTATCTTTTCAAGAGCTTTGAGGATTAAATTGGACACCAATCTTATGAGAGTAATGCTTCCAAATGTCTAGAGCAAACTGCATCGATCCAAACACGTGATCAAGAGTCTCAATGTCCCTTATTCCACAGCACGAACAAGAGGAAGCAAGCGAAATGCCAAATTTTTGGATATTGTAGTCGACACTTAGGCCACTCAGTGACAAGATTCACCATCTCATAATGGCTGCAGAAGTCAACATGCATATTGAAACAGAGAACAAGGCAATCGCATTTGAGGAAGATTTCAAGTGTCGTAATGCTACTAATGAAAACAAGAAAAGATAATGGCAATCTGGTGGCCAACAAGATAAGGATCATGGACAACACTTCAAGAAGAAGTTATTTAACAAGGATGAGCAAGAAAGACAATCCTCTCAACCTACTAATGGGAGGTCATGTCAACGTTGTGGAAAAAGTCACATAGGACAACCTTGCAGCTCTAGGGCCATTATATGTTACTCGTGCAAGCAACATGGACATCTCGTGCATGAATGCCTAAACTATAGGAGCGCAAACAGAGTACAAGGACATGTGTATGCTATGACTATTGAGGATGCTCAAGCTACAGACCCTGTATGCTCGCTTTGTTCTCAACATATTCTAGAGTACTTTTCGATTCAGGATCAACACATTGATATATTTTTTTTAAACTTGCTAACAATTGTAATAGAAAGCCTGAACAACTTGACCATGTGTTATCAATCTTGACTCCAATGGGAGATACTATGGTGACCAATCTTGTACTTAGGTCATGTGAGCTTAACATTGAGGGTAGAGAATTTTTAGCGGACTTCATACTCATGTGAGCTTAACATTGAGGGTAGGGATTTTTTAGCGGACTTGATATTGTTGGACATGATGACTTTGATATAATTTTAGGAATGAATTGGTTAGCTACTTATCATGCTAGCATTCAGTGCTTTGAAAAGGAAGTAGCATTTAAGCCTCTAGGAGAGACAGATTTTAAATTTAAAGGTTCATCTATCAAGTCCCCATTATGCATAGTGTCAACTTTAAAAGCCAATCGATTACTTAGGAAAGCAGGTTATGGGTTCTTGGCTAGCATAATAGATGTTTGAAAGAAAGAGTCGAAACTTGAGGATATACGGTATACCCATAGTTAGAGATTTTCTTGAAGTGTTTTCTGATGAGTTACTTGGACTGCCCTCGAATCGAGAGATAGCGTTTTCTATTGATCTTGTCCCTAATACTAATCCTATTTTTAGGGCACCTTATAGCATGATGCCAATGGAGTTAAATGAGCTTAAGGAAAAATTGCAAGAATTGTTAGATAAAAGATTTATATGACTCAACATATCTCCTTGGGGAGCCCCCATGTTATTTGTAAGGAAAAAGAATGGGAGTATGAGACTATGCCTAGATTATGCTGAGTTGAATAGGTTAATATACGGAATAAGTACCCTTTTCCCCGCATTGATGTCTTGTTTGACCAATTACAAGGAGCACAAGTATTTTCTAAGATTGACCTACATTCGGGAAATCATCAGCTAAGGGTATGAAATGAAGATGTGCCAATGACCGCTTTTAGAACTAGATATGGGCATTATGAGTTTTTGATTATGCCTTTTGGATTAACCAATGCCCTGGCTACCTTCATGCATTTAATGAATAGAGCTTTTCGGGAGTACCTAGATCAATTTGTGATTGTGTTTATTAACGACATTTTGGTTTAATCCAGTAGTTGGGAGGAACATTTAAAATTTGTATTACAAGTTTTGAAGGAAAAGAATTATATGAAAAATTGAAGAAATGCGAGTTTGAGCTCAATCAAATTGGTTTTCTAGGACATGTCGTATCAAAGATGGAATTATGATAGACCCTAGTAAAATTGAGTCTGTGACTACTTCGATTAGGACGACTAATGTGAGTGAGGTTAGGAGTTTCTTAGGCCTTCTTGGGTATTATAGGAGGTTCGTAGAGTGATTTTCTCGTATAGCAGTACCTTTGACTCAGCGGACTAAGAAAAATACCAAACTCGAATGGACTAATGAATTTGAGAGCAGTTTCCAAGAGCTTAAACAAAGGTTAGTTACTGCACCAGTGCTAACTATACATTTAGATTCTGGTGGCTTCTTTATTTATAATGATGCTTCAAAAAAAGAATTGGGTTGTGTGTTGATGCAACATGAAAAGGTGATTGCTTATTCCACCCACAAATTGAAGATTTGTGAGCTAAATTGTTCAACTCATGACTTAGAACTAGCTGCCATGGTTTTTGCACTAAAAATTTGGAGGCACTATTTATACGATGAGAAATGTGAAATTTATACTGATCACAAAAGTCTAAAATACTTCTTCACCCAAAAAGAATTAAATATGAGACAACGGAGATGGTCGGGGCTAATTAAGGATTATGATTAAATAATCAACTATCAAGGTAATGATGTGAAATTATTAAGGTTTTTGGGAGAAGTACGTAAAGGGGAGAAATAAGATTTGAACGTATCAAAAGATGGAGTTTTGAGGTTTAGAGGCCAATTTTGTGTGCCAAATGATGCAGAAATAAAAAGACAACTTTTCAAGAAAACCCATAACTCTAGTTACATAGTACGCCCTAGGAGTACAAAAATGTACCAAGATATTCGGGAAACCTATTGGTGGAATGATACGAGAAATTGCCAAATTTGTAGAGTAATGCTTGACTTGACAATAGGTGAAAGTGGAACACCAACGACCTTCAGGATTATTACAATCACTTCCTATTCCAGAATGGAAGTGGCATCATATATGTATGGATTTTGTATCAGGGTTACCAAGGTCAATAAAAGGTCAAGACGCAATTTGGGTAGTGGTTGATAGATTGACAAAGTCAGCAAACTTTCTTCCAATTAAAATAAATTATTTCCTTGACAAATTTGCCCAACTCTATATAGAAGAAATTGTGAGGTTACATGGTGTACCAGTTACTATCATTTTAGATAGAGATCGCCGGTTTACCTCCCAATTTTGAGATAAATTATAAAGGACTTTAGGCACAAAATTGAATTTTATCGTCGAATTCCATCCCTAGATGGATGGACAATCTGAAGAACCATCCAAACTCTTGAGGATATATTGAGAGCTTGTAACATGGGTTTTAAAGGTAGTTGGATTGATCACTGACCTTTAGTGGAATTTGCATATAATAATAGCTATTAGGCAAGCATTGAGATGACACCTTATGAGGCTTTATATGAGAGAATGTGTAGATCTCCACTCTGTTGGGATGAAGTTGGAGAGAGGAAACATTTAGGACCTGAAATTGTTGAAAGAACCTGTGAAAAAGTTGAAGTAATTCGAAGGAGACTGTAAATAGCTCAAAGCAGACAAAAGAGTTACGTGGATAAGTGAAGAAAAAATTTGGAGTTTTAAATTGGAGAAAAAGTATTTTTGCGAGTTGCACCAATGAAAGGTGTTATGAGATTTGGTAAAAACGGAAAATTGAGATCCCGTTATGTAGGACCATTTGAGATTTTAGAAAGAGTTGGTCCAATTGCAATCGACTTGCATTACCACCCACCTTGTCCAAGATACATAACGTCTTTCATATATCGATGCTTAGGAAATACATATCTAAGCCCTCTCACATATTAGATTATGGGCCATTGCAACTTGGAGGAGATTTTGTTATGTGAGGAAACCCCAATCAGAATTTTAGATCGCAAAAAGCAAGTGTTACGCTCTAAGGTAATACCTTTTGTTAAAGTTCTTTGGAAAAATCAAGCACTAAGAGAAGATGTTCGGAGTATGAGGAAGAAATGACAGCCAAATTTCCCACTTAACTCCCCATTCCCCACTTTTCTATTCCTCTCTCACCATTTTTCTTTCTTTTTCTCGTAACTCCTCCAGCCCCATTTGGGGCCTCTCTCCACAGACACATCTCTCTCATTCTCTCTCTTCTCCACCCAAATTTCACGGACACACGAATTTTCTCTCTCCTTCAACCCCTTATCAAAATCTCTCAAATTGAGACCTTTTACTAGGAATCTCTCTCTTTCTGTAAGGAGCTGCTGTTAGGAAGGCTGCTGTTATGAGGAGTTCGTGCTGCTGTTATGAAGACCTGTAGTGTTAAACGACATTTTGTAATACAGTTAAATTAGTTGAATTACTAATCAACTAAACGTCTGTCGTTGAGAACAATGTAATAAAGTGGTGTCGTTTAAGTTGTAAGTAGAGGCCTTAAGTGGTAGTGAAACGGTGTCGTGTAACACAATGATGAATATAAATACCGTATGAATAAAGAGAAAGGCATGAAAAGTTTATTGATCATTCATTCTATCTGATTCTTCTTCTTTCTATTCTCTTTCTCTTCTCTTCTCATTCTTGGAGATTGACATCTCAAATAAGTCACTGAAGAGGCCCATTACAGTTGGTATCCAAAGCCATGGCAGAAGGGACTCGATCTTTTTCTCAGTTGAATGAAGCGTTGGTTCAATTAAGGCAACAATAGGATAGACAGCAGGAACAACTTGAAGATACTATTTCAATTCTGGTGCAACAACAAGAAACCGCAATAAGTGATCGGGAAGCTCAAGATCAAAGAATGGCTGAAATCTTGCAGTAGCTTACAAGACTGTCAGTGAACAATGCAAGAGGTAATGATGATTTTGCTGGGAATATAAATGGACATGATACGACTCTTGAAGGTGTTGGTGAGACTCATTATAAGGAACTGGGTGATAGAGGGTTACCTAAGCGTGTTAGGTTGGAGATTCCAAGATTTTCTGGGCATAATTCGTTGGCTTGGGTGTATAGAGTGAATCAGTATTTCCTCTTCCATCAAATTCCCCCAGGTCAAAGAATCTTTATAGCTTCTTTTCATTTGGATGATGAAGCTTTAATTTGGTTCCAGGATGCGAGTGAAGCAGGTGTTTTCCATTCGTGGGATGAGTTTGTTCAAGCCTTGCAAGTAAGGTTTGGGTCATCCCCATATGATGATCCTATGGAATCTTTGACAAGATTGAAGCAAGTGAGTTCTGTTACCACTTATAAAATTGAATTTGAATTGCTTTCCAACAGAATAAAAGGCATTTTTGAGAAAAACAAACTAAGTTGTTTTCTTAGTGGGTTGAGAGATGAAATAAGGTTGCCAGTCAGAATGTTGAAGCCGTCTAACTTGAATGATGCATTTGGCCTAGCTAAAATCCAAGAACAGTATGTGTGGAGCACTAAAAAGTCTTGGAAAAGTAATTCTTTTGAAGGCCACCAACAGTTATGGAATGGAAATACCAATAAGTCTGGTCCTTCCAACTCAATCTTGGGTGCTCCTAAGGGCCAGCCCATTTCAAGAATGCCATATCAGAGGATTTCTGAAGCTCAGATGCAAGATCGAAGGAAGAAGGGCCTGTGTTATTTCTGTGAGGACAAGTGGCATCCGGGCCACAAATGTGCTAGACCTAAGTTGTATGTGATGGAGGGTATGGATTTTTTAGAAGGGGTGGATGGTTTGGCAGAATTGGAACCTAATCAGAGTATTGAAGAGGAGCAGGATCAATTGCCTGGACCTGCTCAGATTGCTTCCATTTCAATTCAAGCAATGATGGGAACACCAAGTCCTAAAACCATGAAGGTTATTGGACAGTTAAAGAAGAAAGAAGTATTAATACTTATTGACAGTGATAGTACCCACAACTTTGTGGATACTATGGTGGCTGTTAACTCAGGATTATGTTTACACAAAGCCAACCCTATGCAAGTTAAAATTGCCAATGGAGATGTGGTTAGTAGTGAAGGAGTGTGTAGTGCAGTGGAAATTCAGATTCAAGGCACAACAATTGTATCAGATTTTTGTACATTGGAGTTAGGGAGTTGTGATGTTGTTTTAGGGGTGCAATGGTTATTGTCCCTAGGGCCTATTCTTTGGGATTTTCAGAAGCTGCAAATGCAATTTCAAGTTGAAGGAAGAGCTATATCTTGGCAAGGCTTATCTTTTCCTTGTAACCTTGTTATTAAAGATGCTGACATCTCTAGTATTACTGGACTGGAACATCGAAGTATGTTCTTGCATATGATTTCAGTAAATTCCCAAGAAGATTTTGTTCAAGAACCTGAGATGATAACACAGTTGCTGAGTAGGTTCAGCAAGGTTTTTGAGGAACCAAGTGGCTTGCCTCCTCAAAGATCACATGATCACCAAATCAATCTGAAGCAAGGATCTGTACCTGTAAGTGTAAGGCCATACAGATATCCTTATTACTAGAAGGCTGAACTTGAGAAGATAGTCAAAGAATTGCTACTATTTGGTGTTATAAGGCCAAGCCAGTCCCCTTTTTCATCTCTTGTTCTACTAGTAAAGAAAGCAGATGGCTCTTGGAGGATGTGCATCGATTACAAGGTTCTCAATGAGGCTACAATAAAAGATAAGTACCCCATACCTGTTGTAGATGAATTAATTGATGAGTTGTTTGGAGCAGCAATTTTTTCTAAGCTTGATCTGAGATCAGGCTATCATCAAATATGAATGAGGGATGATAATATTCCTAAAACTGCATTTAGAACATATGAAGGGCATTATGAATTTCTTGTAATGCCATTTGGTCTCACAAATGCACCTTCAACATTCCAAGGTCTCATGAATGATGTATTTAGGCCATTTTTAAGGAAATTTGTAATTGTTTTTTTTTATGATATCCTTGTGTATAGTAAGGATATAGAGTCTCATTGTCAACATTTATCTGCTGTGTTGGAAATCTTGGAGATGCAGAAGTTGTATGCCAAGAGGTCAAAGTGTCATTTTGCTAGTGAGGAGATTATCTTGGCCATTTGATTTCAAAGGGAGGAGTTAAAGCAGATCCAAAGAAGTTAGAAGCCATGATCAGTTGGCCTCTGCCAAAGAACGTGAAAGGTCTGAGGGGCTTTCTTGGTTTGACAGGTTACTACAGAAAGTTCATTAAATGCTATGGGCTTATAGCTGCACCATTGACAGCTTTATTGAAGAAAGATGCTTTTGTGTGGAACTCAGAAGCTACAAAAGCATTTGGGGAATTAAAGGCTGCTGTTACCAGCCCACCAGTTTTAGCATTGCCAGATTTTACAAAGGGCTTTATTATTGAATGTGATGCTTGTGCAAATGGAGTAGGGGCTGTGTTGATGCAAGACCAAAGGCCTTTAGCCTTCTTGAGCCAAGCTTTGAAAGGGAAGAACTTATTGCTGTCAACATATGAAAATGAGTTTTTGGCATTGGTGCTTGCAGTAAAAAAATGGAGACCTTACCTTCTTGGTGGTACCTTTGTGGTGAGAACAGACCACCATAGTTTGAAGTATCTGCTTGAGCAGAAAGTGGGCATAGCAGCTCAACAAAAATGGCTTGCAAAACTTTTGGGCTATGAGTTTACCATTGAATACAAGAAAGGGGTGGACAATAAAGTAGCAGATGCCTTGTCCAGAAAGAATGAGTGTGAAGACCTTATGTCATTGAATGCTATTTCTATTCCTAATCCAACATGGCTTGAGGAAATTCGAAAGGCTTATGACAAAGATCCAGTTATTAAGCAGCTGCTGAATGAATTTCAACAAGGTCAATCTCCTTCAAACTTGACTCTTAAACAAGGCATTCTTTTTAGGAAATGGAGGATTTACATTCCCAATTGTTCAGAATTGAAGCTGAAAGTTTTACACTACGTTCATGCAAGCCCATTGGCTGGACATTCAGGATTTCACAAATCCTTGCATAGGGCAAGAATAAACTTTTATTGGCCTGGTTTGAAGATAGAAGTGAAGAAGTTTATTTGTGAATGTGAAGTTTGTCAAAGAAACAAGAGTGAGAATATTTTGCCCGCTGGTTTGTTACAGCCCTTGCCCATTCCTCAACAAATATGGACTGATGTGTCTATGGATTTTGTTGAAGGACTGCCAGTATCAAAAGGATTTTCTGTAGTGATGGTGGTGGTGGATAGGGTATCAAAGTATGCACATTTTTTAGCCTTAAAACATCCTTTTACAGCAGCCACGGTTGCTGCATTGTTTCTAAATAATATTTTCAAACTGCATGGGATGCGCAGCAGCATTGTTTCTGATCGAGGGGCAACTTTCACAAGTTCATTCTGGAAGGAGTTCTTTAAATTGCAGGGAGTTAACTTGTCTTACTCTTCAGTTTACCATCCACAAACTGAGGCAGTAAACAAGTGTTTGAACATTTTTTAAGGTGCTTGTCAGGTGACAAGCCTAAGGGCTGGTTTGAGTGGCTACCACTTGCAGAATGGTGGTATAATACCACCTGTCATGCTTCAACAAAAATGACACCATATGAGGCAGTGTATGGTGTTCCTCCCGTGAAATTACAGCAGTATATTCCTGGTTTATCTCAAAATCAGGCTGTGGAAGAGTTACTCAGAACCAGAGAAGAAATTTTGGGCAGTTTTGAAGAATAATTTGATACTAGCTCAGGAGAGAATGAAACTATTTTTTGATAAAAGTCACACTGAGAGGGAGTTTTCAGTGGGAGATTGGGTATTCTTAAAGCTTCAACCTTATAGACAAAGTTCCCTTGCAGTTAGAAGAAATATGAAGCTGTCACCTAAGTTTTATGGCCCATTTCAGATATTACATAGGATTGGAAAGGTTGCTTATAAATTGGATCTGCCATCTCAATCTCGTTTACATCCTATTTTTCATGTTTCTTCTTTAAAGAAGAAGTTAGGCCAACATATTTCCCCATTGTCAACCTTGCCACCAGTTGATGAAGAGGGAGAAATACAGCCTGAGCCACAACTAGTTCTGTAGAGGAGAAGTAGGAAGGTGAACAATAAAGCTTTGGTGGAAGTTCTAGTTCAATGGCAAGGGGTTGCACCAGAGGATGCCACATGGGAGTCATACTGGAAGCTTAGGGAGAAATTTCCCCACCTTGTGGGCAGGGTGCTTTGAAGGAGAGGAGTGTGTAAGGAGCTGCTGTTAGGAAGGCTGCTGTTATGCGGAGTTCGGGCTGCTATTATGAAGACTTGTAGTGTTAAACGACATTTTGTAATACAGTTAAATTAGTTGAATTACTAATCAACTAAACGTCTGTCGTTGAGAACAATGTAATAAAGTGGTGTCGTTTAAGTTGTAAGTAAAGGCCTTAAGTGGTAGTGAAACGGTGTCGTGTAACACAATGATGAATATAAATACCGTATGAATAAAGAGAAATGCATGAAAAGTTTATTGATCATTCCTTTTATTTGATTCTTCTTCTTTCTATTCTCTTTCTCTTCTCTTCTCATTCTTGGAGATTGACATCTCGAATAAGTCACTGAAGAGGCCCATTACACTCTCTCTCTTCATTTTTTAAATCAGCAAAAAAATAATCGACCGAGTAGAAAGAAATCAACAAAAAAAGCTTCGTACGTGATTTATACGTCAACCATTGTTATCTCCGAAAGGTTGAAAGGATTACACAGCAGATTCACTACGTGTTGGGCTGTGAGAAAATCAAGGTAAGTGATGATTTCACTCATTTTTTAGAAATATTCTTTACGCAGACAGTAGTAGAAAGAAATATTCTAGACTGAAAATATTAGATGAGTTATTTTGAGAAATGGCTATAAAGGAGACTCTAGTAGTTGTAGTAATTATTATATGGAGAAGTGAGCATTTTGCAAGGAAACCTATAATAATAAGGTTGTCCAGAATTTTTGGTTATACTTTTATGTATCTATCCATGATGGTTATATCTGTGTGGTACATCAATGCCTTTATGGTATTCATGATGTCTGTGTGGCATATTAATATCTGTGTTGGAGAGGCTCTTCTATCTTCACCATATGAGCCTAGCAATACTGAATGAGGCCCGTACGGGAGGCCCAATGGGTTGAAAATATGCACGCCATCATGAAATTGCATCACTATAGAAATCGTCATCGATAACTAAAGATATCCCCTCCTAAGAAAAGAGCGAGGTATTCGCCCATGATATGGTAATCCCTTCCTTCTTCAACTATCTTGAGAATGTGATAATCGAGTCCCCGAGATTTGGAAAAATGTAGTGTAAATATATTTCTAACTTAGGTATCGAAGGTGCACTAGTCACATCGAGCCACCATCTTTTCTTGTCACAGGTTAGCCGTCAAGATCAGTTGGCGGTGAAACACGTCCAAAATAGTTGCGCTAGTTGTGGGATCGTTTTTCTGCAACGTATCAACTTGATCTTCGCATGCCTACTACGACACTTTCTCATGCAACCTGTGATCAAGAAGACACATCGATGAATATGGAAGTGCAACTTGTAGATCAAATGGAGGAGTGATTAAAGAAAGTGACGTTGGAACAACCAGACGGGGAGGCACAGAGTGCTGGCAGAACGAATGCTGAAGATATGGAGAAGAAGAAACTGCATGACGAATTGTGTAGTCTTGTCGAGAAGTATGAGGAGATGGCCAAAAAAATGGGGGGTCATCCTTGGTTGATTAGCTGCTCAACCGCATGGATTTGGCTTATAGCACGGAAGTGATGGATGCCCACTTCCTCCAAGGTTTAAGGTCCCACAAATAGAATTATACGTTGGATCTCGAGACCCAGTTTATGGCTAGCAGGAGGTGGAGGGGACTAGCAGCGTACATCTTGACAACCAAGTAGAAGAAGGGCAAAAGCTTAAAAACATACCTCACCCAGTTTAGCAAGGAACTGTTAACCACTGACAACCAAGACAAAAAAATCACGTTAGTAGCCTTGCTGGGGGGCATATGGCCTCGAATTCCATTCATGGCAAAATTAGTGAGGAGAACTCTGTCAATGTTGAGAGAGTTCATGGACAGAGAAGACGACTTTGTCAATGCCGAAGACACTTTAGGCATTGGTTGCATCGCGTAAAGTTGAAATGAAAGACACTAGAAAGGACCCTTAAAGGTCAAGCAAAAGAAGAGCACTAGAGAAAGGTGGGCAAAGCATTAAGTGGGAAACATGAGTGCCCCACAGGGAACGTAGTTCAAGGTTCGTTCGCAGTAATATGAATGTACGGGTAGAAGGGAAACCACAGGCCTAAGAAGGTGACGACAAGAACGGGACAACATTTTTGTACTTACCACCAGTCAGATAGTCACTGGACAGAAGATTGCTACATAATGAAAATGAGAGTCAAAGAGTTGAAAGGGAGTGGCGAGTTGGAACGGCTGGTCGCGGAACATTTGAAGGCCCCAAAGCAAGTGTCAGCACAGAGAACAGCGCGAGATCGAGGCAATTGTTGAAGCAGAAGCCCGAAGAGGAGACAGACAATCGGGCGGTACGATCGGGATGCCCCTCAGCAGAGCCAGAATCAAAGTGATGCACCCCTAGGCGAGATCCGTACAATAGCAGGAGGGTTTTCAAGTGGAGAGAAGGGCCACCGCATCCAGTTGAAAAGCACACACCCGCAAGGCGAGATAAGATGAGGTTTACACAGTAGAGAGGCCTCCTAAACAGCTGAGACACAAGAGCCTGGCAAACATTTATTTTGGGGAGGAGGACTGTGAGGGGGTCCTGTACCACCATGATGACGCACTAGTAGTAACATTGTTGGTTGCCAGCTACACTACTAGGCGAATTCTGATCGATAATGGAAACTCGGTTGACATCCTATTCTCGGATGCCTTTACCAAAATGGGTATTGATCCTAGTAAACTGCAACCATCACCCATGCCCCTGAAAGGGTTCTCCTGGGATGCGGGATGCGGTACAACCCGTGGGCTTCATAACCCTACCTATCATAGCTAGGTAAGGAGCATACACTGCTACCACCATGACCGACTTCCTAGTAGTCATAGCCCCATCATCCTATAACGCCATAATAGGGTGCCCAATCTTGAACAGTCTTAGAGCTGTCACTACCTATAATTTGAAGATGAATTTTTCGATGGAAGCAGGAGTATGGGAAGTATGAGGCGAGCAAGCATTAGCACAAGAGTGCTATGTGCAAGAACTCAAAATAAGGGGAATGGGCATTCGATCATTGGAGAAACAAAGTTAGGGTGAGGATCTGCCCCCACCGCTTGTTCTACTCAACCAAGATGTGGAGGCATGAGACAAAGGCAACCTACAATAAGCGGAAGCAAACAAGCCTCTAGAACTGGCAACATTGAACCCAATGCGCCAAGAGGCCTCGACAAGAATTGGAACCAAGCTGCAGCCTAAAATTCGAGAGGAACTAAAGTAGCTCCTAATCGAGCACAGAGACGTGTTCGCATGAAACCATTAAGATATGCCCGGAACATAGAACTAATCATCGAGCACCACCTCTGTATCTACCTCGAGAGTATGATGGTCCGTCAGAAGAAAAGATCGTTCAGTTAAAAAAAGTATGTGACTATAGCCAAGGAAGTTGATCGACTGCTTGGTACATGATTCATCAGAGAGGCTCACTACCCTAAGTGGTTGTCTAACGTTGTACTAGTAAAAAACTCCAACGGAAAATGGAGGATGTGTGTAGACTTTATCGACCTCAACAAGGTGTGCCCAAAGGATAGTTTCTCATTGCTGTGGATCGATTTGATTGTCGACTCTACTGCAAGACATCAGATGCTGAGTTTCATGGACGCATACTCAGGGTGCAATTAGGTCCAGATGAACCATGAATATGAGGATAAGACCTCATTCATAGCAGATCGAGGGTTGTACTTCTATCAAGTCATGCCCTGTGGCTGAAGAACGCCTGCAACGTATCGAAGACTCATAAATCGAATGTTCAAAAAGCAGATAGAGTGAAGTATGGAGGTTTACATCGAAGACCTACTGGTTAAAAGCATAGAGCCATTCCAGCACTTGGAGGGTTTGAGGGAGGCCTTCGTCATGCTACACCAATACAAAATGAAGTTGAACCTAGCTAAGAGTGCCTTTGGTGTCGACTAGGGAAGATTCTTGGGTTTCATTGTGTCTGAGAGAGAGATAGAAGCTAACATGGAAAAAATTAAGGTAGTCATGGAAATGAGGCCCTTTTCCAAACCATTGGCTAGAAATAGTGATTAACTGGCAGAATTGTAGCTTTGAACATGTTTGTATCCCGATCAACTGATAAATGTTTGTTCCTTTTTAGAGTCTTGAGCAAGATACACCCTTGGAACAATGAATGTGATTAGGCATTCCGAGCACTAAAGCAATGTCTGGCTAGCCCACCTCTACTAAGTAAACACGAGCAAGGGGACATCCTTCATGTGTACCTGACGGTATCGCCCCACGTCGTGTCAGTGGCTTTTGTCAAAGAAGAAGGAAACGTTCAGAAACTAGTCTACTACATGAGTTGGGCTCTCTAAGGGTGAAGACGAGGTATCCTCGAATCGAGATGTTGGCCTTCACACTAGTAACAGTCGCCAGACGATTACGGCCGTACTTCCAAGCAAATCCCATCAGAGAATTGAAGAAAAATCCCCTAAAGAAAGTGCTGCAGTTGTCGAATGCTTCTGGATGCCTGGTGGGATGGTCAATCAGTTTAAGCAAATTCGACATCGAGTGCCTACCAAGACACCCAATGAAGGGCTAGGCTTTAGCAGACTTTGTCGTCGAATTTACCAATTTCTCGAAAGCAGTGCCGACCATATCAGTCGGAAAAGCCCTGGCAAGTCTTCATTAATGGTTCGTCTTGCCGAGCTCCCGAGGGGGGGGGGGGGTAGGAGTGCACATAGTGAGTAACTCAGGACAAAAACACCATTATATGACAAAGCTCGCCTTCAAAACCACCAACATGATGTCGAGTACAAAGCATTGGTGGCGAGACTCTCAATAACTGAGGGGCTAGGGGCTAGGGGCTAGTGGGGTCGAAGTAAAAGCAGTCTCCCAAATGGTAGTTAACCAGGTATTGGGAGAATACACGGCGAGAGGAGAGAAGCTGAAAAGTACTTGCAGCTGGTATGGGAGAAATGTGACTGGTGTTCCTATTTTAGCATAGAGCAAATACTAGGGGTAGATAACAATGTAGCAGACAAACTAGCACAAACAGCCTTGGGAATAGAGGAGTCCACCCAGCCATGAGAAGTGGTCAGTAGAGTGATGGAAGTTCTGGCTATTAGGATCGAGGTCGCTGAAGTAAAACGAGGAGAACCGGAGTGGGCTCAAGACATGGTAAAACACCTAAATACCAGGGAGCTTCTAGCAAAGAAAAAAGAGGCGAGGAAGATCAAAAGAAGGGTCGTGCAATTCAGCAAGATCGACAGAGTCCTTTATAAGCCGAGCTTCTCGACCCCCTGATAGAGGTGCATGTCTCCAAAGAAAGCCGAATACGTCTTAGTAGAGATACTTGAAGGAGTGTGCAGGAATCACTCTAGAGGGAAAACCTTGGCGAGAAAGGCTGTAAAAGCGGGTGATTATTGGCCTCGTGCCCTTTGGGACGCAAAAGAATTTGTCAAGAAGTACGTGATGTGCCAAGTATTCATCCCAATAACACACTGCCTGCTAGAGGAACTAACGTCTATAATGTCCCCTTGGTCGTTCCCACAGTGGGGAGTTGACTTGGCCATAAACTATTTCAACAAGTGGGAAGAAGCAAAACCCAATAACGATACGAAGCATAACCAAGTTCCTATGTAAACAATCGTTTGCCGATTCAGAATTCCTCAGAGCATCATTTCGGAAGAGGGAAGACAATTCGACTCAGAACATTACTGAGAGTGGTGCACTGGACTAGGAATTCAGTTCAAATACTCGTCCCAAGACACCCTCAAGCCAACAGACAAGTAGAGGTGACCAACAAATCCCTGCTCGGAATCATAAAAAGGAAACTTACAGAAAAAAAAAAGAATGGGCAGAAGAATTCCTAGGAGTTCTGTGGCATCTAGAACCACAGTCAAAACTTTGACAGGAGAAACCCTGTTCGCCCTAGCCTACGAGAGCGAAGCAGTGGCCCCTATAGAAATCGAAATGCCTAGCTACTAGATCTAGCATTTCGATCAAAGGCAGAACAACAGAGCAATAGAAGAGCACCTCAACCTACTCGACGAAAAATGGGAAGAAGCCGAGGCCCAAGTGATCATCAACAAAAGGAGAATAAAGCGCTACTTCAACGGGAGAGTCAAGCCTAGGACCTTCAAAGTAGGCAGCCTGGCCTTAAGAGAAACCAGAGCAACCACATAAGAGGAAGGAAAACTCAGCCCCTGTTGGGAGGGACCTTATGTTGTAGTTGCCAACAATAAACTGGGTACATATTGCCTAAAAGACGCTCGGGGGAAAGAATTACTACACTAATAGAACGCTGAACATCTAAAAAAGTGCTATGCCTGATCTTGTACCACTATCCAGCAAAGAACAGTGAATAAAATTGTCAATTTCTCCTCATGTATCTCCTATCTCGAACGATAATGCCCACCAAGGTCGAGTCCTCAGACTTTGCAACCATCGTCGACCGAGGTCGAGTCCTTACAATCCCGATGATGATACGGGCATGCAAGTCCTCAAACTTCACGACCTTCATCCACTAAGGTCGAGTCCTTAGACTCGTGATGATTATACGGGCAAGCAAGTTCTCAGACTGCGTGACCTTTGCCAACCAAGGTCGAGTCCTTATACTCATGGTGATGATACGGGCACACAAGCCCCTAGACTGCACGCCCCTCACCCACCAAGGTCGAGTCCTTAGACTCGCTATGATGATACAGGCGTGCAAGTCCATAGATTGGGGGACCCTTGTGCGCCAAGGTCGAGTCCTTAGACTTGCGGTAATGATACGAGCGCACATGACTCTAGACTGCATGACCCTAGCAATCACAACGCCTATAACACAAGCATTAACGGAACTCAAAAAAATATTAAGAAAACCAATTGTTTGAGATACAAAATATCCAAAGAAAAATATCAATCTACACAAAAGGAAAAGAAAGAAAGGTGCCTTGTTCAAGTTGTGGGAGCTGGAAGAGGTGGAGGAGTTGGAGACGAAAACGCATCAGGCATTGAGTCCCTTCCTAGAGAATCAACATACTGGCAGGAAGCGCAATCAAGCTTGAAGGACTCAAGGTTCAATGTCCTTAAATCGGTCTGAGAGGTCGCCAACAAGAAGACCCTCAACCTTTTTAAGAGCATCCTCATTGGCTTGATCAAAATCCAATGATAGCAAAACTTTTGCTAATATGTGACAAAAACCACCACATTGGATTAAGCATTTCTATAAAATTTTAGACTTCAACTATATTGATTTTCCAAATTTGTGGGACAACAGTAACTTAGTCAAACATTAAAATAATGTTTTCTCACTCCAATTAAAATTACTGGAATCCCTCCTGCTGAAATCTCATTTTGGTGAAATCCTCCCCATCACTCTCGAAACCCATCCCCTTTTTCTGCACATTCTCTCCCTCATTGCACATTCTCACTCCCGAAACCCTGTCTGCACATTCTCTCCCTCACTCCCGAAACCCATCCTCGTTCTCTCACTCCATAAACCAAACTCATCCTCGTTCTTTTGGTTCAACACGAAAGCTCTACTCTGCTCTCTCTCTCTCTCTCTCTCTCTCTCTCTCTCTCTCTCTCTCTGTGCCTAGGGTTTCCTCTCACACCATTGCCACGCTTCCTCGCTCCTCCCTCACCTCCGGTTCTACTGACATCAGGCGGACATCTACATCTTCTCGCAGATTGATTCGAATTCTCCGAAAAAGAAATTTAGAGTGTAAAGGTATGTTCTTTCCTGAATCTCCTCGGTTTCTTTCATATTAAAAGTACTTGTAGGTTTCTTTCGTTTTGTCTCAAATGGGCAGTAATATTAGTACTTCCAAAATAAAATCACGAAAAGAAAGCAACCGTAAACAGACATAAAGTAGGAAGAGATACATGTAAAAGTTGATACTCCCACCCTTCAGATTAGTGAGAAAAAGTAGTTGATCTCTCTCTCTCTCTCTCTCTCTCTCTCTCTCTAATGAGAATATGAGATGGTGATAAAGAAAATCAGGGATTTAGAAAAGCAAAACTATTGCACAAAAGCCATGAATCATGATGATCTTCTGCGTAAAACTAGTGAATTTAGACAAAGGAAAAACAAGTGGTGGGCCTCGCATTAACAGCTCACCGTGTGACATCACATTTGGGTAACCATACGAAAACCCACACACACTCACTATACAATGAATTATTTTTTAAAAACGAAAGACTTCCTTCTTAAAGTGGGGTTATTGGTTGGAATCTTCCCCTGCCCGTCCCCATGTGTCCAATATCACTCAATAAAGTTACAATAGTCCATTTGTTGCTGGTTTGTATTTTAGTTAATATGTATGCTCATGGACAGATCGCATAATTGGCTTGGTGACTTTTGTTTTGTTAAGTATGAACTACTATGTAATTTTCAATGGACCTATAGTAATTAATTGGTGTTTTAGTCAATGGATGTTGATGGTTTGTGGTTTTAGTTAATATCTACTGATTTTACCATGCTTTATAATCAATGGATGCTCATGGACATATCAAATAATTGGCTTGGTTATATTTCTATGTTTTATGGTTGTTGTTTTATTTCTATGCTTTATAGTACCAATAAAGTGTTTTATGGTTTCTGATTTAGCATGCTGATCTTATGGTTCAGTAAAGTTTTTAATGGTTGCTATTGTATGAAGTTGGTTTGGGGTTTGTGACTTTGTTGCATGGTTATTGTTTTATGAAGGATAGATTCACAAATAATGGACGATCTCTTTTTCACCACACTCTTGCAAAGTGGTGGAGAAGGTATTAACAACCCCCCATGGCTAGTATCTTGTGCGATAATGTTGAGGTCGAGGTTAAAGTGACACAACCCAAATGGGAAGTAAGAGCACAAACTAAGAAATCTCAATGGGGTGTGTCCTTCACCTTCTCCTTATATCAGGGTGGCTCAACATTAGCATAGACGCTATCAAAGGGACGGACCAAAAGTCCACCCAATTGTGGATAAGAATCCATGATTACTTCAATACCTTTAAAAAATCTAACTGGCCCGAGTGTTCTGTGGGCTCGTTGACTAATCAATGGTCAACCATTCAAAAAGTCACAAACAAGTTTTGTGGTTGCTTGGCCCAAGTCGAATCAATGCATCCAAGCGATACCAATGAACAAGACAAGGTATGTTTCAGTTTGGTTATGAATTTTTATTAAAATATATATTAATATTTTTATGATTGTTGTTTAGATTGAGAAGGCAAAGGTAAGGTACCGATCGACACAAAAAATCACCTATAATTTGGACCATTGTTGGAACCTATTGAGGCACCAACCAAAGTGGCAAGTACATATGGATAATTTGCCAACAAAGAGAAAGGGAGGCTACTCTATTGTTCCAGCTGCCAATGCCAACGTTGACAACATTTATGAGAGTATGTCTGTCAATGCGAAGAGGCCACTAGGCAAGAAAGCTAAAAACGAAAGGGAAAGAAAAAGAAAAAGGAAATGCAAAGAATCTTCACCTACTGAGTTTGACGAAAGGTTAAGTCAGATGGAAAGTGATAGAAAGATAATGATGATTGAGCGACGGGAAGCGGTAAGCTGATAGGGACAAGATTGAGATGATAGAACTTAAGAAGAAAAGTTGGAGATGGAAATCATGAGTTTGAATGTTGATAACATGAAAGCGGTGTAGCGAGAATACTTCAGGCTACTTCAAATGAAAATCCTAGAGAAACATATGAATGAATCACTTCAGATGTAGTAGCTAGAGGAGGGAGAAGTGCACTGAAGAGTATCATAACTGGTAGAACCTGGTAATCCCTTGATTCTTTTGTGTTATTTGTGTAATCTAACATGCTAAACATCATTTGTTGCAAATTTGTAAAAAAAATCAACACTGTATGTAGGTGCAGAGTTTGTACAATTTTGGAATTATGTTTTTGACAGTGTCTTGCATAGTTTTGGGCAATTTTGTAAATGTGGTTTTTTGTCAACACTATATTGCACAGTTTTGTAATTAATAGTAGAAAACTATTAATTATGTGGTTATAAACAAATTCTGTTTTGTAATTTTGTTTTGCACAATTTATATATGTGGCTATAAACAAATTAATAGTAGAAAACTATTAAGGTCTACACAGAACAAATTCTGGTTTTGCAGGTACTACTCAGAACTTTTTTTGCTGCTGAAGCTCTTTGAATACTCAGAACAATTATGTGGATGTTTTTGTAACAACTCATGTGGATGTTTTTTGTAACTTACTATGATAGTAACAACTCATGTGGATGCTTTTGATATTTTTGTAACTGCTGTTATGTGTTTTAATCTGGGGGTTT
The DNA here is from genome assembly GCF_001411555.2 of Juglans regia. Lineage (NCBI taxonomy): Eukaryota > Viridiplantae > Streptophyta > Magnoliopsida > Fagales > Juglandaceae > Juglans > Juglans regia. The sequence goes on along the minus strand of NC_049909.1, from coordinate 13,189,048 downwards.
CTTTTTGTGCTACTGTTAGACATGGTCTGTCGTTGCTAGACATGGTGTTGGAAGTGCAGACATGCTAATTTCTATCGGTGCAGGTGTTTTTTGTAAGAGTAATGATATACACACAACATATTGCACAACCATTGCACAACAATGTTATAAAATGAGGGTATTTTTGTAAAATGATGTTACCTTCATAAGATGTTTTACAAAAATACCCTTCATTTAAAACATAGTTGTGTAAAGTGTTGTGAAAAATGTTTTGTAAATTATTTTTCTTTTTTTAATTAAGGTGTAGGTGCAGATATATTGTAGGTGTGAATGTATGTGCAAATTTCTTATTGATGTGATACATGAGTATGTTGCTAGATATTTGGTTAGTAGTTAAGAAATTTATATAGAATTTTAGATGAGTTTAATCAAAGTTTTTAGTTATTAGCATTAAATGACATTTTAAAATATAATTTCTTAATATTAATTTAATTAAAATATAATTATTATTAACATTTAATTGGTAGAATTATAAAATGTTATGAAAATAAATTAAATAAAAAATTATAAAATTAATAATATTTTATTATTATATAGATTGTAAATGGATAATCAAATATAGGGATTGAATTAACTCGAATTAGCAAATGCAAATTCATATGATATTAGCTAAATTTTGAAGATGTATTTGGCCAAGCCAATGAGGATGCTCTAAGCCAGCCCCATAGCCATAGCCAAAGGCCTTGTTGTGAATATACTTGGCCGCTAGGAGTTGAGGGGAAATTTGAATGACTTCCTCGTCAGAAGTAGCCATCTTAGACTCTAAGTCATTGATCTGTTGATCGCGAGCTTTAGCCCTTATCCATCCACTCGCGATCCTTCTTCATCACTGAATGTCGCTTAGACAACTCCTCCAATTCCCCCTTCACTTCATTCAAGTCAAGCCTCATGCGACAATGGGCCTCCTCTGTTTTCGCCGTGACCTCAGCTAGTTCATGGCATCATCTTCTATTCTCCTCCAATTCTACCTGAAGACAGGACAACTGTTCCTACCATGAAATATTTACTCCTAAAGCACTCTTAGCTCAAAGTGATCACGAGCAACTTCCCCCCTCTCCTGGTCAAGCTCACCCTGGCCAAGCCACATGCAACAATATAAGGACCCAAACTCGAGAAAGAAGGATAGTAACAAAGCAAGATAAACAACCTACCGAGGAAAAGAAGTCTCTCAACCTATTCGCCATATCACGAACAGAGTCATCCCTGGCCTGGTGCTGCCTCGAGGTTCCCTCAACATACGAGGGTTGGGATGGACCTGGGCAATCCTCGCCCTCAGGAGAGGGCCTCGACCTGCAGAGAAACCCAAGCAGAGAGGGTCAGAGGTAGGCTGAGAGGAGCCTATTGCAGTGGGGTCGACCAGTAAGTTTTGCCCTCCGCCTGTTACTTTGACATGGATGGGGTCTGCTTTATGCTCATTGACGGGAGAGGGACGACACCACCTCCTTGGCTATAGGGGCAAAGAAGGCCCCTCCTCGCTCCCCAAAGAGGTATTGAATGGCGAAGAGGGAATCGAAACTTTGCCATCGCTCGACTCCAAGTCGTGGGTGAGTACGAGAGTTTCACCACTAGAGACAGTAGAGGGAATGGAGCCTGGGGTGGGCTCCCCTTCCCCTACCTCCCTGGCTCATCAGTCGAGACCCAGGCTTGACACCCCTAGTTGAGGTCACATAACAGGGAATATCGATTTAAAAGACCACGGGAGAAAGCTGCGTCTATGTCCGCATCCTTCTCCTCATAGACCAACTCTTGGTAGACTAGCGATTGGGCGGATTTGAATTCCTGAGAGGGGAATTAGAAGTCGAAGGTCGTGGCCAAATCCGTGAGTGCTTGCCCCATCAAATTGCCTAGGCTGTCCGAGTCAAGAGAATTGTCTCTGACTAGAGACTCCCCCCCACCCCCTCCCCAAATGAGAATTTGAGCAGATCCAGAACAACTGTCTGTCGAGCGAGTAGGCTCCAAATTTGTTCTAGAGCATGTCATGGCACATAAGGCTCATGCACCACCTTAGCCTCATGTCGAGACTACTTCCTCTCCTTCTCTAGTGGGGTTGTGGCGGGTCTTTTCTTGTCATGGGAAGAGGTCGATTCCCTCTGAAGGCAACTACCACTTGCATGAGACCGATCGGGCATAACTAAAAATCTGTCAATATGGGCTCTCATTAACAAGGCCTCTATCCAAAGAGTTCCTGGCTTTGCTCAACCTAGGAATAAGCCCTATCAACACGGGCTTGCTCTCGTTGAGAGAGCGTAACGGCTATTACTTTGTCGTGGGGACTTTCCCCATATGGCATGGATTGGGAAGTCAGCCCTGTTGCCTTCCTTACCAAGGAACTCCCACCTTGGCCAGAGATAAAAAAAAAAAAAAAAAAAGAACTTTTTCTGCCACTGCTTGGCATTGGAATGATGACCTTTGAATCGCACGAGACAATATCGAGGGCGAGAATAGAAGCTACAAATGTTATCTTCCAACGCTCTAACCATGTGGATGTGAGGAACTCTCAAGCAGTCAAGTCAAGAAACTCCTCTCGAGATGGCACCAAGACTATTCTCCATGCCACACAACAGCACATTATAATTCTCCAGATATTGGAGTGGAGCTAAGTCGGCGCTAGCTTCATGTAGTCAAGAATGTCATGCACTAACCGACAAAAAGGGAGCCGTAACCCATGAGAAAATGCATAGGCAGTGAGGGCCACCTTTTCAGCGAAACCGTTTGAGTTGACGACCCCATTGGGGAACCTGAAGAATCGTTGAATCAAGGAATTCATATGAATTCCTCAACTTCCCAAGATCGGCTATCGTGAAGACAGATGACCAGTCATAACCTTTGTAATAAGGCACATCGCAGACAAAGGAAGCCTTTGGTGTCGTTGATGACCCCGTCGGCAGGGGAGGAGGAGATCCACGAAAAGGAAGTTGAGAAACATTCCGGCAAGCCATTGACACAAACAAGTGATACGAAGGACGAAAAGCTAGGGTTTCGAAAATGAACACAGACAATGAGGAAGGCGAGCAAGCAAGAGTGAAAGAGGCTACAAGAGGGAAGAGAAAGGGTGAGTTTGGATGTTGAAATGAGTTGAGTTGAGTTGAGTTGAGATGATAAAATATTGATAAAATATTATTTTTTAATATTATTATTATTTTGAGATTTGAAAAAGTTGAATTGTTTATTATATTTTGTATTGGAATTTGAAAAAGTTGTAATGATGAGTTGAGATGAGTTGAGAGTAGTTTACTAACCAAACGCAGCCAAAGTCTATTTAAAAAAGGAGATGCGACAGTTGAGGGACCCCAGGAGGAATATGAATGGACGAACATTGTGATCACGGTGGATAGATCCCATGATCTAGTGACATGACTAGGTACAAACACAGAGCCATTACAACCCCCCACGACACGAGCACAGAATAGATCATAACCAACGATGCGATAGACAAAAATTGTCCATAATTATTAAATTTCTACCACACCAACATGATAGGAATTTGAGGGGTAACTTGAGAGGCTCTTTTTATCTTCACCATATGAGCCCAACAATATTGAATGAGGCTGGTACCATACGCATGCCACCATGAAATTGCACCACCTAATGGAGTCAATATGGTAACCGTTATCAATAACTAAAGATATTCCCTCCTAAGGAAACAACAAGATAGTCACCCGCAATATGGCAATCCCTTCCTTCTTCAACTTTCCTGGAAACGCGATAATCAAATCCCCGAGATTTGGGAAAAGGATTAAACTATCATTATTAGTAGTAATCTACGCCTATATAAAGAGACAACACTAACAACCCAAGGTAACTTTGCTGATCTATCATAAAAAGGCAACGTATACATATTTCTAACTTAGGCATTAGATGTGCACTAGGCACACCAGGCCACCATTTTTCTTATCACAGGTTAGCGGTCGAGATCGGTTGGCGGGTGAAACACATCCAAAACATGTGTGGTATAAAGTATTGTGATATCTGTGTGGTATTTTGGATGTCCTCGTACATCTATTGATGATTTTCCCCTTGTCATGTGGTATGGATAATATATTTTGGCTCACTTCTATTTTTGTGGTTGATTAATTATGTTACTTACTGAGCGTGTGGTGGCTCACTCCTTATATTTTTTACTCTTAAAGAGAATCCATCTACTTGAGGTTTGTGAGTAATACGGAGTTATCGAATGTTGGGCAAGGAGATTTACTAAGTGAAGATTGATGGTCTAGATAGTTATAGACTTTATTCTAACTTACCTAAATATCGTTATGTTATTAAATAAATTGTACCATCAGTTATGTATATATATTTCTTACATTCTAAACTTTAGAGTTTAAATCACGATAACTCTTGAACAATAAGTATAGGGAATCTAAGAGTAGTGGCATCGCATCTGATGATTCTGATCTAGCAAGCAATAATATATTTTAAAAAAGTGCATTAAAAAAGTAGATAAAAATAAACAAATAATAATAATAATATTTTATTATTTTAAAAATTGAAATAATTAATGTTTAACATTCGAGTGAGTAAACAAAATGTAAAAAGTGACGTATTAGTTAAAATAAGCCTAAATTTTAAACTTTCACCACACTTCACATATTTTAAAAATTTTTAATATTTTTTTTTTTAATTTTTGTTGAGTTTATTCTTTTTAAATTATTTCAAATTTTCTATTTATTATTTATATAATAAATATTTGATAAAATACAAAATAATAAAAATTTTAAAAAAAAAAAGTGGAGTGTGGAGTGTGAGAAAATTGTAAAAATTTAGGGTAGGTTTGGGGGGTGGGATAAGAATTTTGTGTTTTGTTTTGAAGTTTAAAATATTATGTTTTAATATTATTATTGTTTTGGGATTTGAAAAATGTGTATTGAGATTTGAAAAAGTTGAATTGTTTATTATATTTTGTATGGAGATTTGAAAAATGTGTAACGATAAGATGAGATAATATGAGAATTTTGTGTTTTGTCTTGTGTCCCAAACTTGCCCTATTGTTAAAGATAGGGAGCAGAGTTTCACACGTGGGGAGTTATATGGGCGGCGAGTGGGAGCGTAAGTACAAGAAGAAAGTCACGTGAGATACGTTTCCGTCTATCTCCATCCTTTGGGCTTTATGGCGTAAGGTTGCCGCTATTGTGCACTTTCGTCGTTGTCGTTATTATCATCGTGTCATGGGGTGCGGGTGAAATAACATAATTTTAAAGAGTAATAAACGGTGCGTTGTGTTTAGTTAAACGGTGCGCAGCGATTTGTGAGTCTGATGTAATAATAATACACGAAACGCTGAGTTTAACAACTTTACAAGTGAAAAAGTGAGTTTTAGAGTAATTCGAACGTTGATAGATATGGGGTGTTTTATGTGTAAAACTAGTTAACATGTTGTAGTATAAAGGTGCAAAGGCTGAAGGACGAAGGCATCGAATTGGCTTGATTGTTGATCCCTTTGGAGGTGGGATTTACTTCAAATAAATCCAATTTTCTCTCCAAGATTTCAGTTCTTGGATTCTTGAATTCTTGTTCTTCATTTTTCTATTTTCCCATATTGTTTCTTAGTTCTCTTGAGTTATTGGTTGAGCCCTGACACATCGTTTCACAGTCTCAAGTCCCTTAATATCTCTGACTCTGTTAGGGTTCTGGATTTAAGGGAATGGTGAAAATATAATGGGCTGTTGTAATGGTGTTTGTATATTATAATAACAAAGTACTGGAAATGGACATAGACTAGATTTTGTATTGCTATTGGATCTTCGAGGGTCCCAAACCTCCAGAAATAACAAGTTCAGACAAATAACTTTTCAAAGATAGAAAATACCAGCTCTCTTTCATCCTTATAGTTGTGGATGTCAGAGAATACAAGATGGAATCTTATAACTATTTTTATTCCCTTTTAGCTAAAAGACAAACATGTGTGTGTAACGAATCAACATCACAGCAATGCCCCTTCCTAATAAAATGACATTGTATCACTACTTGTCTAATTCACTTAAATGCAACACTTCACTTAACTTCCAAAAACGCAGCACTTGACTCCTTATGGAAACGACGCAGTAAGCTCCCTAGTCCCAACGACACCGTTTCAAGTTCAGCAAATCTACTTCTTGCAAGACAAGAACTTCAAACTTCAAATCTCTTCATCCTCATGTTTGCTCAAACACGAAAGCCCTCCCTTCACCATCTGCTCAGACCACCTTCCATCATCTCCCTTTCGATCTGAGCTCATAACAATCCCCCCTGCTTAAAGAACCTTGCCCACAATGTGTGGGCAACGCTCTTGAAGCTTCCAAAGCAACTCCCATGTGTTGTCATCCTTTGATCTGAAAAGAATTTCATTTGGTCTTGATCTGTTCTCTTGTTCCAAGGAGTTGATCCGCTGCCTCTGTAGATGAAGTAACTGGTATATAAAACAAGAGACGAGGGGGAGGATACCCATACAGTGCTTCAAAAGGTGAGATTTTTCTTGAAGTATGATAAGGATTGTTGTAGCTATACTCTACCAAATGAAGCCATTTACTCCATTGTTTCTGTTTGGTGCCTGTGTAGCAACGTAGATAAGTTTCTAGACATTTGTTAAGAGCCTCAGTCTATCCATCAGACTGAGATGGTATGCTAAGCTAAAACTCAGTGTAGACCCCTGCAACTCAAGAAAGTTCTTCCAGAAAGAACTAAAAAACACTGGATCACGATCTGAAACTATAGAATTAGAAAGTCCATGTAGCTTGAACACATGATCTGGAAAAATCTGAGCAACTCCTTGGGCAGTGTAAGGGTGTGATAAAGTGAGAAAATGGCCATACTTAGTGTAGCGATCCACTACCACTAATATGACACTAACACCATTTGATAATGGCAGCCCTTCGATAAAATCTAATGAAATATCTGTCCCAGCTTGGTTAGGAATTGGTAGGGGTTGTAGTAGACCATGTGGGGCCACTATCTCACTCTTGTTCACCTGACAAACATCACACTCCCTTTTGATGTCACGTTTCATCCCCTTCCAGAAAAATTCTCGCTTAGCCCGTTGATAGGTTTTTAAGAACCCTTTATGACCAGCCTCCGGGTCCACATGCAAATAATCCAACACTTTCTTTTTAAGTATTGAATCCGGCACAAACACAATCCTGCCTTTCTTTAGAATAAGTCTTGCTTGAAAGTGTAACCAGGAGGGACTGAAATGTTGTTATGCAATTTATCTAACAAATCTGCCATCTCAGCTGAAGCCTTATAACTATTTTTCAAATCCCCAATCCATTTAGCTGTGGGAAAGGATATTAAGGCTAAACAACCCCCCCCTACTTCATTCCCTTCCATCTTTCTAGAAAGAGCATCATCGACTTTGTTTTCTTTGCTCTTTTTATATTCAATCGAGAAATCAAACCCCATAAGCTTCGTAATCTATTTCTGTTGTGCAACTGTACTTAGGGGTGTAACCTGTCCGGTCCGGTCCGGTTTTGGATAAAATCTAGGACCGAACCAGTATGTACCGGTTTTTCATTTTTCAAAACCGATTACGCCCCGGTTACTCTCCTAAACCGGTACATCCGGTTTTACCGGTTTCAGGTTCGGTCCGATCCGATTTTCCGATTTTTTTAAAATGTATAAAACATATAATAAAATGTTACTTCTTATGATAAAATATTATTAATAATTTAATATATATATTATGTTTAAAGTATATGATTAATTAAATTTTTATTTTTAAGATTAAATTTTTATTTTACAAATTATAATAACATTATCTTATATATAATTATATTAATAACATATGATCAAACAAATTACAAATGTTCATATTTAAGATTAACATTTTATGTTATAATTTATAAATTATAATATTAAATTATTTCATATATGATATATAATTATATATTATATATAAAAATTTAATATATTATTATATATTATATATAAAACTTATATATATAAATATTTTGTATAACATATAAAATTAATTTTTATATATATATTTTTTCCAACCTGTCCGGTTCGGTCCAGTCTGGTTCCAGAAACTACAAAACCGAAACCGGACCGGTTCCGACCGGTTTTCATAATATAGGGACCAGTTCCGGACCGGACCGGTTCAAAACTGGACCAACCGGTCTGGTCCGGTTTTCCGGTTTAAATTTACACCCCTAACTGTACCCACCTTCTGTTCTAGCAAGAACTTTAAAGCCTGATGTCCAGTCTTAACAACAAAAGAATGACCCAATAAATAAAGTCTCCAACGCTGCACTGCTATGACTAAGGTAAACAACTCTTTTTCGTAAGTGGACAGCAGCAATGCTTCCCCTTTTAAGGCCTTACTCATATAAGCCAAAGGCCTACCCTCTTGCATTAACACAGCCCTAATGCCCTTCCCTCTGACATTATACTCAATCACAAATGATTTACTGAAATAAGGTAGTTTTAGAACTGGTGGATGAGAAACAACTTGCTTTAAGGCTGCAAAAGCCTTGCTGGCCTCCAAGTTCCAAGAAAAAGAGTTTTTTTAAGTAAGGAGGTGAGAGGGGCAGCAATAAACCCATAATTCCGGGTGAATTTCTAGTAATAACCCGGAGCCTTAGGAATCCTCGTAAGGCCTTTACATTCTTAGGCTCGGGCCATTCTAACATAGCATTAATCTTTGAAGAATCTGTCATTACACCCTTTGAGTTAATGATATGGCCCAAATAATTAATTTCATTCACGGCAAACCGACACTTGGATTTTTTTGCATATAAGCAATGTTGTTTCAGCATGTTTAAAGCCTCATTCAAATGATCCAAATGCTCCTCTCGAGATTTATTATATACCAAAATGTTGTCAAAAAATACAAGCACAAATTTCCTAAAAAAGGGTTTGAATATGTCATTCATTAACCGTTGAAATTTAGCTAGAGCGTTGGTGAGGCCAAAAGGCATCACCAAAAACTCATATTGTCCGTCATGGGTACGAAAAGTCATTTTAGGAATGTCACTAGGCACCACTCTCACTTGGTGATAGCCCAATCGTAAATCAAGCTTAGAAAAGATCACCACTTCAAAGCGTTCATCCAGCAATTCATCTATAACTGGAATTAGAAACTTTGTCTTTACCATTTCCTTAATTAGTGCCCTATAGTCCACGCAAAGCCACCAACTGCCATCAGCTTTACGACTAGCAAAACAATGGAGGAAAAATGACTAAAACTAGGTCTAATTACTCCCGATTTCAACAACTCAGCCACAATCTTTTCAATTTCTATTTTCTGGTAGTAAGGATATTAATAGGGTCTATTTGTGATGGGTTGGGTGCCCTCTTTGAGGATTATTTGATGGTCATGGGTACGAGGTGGTGGTAACCCTTGAGGTTCATTGAAAACCTCTTTAAAATCCCCCTATAGTTCTGAAATCTACTCATCCACATTCCCATACTCGAGTTCTTCACACCAATCACACACAATTTGTAAGAGAATTCACTTCCCTTTTGTCATAATGGTCTTGAGTGTTTTCTCACTGTCCTCCACCACTGAAGGATTCAGTTTCAGCCCTCTCAATTCTATGGTCTTCCCTTCCCACGCAAAGTTCATGAGTAACTTTGAAAAATCCCAAGTGATAGGGCCCAAGGTCTCTAACCATTGAACTCCTAGTACAATATCACAATCAGCTAGGTCTAATAAATCAAGAGGAGGTTGTAGTAAATTACCTTGTACCTTCGACTGCATTCTGCACAACCCTTCACTGCTTAGGCCTTGACCATTAACTACCCGCACCTTTAAATTTACTGAGTAATCCATTGGTAGCTATAACTTTGAGATCAAAGTAGTACCTATAAAGTTGTGTGAGCTGCCCAAGTCTATTAGAATCACCACTTGTTCTTCCTTAATACGAGTTCTAGCTATGGCAGCCAAGGAAATCTCAATTTCTTCCTTGCTGCTGGGTAAATTTCTATTTACTTGTTTTCTTCCTCCTTTCCACAAGGTTCCTGCTCTTCCTCTTTTGTTACTTCTTCATCCACTTGCAAAAAATAAATTCTTGGATTTTTGCAAGTATGTGTTGGGTTCCATTTTTCATCACAATGGTAGCACAACCCCTTTCAATCTCACTCATATGCGTTGAGGTCACAAACTTAGTAAACCCCATTGGTTTCTTCCATATGTTATAACTATCATTGGAATAAGAATTTCCCTCCATTGTTGTAGTGATATTTTCCCCCATTGGTTTGCTGAATTTCTTTGTACTGTTGTGATATTCCTCTTGCATTTTTTCTAACACATATGTTGCATTTAAATTTACAAGATTCAACATGCGGACTGGGATGCAAATCTGAGGAAACAACTCAGCTTATGTACATCTGAGAGCCCCTTCAAGCGGTTGGATAATGTTTCAAATTATGCCATATATCCAGCCACCTCGCTGGTCTGTTTGAGCCTCGTCAACGCCTCCATGGGATTGTCATATGCTGTCAAACCGAAACGAAGGAGCAATGATTTGGAAAAAGCTTCCCAATCACGGTAGAACCCTCCATCTGCAGCATTTTGGATCCATATGAGGGCATCTTCTTCCATGTGGTAAGAGACCATCAACAACCTCTAAGGCAATGGTGTTTGGTGGAATTCGAAGTAATGGTTGGCTTTGAAAAGCCAAGCAGTAGGATTAATGCCTTGGAATTGAGGGAAGTCGAGTTTGACCCCACCTGGGGTTGAACCTTCTCGGGTTTAGATTTTCCAGTTCTTGCGGGTTTTCTCTGTTTATGAGTGGAGGATTGTGTTGTTGGTTGAAAAATGTGCGCAACATATCTTTCATTTCTTGGACATTCGTTCTTAAATCAATGAGCTCTTGTTGGTGATGGTCGATTTGATGTTGTAATGCTTCTTGTTGTTGGTGTTTGGATCAGGTGTTTTCTGCCATGGTAGTGTATGAAGTTGTTTGGCTGGTAATGGGGTAGGATGTATTTCTGGGATGGGTAGGATCGATATCTCTGGATACCAAATGTTAGGGTTTTGGATGTAAGGGAATGGTGAAAATGTAATGTGTTGTTGTAATGGTGTTTGTATATTATAATAACAGAGTACTGGAAATGGAAATAGACTAGATTTTGGATTGCTACTGGATCTTTGAGGGTCCCTAACCTTTAGAAATAACAAATTTAGATAAATAACTTTTCTAAGAAAGAAAAATACCATCTCTCTTTCATCCTTATAGTTGTGGATGTCAGAGAATATAGGATGGAGTCTTATAGCGGTTTTTATTCCCTTTTAGCTAAAAGACAAATAGGTGTGTGTGTAACGGATCAACATCACAGCAATGCCCCCTTCCTGATAAAACGACATCGTATCACTACTTGTCCAATTCACTTAAACGCAGCACTTCACTTAACTTCCCAAAACGCAGCACTTGACTCCTTATGGAAACGACGCCGTAAGCTCCCAGATCCCAACGACACCGTTTCAAGTTCAGCAAATCTAGTCCTTGCAAGGCACGAACTTTCAGACTTCAGTTCTCTTCATCCTTGTTTGCTCAGACACGAAACCCCTCCCTTCACCATTTGCTCAGACCACCTTCCATCATCTCCCTTCCGATCCGAGCCCATAACAGGCTCTCTTCTCCATTCCCAAACCCTATTTTCCGCACCGTCAATTCTCTCTTCTTTCAAATGGAGGTACTGCTTTTCTTCTATCTATCCTTCTGTTCAATAAAATGTATAGACGTGTGTTAGTGATTTAATTAATTGTATGCTTCGGGAGTGCGTTTGATGAAATGATTCCGAAATACATTAATTTCATGACGAACTTTGGATTTTCGATTGTGGTCTGTGGGTAGTGTTTCATCGTGTTTTTACTTCTTGATTTCTGAGAAATATTGGAAGAGAAAGCTGTTTTTTTTTTTTTTGGGGGGGTTCTGAAAAATGTTAATAGAAATTATGAGTTGATTTTTTAGAACTCGTGTTAGTATTAATCCTAGTGATTACTTAAAGATTGTTCGTCCTTGAAGAATTGAGTTTCATTGCTCAAAGCAAAACGTGGGTGTTGAAATCGTGCCTAATAGCATTTGATGCTGTTTGTTATTATAATGTATCTGGAGAATTACGAGGGATTTGTGGCGGTGGTTGTTCATTCTTACTCTTGTTCTTATGATTGTGAATATGTTTATTCTTATATGGGGTTGTAACTTTCCACGTATTGGTGCAAAGAAGTTTTGCTTGAGATACTTGGTGACTATGGTTCTGGTAGGACTGTTTCCCACGTGGATTTTCAGGGAATATTCTTCCGAGTGTGGACTAATGTTATACTGATAACTTTTACTGGGGCTCATTGCAACCTTTGTAATGATATCCAACTGTATACATGTCCGAAAGCCTTGGACTCTCAAACTCAGCCAATAACTGCCACTGGTGTGGAGGCCGGTCAACTTTTTGAGGTATCTAGATCAATGAGATTGGGTTCATGTATTCTAACCAAGGTTGATACTTATTTTGTAGTGACTTGAGAGTGAAGTAATTGCTAGTGATTATATGTGTGTTTGAAAGAAGTGGTATTTGTAGCTCCGTTCCTCTGTCTGTCGTTTAGTATATGGTGGGTTCAAAGGGTTTGTTGCTGCATCCCATATACTTTATTTTGTTGCTGGTTTTATGCCTGCCTTCATGGGAATCGATTTGCTCTTCTCAATAAACGATAAAGAACATTGAACTAAGGCTACTTTTGTTCCGGGGGAAATATGCAGCGCTCCCGGGCAGGAAGTGACATTAATAAGAACAAGGCAATGGTGGAGCAATTGAAGACTTATGGAGTGATCACATCAGAGAAGGTAGCTGATGTAATCGAGAGTATTGATAGGGCTTTATTTGTACCCGATGGGAATGTGCCATACTATGACAGTCCCATGCCAATTGGTTACAATGTCACTATTTCTGCCCCTCATATGCATGCCACATGCCTTCAATTATTGGAGGAGAATTTGCAGCCTGGAATGCATGCTCTGGATGTTGGTTCAGGTATTCTTTGTACACCATCTATTTTATAGTATAATAATATTCATGCCCTAATGCCCCAAAATGTTGCCATCAATAGATTATTCTCATTGCAATACCACATTTAATCATTTACTTTTTTGGGATTTTCTGAAATAAAATTGATAGGTGAAGATATGCTTGGATACCTACATGTTATGCTACGAGGACTAAGTTTTTTGATGTGCTAGTTTTATTCTATTTTTACTTCCAACTCCACCTTTACAGCAGTCAATTGCATTCCACCCCCTTTCCATTTTCACTCTTTCCCCATCTCCAGTTGGACAGCTTGCCCCTTAAAGGGGGAAGAGAAGCTGACTACCGATGTATTTCTTAATGATTCAACTGTTATATAATAATGATTCCCATAATTGTATTTTGTCGATATGTTTCAAGTGATTTTTTTAATCCCAATGTTTGAGGTTAATATCAAGTAGTTGCATTTTAAATCCAATTACATAGAAGATTTTCCATTTTAAAGCCAATTCATCATTACCTAACTTAACTGCAGTTTGGAGATTTTATATAATTTTTTCTTTTTCTTGGACTTACCATGATTCCTTTTTATAGGGACTGGGTATTTGACAGCTTGTTTTGCATTGATGGTTGGACCACAAGGTTGTGTTGTGGGCGTGGAACACATTCCCGAGTTGGTTTCTTCCTCAATCCAGAATATTCAAAAAGGTGCAGCAGCTCCATTATTGAAGGAAGGTTCCCTTTCAGTGCACGTTGGCGGTATGTTTTTCAAAGTCCCACATAATTAGACATATTGATGATGTAGCTTATGAAGAAGAGAGAATAGCATGTTAAATGTCATAAAGCTGCAGACCCACAAGAATGTTGCTTGAGATGTTGTATTTGTGTCAAATCTCTAATACATTGTTGTGTTGTATATTCACATGACATCAAATTAATGACAGATGGAAGGCTTGGTTGGCCAGAACATGCACCTTATGACGCGATTCATGTTGGGGCAGCAGCTCCGGAAATCCCACAGGCACTTGTTGACCAGTTGAAGCTTGGAGGAAGAATGGTGATTCCCGTTGGAACTATATTCCAAGAATTGAAGGTCATCGACAAGAACCTGGATGGTTCTTTGAGCATCCGGGATGAGATCTCGGTTCGTTATGTACCTCTCACTAGTCGAGATGTTCAGTTGCAAGGTGTCTGAGGGTCCGATAAGTTTCTTACCTGGAGTTTTCTGGAGGTCTGTGGTTGTAGATAAGTTTCTTTTGTGCATGCGAATATGAGTCTTTATGTGATTATTTTCCTCGTCCAAATCCATCTGTAGGAAAATCTGAAGTGATCAAAACTTTTGAAGAATTCAAACACCGTCACAATATTACTTGGTTCTGGAATTAGTTTTAAATAAATAAATAAATAAAAAACGGATCCGGAATAGTTGGTCTAAATAAATTATTCCTTTGTTGGTAGCTTACACCCATGGACATATTCACCAATGCATTTGTAGTTGTACGAGTAAAATAAAGTGCTATTGCAATGTTACATTATGAGCAACATAGTATCGGAAGGTGAAATTCTTCAATTGCTTCTGATTTCATTGAAATGAATTAGAATCACTGCATGCCCAATGAATTAGAATACAGTGTTTAACTGTATTCTAGGATCAGGGTGGAAGAGAGATAAACATATGAAGTAGGTTTTATAACATGTACTAAACATTTAACGTTACCCGACAAATTCATTCGGATAATTATAGATATCGTTGGATTCACTTCATGTGTATATTTCTATTTCATTTTAGACTTTATGGTTCGGTCGGAATTCGAGTCCATTCAAAATAATGTGCCAAATAGAACTGCAAATATCATTTTTCTTTAACAAAAGTCTACGGAATTCAGAATACGTGGGCGTTGAATTATATAGGAGGGGCGTCGAATTAGGCCACCGGAGACCTCTATCCACCCTCGTGCGGACTTGATTCACGTTGCTGGGCGAACGCCATCTATCCATGCCAACTACCCCCTCTCAGCCCTTTTATTTAATTTTTTTCGAATTTTTAAATGTTATTTTTTAATTATCAGTGATAAAGAAAGTCGATTTTGGGGAGAGTAATACCAAGTTATGGGCATTAATCATTCTCGCCTATTACCTGCAAAATGTGCATGCTTACAATTTTTTGGTTAATAAAATACATTGAAAAATATGCATAAAACTTGAACACAATTCCATGCTTCCTGGCATTACTACCTTTGAGTAATTGCACATGCTCCTCTCCTCACACCCCCAAACGCCAATAATGACTAAAATTCTATGAAAATACACGTTGAGGACTCCACCTATAGCTCTTGTTTTCCACAGAACATAAGACTATAGAGACAACAAATAAATCAGACAAATTTCTGAAGTCAATTGTGATTTTTGCATAATTTAAACTGGGAATGGATAAAATAAAATGAGACCATCAAATTAAAAACTAAAACAACTTGACAAGAAAATTTTCACCATGGTAAAAGACACTAGCACCAGCAAAGCTTTGGATTCTTCATATTAGCCCAAGTCAGAAACTCCGCCTTGGTCTGTCTTCGGCAACATTCACTCTAATTGCCCTCCCATCCAAACTCTGCAGCACCAAGACACCCAAAGGTGATATGAGGTATAGATTTTGGATACATCCGACATAGACATAACTAGTCCTCAGAACAAGTCCTCAGGAACCCTATATGCTTTTGGCCTTTTATCAGCCATCAGGACTAGCAAGATGCAACTTACAGAATATGATAATTTGATGAAGTAATATTACAGAATATGCATTATGGGACGAAACAGAACTTTTCATTAAAGAAAGAAAGAAAGAAAGAAGGAAGGTGAATACCTGTCCATCAAGAGCAGCAATGGCATCATTCCTTTCAGTCTCACTTGACATTGTTACAAAGCCAAAACCACGTGAACGGCCACTCTCTCTGTCATAAACTACCCGAGCATCTACCACCTTACCATGCTCACTGAAAAGCTGTTCCAGGCGACCATTGTCCACATCCCATGGTAGGTTACCAACATAAATTCTGAAGGAGGGTTCAAATGTGCGAGGGGGGCGTTCTGGTCGAATTCCTCTTGGAGCAGCCTTGTTAACAGTCAATGGCCTTCCATCTAAATCCTATTCAAAGGAAAAAGATAAAGATAAACTCAGAGACAACACATCCATCAAGATATATTGACAGGAAAAAACATGTGTTTGTTGTGTACATGTGATGGAAGCACAGTAAAAAATATCATTTGGAGATGGTCATGTGGGTAAGGTGTGAACAGGATAAGACTAATGCTTCCAAAATTATATATTGTAATAGATTAGGTCAGATATTCTAGAATACTGAAAAAAGGGTGAAAAAGAAGTACAAGAAAGGCTGCATTAATGACCAACAAAACTACATTACCTTATAAATAGTATGATAGCTACATAAACTATACACGACACATTTTAACCTTGAAGCACCTTTCCTCAATAGGCAATTCACCTACTAACAAGGTTCGATCCTCATATGCCATAAATTAAGATCACTCTGACCTGACAATGTACTTTACAAGTCTGCACTGAATGCGTTTATTTTTTCTTTTTAACATTTTTTACAGAAACAATCGGATTAGAGGTGAAACTATGTTTTTGCACAGATTTTTTCTTTTTTTTTTTTTATTTAGTCAAATTGTCATTCTGCACCTTTTTTTTCATATTAGAACCCTAACCTCGTGTATATTGCTCTTAGAAGGACATAAATAAACCTCATCCTTCCATACATCACCACAGCGATGCAACCTCTATTTTGTTGTCTACAACATTCTGGCACCAGCTTTGCATTTCCTACTAACCTCATAGCGGAACACCTTAGGTTGAAGTTCCTCCAAAGAAGTCCTTGACCAAATGAGCAAATTCCTTAAGCAATCATATGACTTGATGTTACAAGTTTCAACGTAAGTCAGGAAATACAAAAGCCAAAAGTACAACCGTGGGTTTCAACTTGCTATTACTCACCGACAAAAGTAGTTTCCGTCCCTACTTATTGCTATTAGCAAGTCAACAGTAGAATCATAAAACCTGTATCTCTGGTAAACATCTAGCAATTCCACTCATAAGCTCCCAATGCTGGTTACTGAAACTTGGCCGCATATGAGACACATACTGTCATGGCACTAGAACCTTCATTTACTTGTGACACAAACCCATCAAATATTTGCAGCATAAGATCAATGAGTACTTTGGGAGATGGTGAAGGTGAGCCCCTGGTCTGTTCAATTAGATGGTCAAGGCAACCTGTGAATCATTCCAAAGCAGCATAAGATCCATGGGTACTTCTGCTCATTTAGATGCATACTGGAGACCGCAACCTTCAATTCAAAATCTAAAGCTGGGGAAAAATGTATCTTCTCCGCTCTTATCCAAGTCCACCCTTGCATCATTTGATCAGTAGAACATGGGGAGATGGTGAAGGTAAGCGCCTGGCCCTCACCTAATTATGGGAGAGGGGAGGTGACTTGAGTATCAAGTCTCTCTTTCGTTCAGCTTGTTCCTCATCTATTTGGGACTGTACAAGCAACTCACATGAAGACAGAGAGGGGGGTAGGGTCCTCATTGAGGGTAGCTCTGCTGGATGTCCATTAGTCTACCACTTTGTCTTCTAATCTCAAGTTTCACCAAGGACAAAAAAAAAATTTGGAATTAAACCTAGAACCGAGTGAGTCAGAGATCAATAATAAGGATTCAAATGCATTGGCTCATAAATGCTTTCAATGTATGGATCCTTCTTCTCATTCCAGTTGCTGCTGTCATTGCAACCCCTCTCTTCAGTTCCATGTTTAAGGATTGACACTCATGGATTTGGCAGGAGCCCATCCAAACTGTCTATAAAACATAACTTTCGGCTAGTTTGCTATTTGGCTTTGCAAGTCTTAACTTGTCAAAGTTGCACATCAAAGTTATCCTCATGGTTATGTTATGACTAACTTACCCCCTAGGGGTTGGCTTAAGTGGTAAAGGCCTTGGTCTTGGAGGTATGCTCCATCCGGGTCTAAGGTTCGAAACCCACTGTGTGCAAACAATCTCTAGGGGCCATCAGACTGAGAGATTTTCCTCTTAAATTACCCGATGTGCACTTATGAGAAACTCAATGCCAAGGGCCTGTACACCCAGGATTAGTCGGGACGTTGTTTTTGAACACCCGGTGCCAATAAAAAAAATGTTATGACTAACTTGCTCTCGGGTTGGCACCCTTGCAGATATTTTTATAAACAATTTTCCCTTCTTAAATTGTATCACACTGTATTTTTTCATATCCATTCTTAATTTCTTGAATTCCTATTCAGCTTTATTGCTTCGTGTATACACATGCTATAATTAGTGATATCGCTAAGAAAAAACTGAATAAAAATTCTCTCAAAAGAGAAAGAGAGAGAGAGAAGAAGAAGAAGCAACTTACATAGCGGTTGAACGTCCCTACAGCCTTCTCAGCTTCTTCAACAGTACTCATAGTCACAAAACCGAACCCACGACTCTGATCAGTCTCCCTATTGTATATAACCTATAACCACAAACAAAACAATAATACGTAAACCAAATAAGCTACACCCATGTATCATAACCTCCACAAATTCGTAAACCCCAAAACCAGCAACTTTGCAAAAACCAAAAGCCATAAACCTCACCTCAGCAATCTCCACGGTCCCGGCCTGCTCGAAAAGCATAGCCAATTTCTCACTATCAACGTCATAAGGCAAATTTCCAACAAAAAGTTTTGCATCTTCTGGAGGCTCTACAAACTGTTCGTCCTCTTCTTCTCTCTCCTTAAAGTCCCCATCCTCACCACTCTCTCCCTCTGCTTCGACGCCCTCTGCTTCGACGCCCTCAACGACCGAACCCTTGGGCTCAACTTCCCATTCATTTTCCCAAACGGTCTTCTCTTCCTGTTCAGTAGTTTCTTTCTTTTCATGGTCAATGGTGATGGTGTTGTTGTCTTCTTCTTGTTGAGCCCAGTCTGAGGTCTGTGCTACAAAGGTGACTATAGAGGAAAAGTGGGTCTTGTTTCTGAGGGAGAGAGGTGGAGAAAAGAGTGAAGAAGAGCGAGAGCAAGAGAGGTGGAGGTTGGTGGGTTTGAATGGGACAGGGATAATTCGATATGGGTTTTTTGTGGTGGTGCTTAAGAGTGAGGACAAAGTGAATACGCATGATGATTCGGCCACTGAAAATGCCTTTGTAGCTGCAGAAGCCATTTCTACACAATCAGAGAGAGAGAGAGAGAGAGAGAGAGAGAGGGGCAGGGTTTAGAGGAGGGATGAGGATCTGGATAAGGGGTTACAGAGGACCAGTCGAAAGCCGTCTGGTTAGTAGGTTTCTCACTGGTACTCTGGTTACAACGACACTATAAAATGTGTCGTTCAAAGAGGATTTCGTTTACAAGTTGATGTATGTCGTTCAGCGCGACAAAAGGACACCGAAAAATATCTCAAGTACAGATCTCGTTGAGTGGACATTGTTTGAATGAAAAAGATATAATACGATAGTTTGGCTATGCTCCCTAATTTATACTATTTAGGTTGTATTTAAATGTTGAAATGAATCGAGTTAAGTTGAGTTAAAATAATAAATTATTATTAAAATATTATTTTTTAATATTAATATTATTTTAAGATTTAAAAAAATTGAATTGTTTGTTATATTTTGTGTTAAAATTTAAAAAAATTATAATGATGAATTGAGATGAGTTAAGAGGAATTAAGTAACCAAAAGAAGTCTTAATTTATCTATTGATATGGCACCACTTGCCACGTAATTTATTAAAAAAATTAAAAATATAAACATAAATAGGTAGAGAGAATCTAAGGTTTTCATCATCTTTTTGTATTTTCTGTGTCATTTTGTTTTGAATATTTATTTTTAAAATTTTTTTAATAAACCAAAAATAAAATAAGATGAATGATATTTACAGTTTTAAGATTTGCAACTCACTTTAGAAAAGTGATTAAATCTAAAACCTACATGAAAAGGTTTTTTTTAATAATGTACCTTATTTTTTTTTTTTAAAAGAAAATGTACAGAGTTTATCATTGTTGCATACCTTAAAACTGTATTTAACATTATTCAAATAAAAAAAAAATGTAACTCCAATAAATATATTAGGTCTCAAAAAGAAATTAAAAAAAAAAGTGATTTTTTTATGATTTTTAATAGCGAGGTTCACTTTTTTACAAAAAAGCATATGCCAAACCTATATATTTATTTGAAACTTACATAAATCATTATTCAAATAAAAAGCCAAATGGAAAATAGAATCAAGATATTTTCGTCCCATTACGTCTTGAACCAATTAGAATCTTAAAAAAATGACAAATTGCAATACAAGACCCAACTACATTGTCACACACACCTAACTAAAAAAGTTAGTGTAATAGATTATTAATAGATACAACTAACCCATCATTTTATTTTATTTCTTATTTTACTTTATTTGACTTATTGCAATTCTTCACATCTAAAACGACCTTTCATCTTATTATCTTTATTACCACAACAAACTTACTCCATTTTTTGACATTAAAATTAAAAGAAAATGATTGATTACTAATTCAATATTTTCCTCTCCATCTTTAATGATTATTTGTCTCTTTGTCTCATGATCAAAAGACTTAGAATTTTGAGTACAGTAAATGGAAGAAAGCTGATATTCAGCTACGAGGTTGGATAAATGCCACCCTCTCTGATGAAGCCATGGGCCTCATTATTGGCCTTGAATCTTCTGCCCAAGTCTGGCATGCTCTCAAGGAAGCGTATGCCTAGTGCTCAGAAGAACAAGAGTTTCATATTTAGCAACAACTTACTCATATGAAACAAAAGAATATTGGTAATCTACAGGAGTACCTTTGTAAATTCCAGAGTGCCTGTGACAGCTTTGTTGCCATTAGCAAACATGTTAGTGACAGATCCAAAGTGTTCTCTCTTCTCAATGGCCTCAGTGAAAAATATGATACTTCTGTCACCTCAATATTGAAGCCCCCTACTCCCTCTTACAGAGAGATTCTTCCTCTACTTCAGTCTTATGAAACTTGCGTTGCTGCTCGCAATAGAGACAAAGAAAATACTTCTCATGTTACCTTTTATGGTCAGAAAAATCATGGCCAATAGAACAACAAAGGAGTAAGCAATGGCCACCAGAATTTTAATTCTCAAGGTAAAGGTTTTGTTTAGCATGCCCAGAAAAATAATTCTAACAATTTTACAGCTTCCTCTACTTCAATTTTACAACTACCCCTCGTCGAAATGATTTGAGATGCCAACTGTGTGATCGTGTTGGTCATGACATATGGTCATGTTGGTACCGTTTCAATCGAAATTTCCAGCGACGTGATGTCAATCAAGCTCTTGTTGCCCTTACTCTTGACAATGGTGTTGAGGAACATGATTGGACAACAGATACTGGAGCTACTACTCACATGATCTCGAATGAAGGTTTGCTTCATAATCTCAAACCTTACTTTGGTAATGATAGGGTCATGGTTGGCAATGGCCATTTAATGAACATCACACAGAGGCATGGCTATAGTTGGCAGTGGTCCAAATAAATTAGAACTCCATGATGTTCTTCTTGTTTCAGACCTTGCATGGAATTTGCTCTCTGTAGGACAATTAACTAACAATTATCCTGTTGCTTGTGAATTTACTGATGTGGAATTTTGTGTGAAGGATCTGAAGACAAACAGCATAATCCTCCAGGGCAATAAATACGCCAACCTCTATACTGTTAGCACATCCAAATCGGCATTATTTTCAATTCGCTTTCAATCAGAAACCAATAACGTGTGGTACAACCGTTTAGGTTATCCTCATCATGACGTGTTCCAAAAACTTCATTCTCTTGGTTTTATTTATGTTTCAAACTATTTAAAGGACCATTCTTTGTGCAATAGCTGCCAAATGGAAAAGCTTAGTCGCTTCCCATTTACTGCTACTACAACCAAAACCAAGCTTAGTCGCTTCCCATTTACTGCTACTGCAACCAAAACTTATGGTTTATTTGATAAAATTAGTTGTGATCTTTAGGGCCCTACCCTAGTAAACTTATCAATGGCTTTTCCTATTATGCATGTTTTGTGGTTGAATGCAGTAAATTTATTTGGTTTGTTCCTTTAAAATGAAAGTCAGATTTCTTTCGTACTTTCTATCTATTTGTTAAGTATGTTACTACCTAGTTTAATCGCAAAATCAAGATTTTATAAATTGATGGAGGCGGTGAATTTGTCAACTCAGAAATTAACACTCTCTACAAGAACATGGTATTAAACATCAGATTTTGTGCCCCCACATGCCACAGCAGAATGGCATGGCTGAAAGAAGACACCGAAATATTTATGCTCTTTCATGCAGGAGTTCCCAAGCGATTTTGGGTTGATGCCTTCCGAACAACAGTGTTTCTCATCAATAGGATGCCTTCTACTACATTAAATTATGATTCTCCATTCTTTCGATTATACAATGCTTATCCTGATTATGCTTCATTACGTGTTTTTAGGTCTAAATGGTTCCCTTATGTGTGGAATAATTCCAAAACTAAGTTTGATTGCAAATCATTGTCGTGTGTCTTCTTAGGCTATAGTGAAAAATACAAGGGATATCGCTGTGTATACCCTCCTACAGCTAAAGTCTATATTTCTAGGAGTGTTGCCTTTGATGAAAACTATTATCCCTTCAAGGATCCAGGTTCCTTGCATGCTTCGTCCTCACCAACCTAGGTCTCGGACTATCACCAATGGCTCAACACTGACCCTCCTTCAGGTACATCTCTTATCACTCCTATTTACTATGGTTCCACTAATTCATATCATATGCAGTTACGTATCCTAGTTCAACAAGATACTTTTCCAAGACATCCTCAGGATTCAGGGAACACATCTCTTCCAACATCTGCAAATACTCATGACCTCTCTTCAACTCCAGCCGTACAAGCTCAAATGAGGACTCCTTTTCACCCAACCATCAATCTGTGCAAAGTGAGTCTCGCTCTCATACAATTACTACTAGGTCTCAAGCAGGTATATGTAAACCAAATCCAAAGTATTCAAATTTACATGAGCTTTCAACCATTCCTAAGGAACCTAAAACTATTAAAACAACCCTTAGGCTATGTTTGGATAATGAAAATACCTCAGCGCTTTTCAAGTATTCTCGTACTATTAGAAATACTCCACATGCCAAACAACTTAAAATACTCTCAATGGGACTCACAAACTCACTTCAATCTCTACTCATAACTATTCACAAACATTCTATAATATTTATTATTATTATATATAAATAAAAATAAAATCACTATAATATTTATCACTATTAAATATAAATAAAAAATAAAATCAATAATATTTATCACTATTAAATAAAAAGAAATAATAAAATCAATAATATTTATTGCTATTAAATATAAATAACAATTAAAATCACTATAATATTTATCACTATTATATATAAATAAAAAATGAAATCATTATAATATTTATCACTATTATATATAAATAAAAAATGAAATCACGATAATATTTATCACTATTATATATAAATAAAAAATAAAATCACTATAATATATAAATAAAAAGTAAAATCACTATAATATATAAATAAAAAGTAAAATCACTATTATATATAAATAAAAAATAAAATCAATATAATATATAAATAAAAAATAAAATCACTATAATATATAATAAAAAATAAAATCACTATAATATTTATCACTATTATATATAAATAAAAAATAAAATCACTATAATATATAATAAAAAATAAAACATTATAATATTTATCACTACTATATATAAATAAAAAATAAAATCACTATTATATATAAATAAAAAAAATAAAATCACTATAATATATAAATAAAAAATAAAATCACTATAATATATAAATAAAAAATAAAATCACTATAATATATAAATAAAAAAATAAAATCACTATAATATATAAATAAAACATAAAATCACTATAACATATAAATAAAAAATAAAATCACTATTATATATAAATAAAAAATAAAATCACTATTATATATAAATAAAAAAATAAAATCACTATAATATATAAATAAAAAATAAAATCACTATAATATATAAATAAAAAATAAAATCACTATAATATTTATCACTATTATATATAAATAAGAAATAAAATCACTATAATATATAAATAAAAAATAACATTACTATAATATTTATCACTATTATATATATGAAAATAAAATTATTATAATATTTATCACTATTATATATATGAAAATAAAATTATTATAATATTTATCACTATTATATATAAATTAAAAATAATATCATTATAATATTTATCATTATTATATATAAAAATAAAATAAAATCACTACAATATTTATTAATATTAAAAAATTATTATAATAAAATCACTATAATATTTATAGAACCCACACATTTTTCAACTACCTATCCAAAAGTCAATAACTCAACATATTTCACACATCCAAACAACTCAAAATACTCTCAATGGGACCCACAAACTCACTCCAATCTCTACTCATAACTATTCACAAACATTCTCAACATTTTTCAAGTATTCTCACTACCCAAACGTACCCTTAAACATGCTGGCTGGAAGCAAGCTATGCTTGATGAAATTGCTGCTCTTGAAAAAAATGACACTTGGACTTTAGTTCCAAGGACTCCTTCAATGCATGTCATAGATTGCAAATGGGTTTTTAAACTAGAATTTACCTCAGATGGTACTTTAGACCAATTGAAAGCACGTCTAATCACAAAGGGGTTCCACCAAATTGATGGTGTCGATTTCTCTAAGACCTTCTCTCAATTATCAAACCTAGAACCATCCGTACAGTTCTTACGATTGTTTTATCTAAGAACTGGCCGATTCGTCAATTCGATGTGAAAAATACCTTTTTACATGGTACTTTGCGTGAAACTGTTTTTATGGAACAACCACCTGGTTTTTTCAATGAAAATCTCCCAAATCATGTCTGTAAATTTTCCAAAGTTTAATACGACTTAAAACAAGCTCCTCAAACTTGGTTTGATAAGTTTAGTCAATTTCTTCTTGCCAATGGCTTTTTCTATAGCCTCTCTGATCCCTCTTTATTCATTCTTCATGAAAATAATGAAACACTTGCTTTACTTCTCTATGTTGACGACATTATCTTTACTGGTTCCAACATCTCTCTCTTAAATCATTACATTTTCTTGCTTCATTCTACATTTGCCATGAAGGACCTCGGTCCGTTGCATTATCTTTTGGGGATTCAAGTGACCCTTACTACTAATGGTTTGTTATTGTCTCAAGAGAAGTATGCAACTGACATTTTAACTCGTGCGACTATGATGGATTGTAAGCCAGCTATCACACTAATGAGCACAAAACATCAAGCTCCCCCATCTGACCCCCCTAGATGACCCTTCCAATTATAGAAGTCTAGTGGGTGCACTTTAGTATCTCACGCTTGCCAAACCTAACATATCCTATAGTGTCAATTTTGTGTTGCAATTCATGCAAAATCCATACGTCTCCAACTTCCAGATGGTGAAACAAATTTTCCGCTACATCCATGGTACATTGCCACATGGTTTACGTCTCCAACGATCTGTCAAACTCAGCCTCTATGCATTCTCATATGTTGATTGAGTTGGCAGCAAACAGACCCGTCCCTCAACCACAGGTTATTGGACTTTTCTTGGACCAAATTGCATTAGTTGGTGTGCTAAGAAACAACCAACTGTTGCCCGCTCCAACACAGAAGCTAAATACAGGGCCATGGCCCATACTGCAGCCGAGCTCACATGGTGGACATTTATCCTAGATGATTTTCGCATCCCGCTTGAGCAACCTTCAGCGATCTTCTGTGACAATTTGAGCTCCCTTTACATGACCATCAACCCAGTTTTCCATAGTCGTGGCAAACATATTGCTATCCATTATGTACGGGAGCAGATGGCTAGTGGCAGACTTCGAACCATTCATGTTCTAACAGACAAGTAAATCGCCGACATGTTTACCAAGCCTCTTCTTCAGGATCATCTTCAGCGCTTATACCAAACTTGGCCTCACAAGTCGGCAAAGTTTGAGGGAACATGATAAGATACCAACCCCTAACTTCAGGGCAACAAATATTGCCTCCAGCAACAATTGATTCAATCAAGATCAGTATCTACGTCTATTTAGAATTCTACAACTTATATGGCCAATCCCACCTTACATATATATCACCAATGGGTGTTTTATTTCCTTTTTACTCTTGTATAAATCTGACCATTGACGTCAATAGCTTAAGTTTAATTACCAATCGTGAGAGAAATAATTCAGCACATCCTTGCCTTGTTTTTTTTAATTTACCATTTTAGCTTCCTTATCTCTTAACTACTCTACTTTAATTATTTCAGCCCCTTGTGTGGATCGACTAGTTATAAATTTATAAGAAAAAATAACCTAAAATATAATAGATTGGCTAAGTAAGTTTCACATTAGATGTGTATCAAGTGAAATTGGATTATTGGTATTGGAGGGGTAGCCTTCACAGAAACAAATCCTTTTGGTTATCTGATGATACTCGCCCAAATGGCAATATAACTTATGGGAGTCAACCAGATAATCTTATCTTGGGCCCCAATGTCATGATGGTCAATACCAGAAGATGAAGAAAAAAACATCTTTTTCATTTTGCATAGTTTAATGTACTTACAATACTTAGAATTTCTCCAGAAATGAAAAAAGAATGCTTTTCTATGATGCTTTCCTGTAAAAGACTGTAGAAGCAACTCACACTGCTACTCATTTGAAAATATCCAGATCAATTTTTGTTTTTGGGAAAAAAATGGATAATATTTGTGATACACAGTAAAATATTCAAGCAAACAAGTTTGCATTATACTTTCTACCAAGACTATTTGTATGATTCACATGAACCAGAAGATGTTGATCCCATCCAGTACTCCAAAGTTCCACATCTATTGCATAATTTCTCAGACACAGATGCCTCTGTAGTCAAACTCAATCTCTCTTAATTTGCATTCACCTAGAAGTTTAACTGTCAATAATCCATCATCAGCGTTGTATGTGAATTGCTCTTCTTTCATGTCCACCACACAACACCTCGGTTTAGTGCTTGAATAGGCTCCAAACCGGCCACAGCCTCGTCCTTTGACTTTAATTGTGCATTCCAAAAGATCCATGGTGCAGTTCAGAGCTTCTACTGCCCCTCCTGAGTTGTACATGTCAAGCAATCCTAGTGGAGTGAAAAGAAGACCATTTCCAAAACCCTGTTTACACCAAAGTGACATGATTTGTGTCAGACTAAATAGAAAGATGCTTCATTACAAATAAATGTTTCTCAGACTACTTACTCTGATTGGTGAGATGGTATATATTTCACATTTAAGAGTTCGCAAGGACACCTCAAATTTTCCTTTCTTTGGCATGGTAGAAAGGGATCCTGAAATATAAGGAACATAATGATATTCTGGTCAAGTTGATATTAGGCATAGTTTGTGGTCAAATGAAAGATGGAGTAGAGAGTTAACCTGAATTAAAGGCATATATAGCGTAATCTCCATTCCACCCTTCACCTGCTATCTCTTCAAGAAATTCAACATCTTGGGGACTAACTTGACATGAGATGGATATAGAAGTAGATTCCACACTAGATGTCTCTTGAGCTACTTCTTTCAGTGGCCAATTACCTGCTCCTTGGCAATTGAAAACACCAATGACCCCTGATAACTTATTCAAGTTCCATATTTTCAACAAACTGCAAAGAGTCAATGCACACTAGTGATTAGAACACACTGATTTTAAATTGAAACTGATAACTAAGTGATTATAATTCACATTTTGTTACAAGTTTGAAGTTTTGAGACAAGTGGTAATTTGCTTTTGGGATTGTGGCAATTGAATAGAAACAATGATTCAGTCTGCAAACCAAGAGAAGATGAATGTAAGAAATTAATATACCTTTTTCTATCCATAACTGGGTCTTCAAATAAACAATCTCGAGTAGGCCGGCCTGCATGTCTAGCTCTTAAGACTGAACCATCAGGCAAAACTAGCTTTCTGAGGATTTTGAAATCATGATTGCCAGGCTTATCACTGCAATGAAATTTAATACCACATAAGGTTTTTCTTCTTCAAATTGGAAAATAAAAGTTTTAACATAAAATGTTATATCCTCTTCGAAATAAGTGAAAAAAAAAATCAACAGTCTCAGACTTTTGTGTATCACCTTACATATACCGCACACCCACCAATGGCTCTTGCTGCAGCATGAAATTCAGCTGTTTCATGTTTGCTCTGAACGAAGATGGAAAAACTCTTAGATTATGTAATCTATATGGTTTTAAGCTTCCACTACATAGTGCAAGAGACTAGAATTGGATGATTGTATGGGTTCTAATTCTCTGTGCTGGTTTTCAAGTAGTAATTATCCCGTTATAAATATTATGTTATGAGTCACTAGAGATCAAATAATTTAGAAAAGTTTATGCAAACTAGTTCTGGTAGTTCCATGTGAAAAGGGAATAAAATATCTAGGATGTCTTACCTGAAACATGTCCCAGTCTGGCACCACAATCTCCCCTAGAAGAAGACTATTAAAAGCCACAGATGCAACATGCAATGTCTGTAATGTTGGTTCTCTTGGCATGAAATCCTCTGATGCTCTCGCAACCGCACTCTTCTTTGAGCTGAAAGCACACAAACTCATCAGAAACTAGATTCTAACTTGTCAACATAATTTAGTCATGTTTCTGAAACTAAAAAAGTGGGCACACCTGTAGATTGTGTCTGAGTTGAGACTCATGCTGCAAATTAGGTTGTTGTCTTTAAAGTTCCTTGCAATAGATTGCTCAAGTGCCTCTTGATAGCGTTTTGTCAATGACACCCGTCCGCCATACCCAGAACCTAATTTTTCTATCAAATTCTGAACATCAACTTTGACTCCATCCACACCACTGCTTGCAAGATAGCCGTGAAGATCATTATAAAACTCAAAGATGTTTTCGGGATCTATAAACCCAACTCCATACTTTTCCAAGATGTCCATGACAATGTCTCTGAGGTTCCCTGTGTTACCAGGTGATTGAATTGGATAGGCAATCTTTGGGTTGTACTTTTTCAATGTTTTTGACAAGGGAAGCACGCCTCCCCAATAACCAGCTAAAGCGTGCCACACATAAACAAATCTGCATGGATATTTAAGTCCCATGGTCAGAATTAATGAAGTTTTCAATAAGTTAAACAGAAAAGAATTCCCATATCCAGATTTGGAAACTGACTTTAACCCAAATTTGCCTTTGATGTCATCAATAAAATCATGTAGATCAATGCATGAATCATCTGAACCTGGACTCTTGAACTTACTGTTTTCTTTGATATCTACCAATCTGGCGGCAAACCTATTCATAACCAAAGGGCAAAATGGATAATTAGCTGACTGATACAGATTACTCCTAGTTTATGGAAGGGATATATTCTTATAAAAAGAATGGAAGTCTTACTGTATCCCTTCAATAATTGGTTCACCTTCTTTTTGGAACTCATTTACTGTCTCTTGCCATCCATCGTCAATGATCAGGAATTTAGGTGAACATCCTCCTTCCAAGAAACTTCAGGACAACAGAACACAAGAGAACTGTCATTCAATTAATAAATAAGTTTCAGATTGGGTGCAGCTATTATTCAAGTAATTGACAGAAGAACTTGTGAGTTTGTTATTTGTACTTTTGGAGACCCTCTTTGATCCGCTGAGGACTGACTTCAGTGTAAAAAGCATCCCAAGTGCACCATCCAAACCAGTCCAGATGCGCTGGTATCTATGAATCCAAGCACAATAAGTATATCAATTGCATTGAAATGAACCCACACTGTCAAACTGGTTAAGTATTCAGATCTTGGTTACCTTTTTGTTTTCGATGTGGCTAAAAGTACATTTGTGCTTCTCTAGTGTCCTACATCAGTATACATGTTTAAGTGTAAGAATATGCGAAAATGGCTACTTTATGTTGAAATCAATATGAAGAGGCAATGTAAGTAGTAAACATACTTGACAGAATTTGTGATAAGTTCAAATGGGTTATTCCCAGAATTTATGAATACTGCTTCCAGTGATTGGGAGGTTAGAACATTAGCATCTCCTGATTTTTGAAGAAAAGCAAAATAACAAACCAGATAAAAAATGAGATCTAGTTCAGCACATGAAACTAAAGGTGGTTAATAGAAGAGCCAACTGACCACTTTCAATGCAGAATTGGAGCTCATTTTCAGGAGTCCCTTGCAAACTTGTCCTAAATTGACCATCCAAAACAGGCAAGAAGAGAATGTAGGTGTTTTCGGTATTTAGATCAGAAGAAGTCTCATTGTTCAGAACAGATACTTGTCTTGCTTCCAAGAGAAGCATTTGCGTTTCCATGGGAATTTCACAACCAGATTTTCCAACTCGTGGTATCATCCACCAGAGTTTTACTCTAAAGAGAGACAAGAACTTAAATCCACGCCTGTAAGGACCTCACAATTTTCAAGTTAAACCATAAGGGGAAAAATAAAGAAGACAAGTGCCATTGGTGCATACATTCTTCACATTGAATTATATGAAACAGTATGCAGTAATCAGGTCTACATTTCTCTGCAACATAGGTTTTTGCTTTTATGGGACAAAGGTAGATGTAGTCTTTGGTGCAACCAGCTCAGAGAGCTGAAAACAGAGAAATGCATTGAAAAAACAAAGGAAATGGGGAGGCAGAGAGTTAAGAAACTCACTCAAGAACACCAAGACTGAAAACATGACGCGAACTTGGAGTAGATGAAGTTGCACCAATGAAAGCCGCACGCCCGGAGCTAACCGGAGAAACGATAACATTATCCGGCACCCCTGTCAGCACCACCCTTCCCCCGACCATGAAACATCCATCCTCGACGCTCGGCGTGGCTGTGATCGTCATTTTTAGCTCCAAACAACACTACCACTCACAGCTTGCTTTTATAGTAAGGATGTGAATTATTAAAAAAGGTTAAAACTTGGGAAAGAGATTGAGATTTGAATCAAAGTCATAGAAGAAGAAATTTAACACGTTGGTTCGAATAAAGATTACGTGCACGACAACTTAAAGCATGAAAGATGCGTGTGCGCACGTCTGAGTGACCTGTTTGGTTCTCAGGAAAGGAAGATGCAATGGATAGAGAGAGGTGGTGGCTATTTTATTTTATATCTTATATTTACTTTGGAATGTTCAAAGACTTGGACTTCCGGGGTCTTGTCGATCATCCCCATGCAGTTTCAGCTCTTTATACAGATCCCTATATTTCTTATTTGATTATTTTATATTAAAAATAATTATTATTACATCTTTATGTCGGCTTTTCAAAGCACGAGAGGCGCTAATCTGGAGAGTTCGGAATGGATAAGACTTGGGGTTTAATCGACGTGGATATGACTCTTTCTCAAAGAAAAAAACACTTTTTCTCATTCATAACTTATGCGTTACAATGTTTTTTGAAATTAATACAATGCATAATCAACTCAGGACCTTCTTCAATCCGCACAATCTCATGTTCACAAGATATGGCTAACTTTGATAGTTGATGATGTGCAGCTTGATTACCCTCTCTTTGAACATGTTGGATTCTCCACATCTCTTTCCCATGGAAAAGAGCCTTAATATCTTCTATAATCTGTGACCTTACCATGAGCAATCCTCTTCATTCATCTGGACAGCTTTAACCACTGCAAGAGCATCCCCTTCAAAGATAACATTTTCTATCCCTATCTCAATACAAAGCTCTTAAATCTTAAAAGAGGCTTCATTAACGACATAGAAGCATCGTGTTTACATACCTAAACTCCTATATGGATACAGATAAAATCCAAAAACCAAGGAGCTGTAAGAGTTCTATCCTACACGATATAATAGTAGTGATAGCAAAGCTACATCAAGTGTCAAAAACTATTTTTGGTGTAATAATGGAGATTCCAATAACGATTTACATGGATCATGATTGATGATGGCGGAAAATAACTGACGTCATCAAGCAGTGAATAGTTTGGGTTGGTGTAGAGTACCTCCTGCAAGAACAAGAAGACAACCACCAGATTAAGTTGATTGCTGGAGACGTTTGGATTCGCAGGACATCTTAGTTCATCTCAACTCATCTCACTACTATTCATTACTATTCAACAACTTTAACTCACAAATCTCACTACTATTCACAACTCATCTCATTACTATTCACAATCCATCTCAACTCATCTCAAGTCATTTTCGAATCCAAACGTCTCAAAATCAATTGAAGTGGGCATGAGGGAGAAAATAATACTGTATTTTTGTATTCCATAGTCGATTTTTTGCAGAATGCTGTTAAATTTCATAATTAGGTTCTAAATTTCTAGTAATAAAGGTGAGTGATAGCATTAGTGAGAAAATTTTGGGGTTTAGAGATTAAGTTGTTCAAACAAAACCATTTCATAGTTAAATTTTTAAGAAATTTTCAAATGATAGAGTCCATTCTTCAATTTTTTTTAAAAAAAATAAATTTATTTTACTCATAATAGGAATTCATTGCACATGCTAATTGTTCATGTAATTATTTTGTTAACTTGTTTGGATCATTTACACTCATGCCTCTAACCTTTGTGTTCCCAAGCATGATTTTCATGAAGGTAACTTAACTGTCCTGTGCTGCTTTACATGACAAGCTGAAGAAGTCGAAAATAAACTTGAAGTAAATTAGGCTTGCTTGATCATTTTGGCAGGTGAAGGGAAAGACAGCCTGACTAGAAAAGGTGTGGCACTTGTTGAACATTGTTCTCTTCTCTCCTTGCGGCAGTGGCAGCAACCACGATTTCTGCAGTTCGACTCATTATTATCAATATTCAGAGGAATATAATTTCTTTGCAAATACATAAATGCGTTAATCGTTACGGTATACTACATATTATAATTCACAGCAGCAAGATAGCTTATATGAAGAAAAAATGTGCAGGAAATGATCCCTTTTAAAGTCACAAGTGTAGTAGAAATGTTATAAACTATATGCATATAATGTTAAAACCAAAAGGATGTTGATGACTTCACATTTCCCGCTAAACTACAACAGTTTAGGACTTGGTAGTGGGTTTGTTCTGGAGAGGACCAATCACTAGGCAAGACTTCATCATGCTAGAAACAACAGGATAAGAACATCAAATAATTTGCTAAACTGATAATGTTAAGGCCATTTCCAAATATAAAACCCGCTCAATTAAAGGGATGTAATATTAGAAGCTTTCCACAGGTTGAAAGCTAAAACAAGCATCTCACCACAAAAAGTTTCAAGTACTAAGGTCAGAAGCATCTAGTAGTTTTAGTGACTTGAGCCACAAATGAAAGTCACAGAAATGGAAAATTCTGAAGGTTTTGACCATATTGAAATCGTTACCCCAGGCATCAGCCAAATGGACGCTGTTTTGACAGAGAAACAGTGGGTAATGGCCCTTTGGAGTTATCATATACAGAACTGATCGCTGCAATATTTTTCTTTTGAAGAACTATCACAGCTCTCTCTCATTCATCGTTATTGCAGTGTGCAGTTCTGTTGAACATCGAGACAGCAATCATTATCTCTTTGCAGAACAACATAGCTTTCCTATATCCCAGCAGTTAAGGACACAAAATTTTCTGTTAAGGGCCTCAATATGCCTATAATAATATTGCTTAAAAGTATTAACTTAGACCTTAACAGACCTGTAAACATCAGAAAAAGAGAGCATGTCACTACATGGGATGTGTCACCAACGTTTTCTTGATACTCCAAGCAAACTAGCCACAATTCAGATTCCCGTTTGCTTTTATCTAGCTCAGATGGACCTAACAACATGTAAGCCGTCAGCTCACAGAAACAATAGAAATAGTTTTCCTTGCCATCTTTCCTGCTTCCTGGGTAAACATACCTTCTAGGGACCAGTAAAAGAAAGTAGTATAAGCGAGAACAGAACCCAATGCATCTCGTAATGGAAGTTTAAGTACAAATGGAGAGAACTTAACCCACCATGAGTTTTTAAACAAAAAGGTTTTATTGGCACACATTATTGGCAACTTGCAGCATGTGGTGCCAAATGTATCGGTTGACTGCCTTCAAGTCATGCGGGCCAACAGGGGCATGGAATCTGTGATTATCTTGAGAAACTACTTGCTGATTTTTCAACAAGTTAGCAGACAAAGTTTTATTAAGGAATTTCATAGGAGATTAACCATGCT
The DNA here is from genome assembly GCF_001411555.2 of Juglans regia. Taxonomy (NCBI): domain Eukaryota; kingdom Viridiplantae; phylum Streptophyta; class Magnoliopsida; order Fagales; family Juglandaceae; genus Juglans; species Juglans regia. The sequence continues at coordinate 13,154,806 of NC_049909.1, read as the reverse complement.
ATTTCAGGACTTGAATCCAGTCTTTATATAAATTGTCAAAGCTGAGGGTTAAAAATGTCATTCAGAGCAGAAAGTGTGCATTTCTTATATTTCAGTCCAATGATGAAAGCTTACCAGGGTTTTGCTTTAAATACATAAATGTTCAGTTATTCGCTTGAATTCCATGATCACAGCAATTGATCTCAACCCAACTGCAACCAGGAAGCTTAATTTTAATTCTCTCCTTCATTGCTTCCCGAATCCTTCTGGCCTCGTCCCACCTTTCCCTTGAGGCATAGATACTGGAAAGAAGCATGTAATTCCCAGTATTTTCAGGTTCTAATTTGAATAGTTGCTTAGCAACAATTTCCGCAATCTCAACATTGCCATATGTTCTGCATGCTGCAAGCAAAGCACCCAACGCTCCAGGCTGTGGCCCCATGGGCATGCTTTCCACTAATTTGTAAGCCTCATTAAGTTTTCCAGCGCGTCCCAGCATATCAACCATGCAAGAGAAGAGATTAGCATCAGGCACAATCTTGTGATCTTTTATTATGCTTTCCCAATATCTCATTCCATCTTCGAAGAGCCCTGCATGGCTACAGGCAGTCAGTACTCCAACAAATGTGATTTGATCGGGTTCAACATTTTCTGCTAGCATTCTGTGAAATATTTCCAGAGCTTTAACCCCATGACCATGTGAAGCTAGACCTGTGATTAGTGCACTATACGAGAAGACATCCTGCTGGTGGATCTGGTCAAACACGCTGCATGCCTCTTCCATGTTACCGCACTTTGCATGCATATCTACTAGGGCAGTTAATACCAGATCATTCTGCTCAATGCCTTCTTGTTCCACATAAGATGCAATCCAATTTGCAATATCTGCTCGGCCTAATTGTGCCGATGCAGATATTACTGCAGTTATAGTATAAGCATCTGGTCTTACATGTGCTTTCTCCATCCTCCGGAAAAGTTCCAGTGCTTCACTTGGTCTCCCATTTTGTGCACACCCAGAAATCATTGCTGTCCAACAAACCAAACTCTTTTCCGGCATTTCATCAAAGAGAGCTTTAGCCGCATCAATGAGCCCATTTTTAGTATAACCCACCAACATCGCAGTCCAAGAAACGGAATTTCTCTGAGGCATCCTATCAAAAATAGCACGGGCCGAATCTAGATCTCCACTATTTACATAACCCACAATCATTGCATTCCAGGATATCACATTTCTGACCTGCATCCCATCAAACACTTCTTGGGCATTTACCATATCCTCCCCAACTCTGGCATGAGCCCCTAGAAGAGAATTATAGGACACAACATCTCCTTTTGCACCCAATTCATCAAACAGCTGACGTGCCTTCTCCAACGAACCACATTTACCATACATATCAATCAAAGCATTCGAGACTGGAACACACACACCAAAACCCGTTTTCACAACGTGTCCATGGATTTCAGTTCCACGACAAAGATCATTAAGACAGGCGCAAGAGTTAAGCAAAAACGGGTATGTAAAATTGTCTGGTCTAATCCCAAAAAGAATCATCTGGGCATACAAATTCAGTGATTCAGAACAAAGCGACGGAATCTTGGAGAAAGCTCTAATGGCGTGGTTGAAGAGAGAGAGATTTGGGTGAGAGAAAGAAGAGAAGACGAGACGGGAGTACAGAGGGGAGTAGAGAGAGGCATAGAGAGAAACGAGAGTGGAAGCTAAGGAAGCGTTTCTGTGGAGATCAAAGCGGAAGATGTGGGCGTGGATTTGCTTGAGCTGAGAGAGGGATGAGCATGTTTTTAGCAGAGAAGCAGCTACGTCGGCTTTGTTGTTTGGGTGATTTTTGAGAGCCATCGTTTGTTGCATTTTTCCAAGGCTCGGGATTTTGACAGTTCGTTGGTTCAACTGTTGTCTTTCCCGGGGTTTCCTTCAACTTGTTTGGAATTAAGGGCGTGTTTGGTGCTCGATTCTTATTTTAATTACTTTCCATCTATATTTCTCTTTTAATTGGATCAATCAATTTGACTAGAAAATTTTAGATCTATAAATCAACATGTACTAATAAACTACCCTTTTTTTTATTTTGAATTTATTTGTAAATACTTTTGTTCGATTTATGTCAATTCAAATTGAATCGGTAAGATACCGAACCGGTTTTAGTAAATGTTTTGAATCATTTATTGAACTACTTCAATCGTCCGATTGAGGCCTATTCAGACCGTTTCTAACGAATTCAAAACTATATTTATTTTTATGTTATCTTACATCTAATTTTTTAATTAGTACAAAAATATGATTGAACTAAACATATATTAACTTTTACATCATTGTATTCAATAAAAATTACAAAAAAATTGAAAGATAAAACATGTAGTTTTTTATTTTCTTTAATTGAACAAAATAATTAAGACTTAAGAGATGAATGAGTATTTTACATTAAACTTGTTATTATACATAAAATACTACATTTGTCATGTGCTTATAACTTAATGATCTTTATCTTCTTCGTATATGACGCAAAAAAAAATGGACAACTGAAGTTATTTATATTTATTGAAACTTTTTACATTTATATTATATTTTTATTGAAACTAGTCAATAGAATTATATTTTATACTTGTTTGTACATGATATAAATGTTTCAATTGCATTGTATATATTTTTTAATACTTTTTATCAACATTGAAATAATCTATTCAAAATTTTAATGAATTTCAAACCTGACTTCGATTTTTTTTAGCCTTACTTTATAAAACCTCGAAAGCACTACAAAATACCTTATTATTATTATAGTATAGAAATCGGATTTTTAAATACTAGGCCTTGTGAAAGGGAACTCCCTATTGAAAATGAGTAATACTTTAGACAAACTCCAAATGAAGAAGCCTTATACAAGCTTTTTCTAAAAAAGTGGACCTTGCAAAGAAAAGGTTAGTTTTTTGTACTTTTCATGTTAGAGTCTACTTTTTTATAAAAAAATTTGCGCAAGACTTGTACATAAGGCTCTAATCGAGCCGAGCTAAGCCAGTCTTTGGCTTGCCAAGCTTGAGCCAGAGATTGAGATTTTTTTTTGTTTAAGTTCGACTCGGTAAATTAAATTCCCAACTTGAGCTGGGCTTGAATTGTTTATTTTTTTAATAAGAGTTTATAAATAATAAATTAGATACATAAAAAGATAAAAAAAAATCTAATATTAAATTTGTACAACTAACAAATAGAATTTCTATTGAATTATAAGATTTTAAAAATTTATAAATAATTAATATATAACTAGTTGATATTTATTCATAATAACAATATATTATATGTCTACAAAAAATATTAATACATACACATAATATGATAGCATATATCTATTTCATATATGGTTCTCACATACTAATATATGAAATTATTAAATCTTATCGACTAATTATTGTACAAATTATAAAATATAGCTATGAAGTATATTCAATATATAGACATAAGTAATTAGGTTACATATTATATATTTAATTATAAAAATTCTATGCTTATATTATTAGCCAATACATATATATATATGTATATATACATAGGTGTATATATATATTTATCAATATATGAATGAGCTTTAATCGAGTCCAACTAGCAAGTCGACTCGAGCATAAATGAGCGGGTCTTAGCTGAGTCGAGTTGAGTCGAGTTTTATCATATATGTCATTTACTAATCGAGCGAATATCTACTTTCATGGACGAGTTTTTTTTTTCACGAGTCGAATAAACTTATTCATTTACAACCCTATTTATTCATTTGTGGCTTGTATATATAATTATTATACTATCATCTTACTTCTATTTAATTGTGTTGATGTTGTATTATACGTGACATTTATATCAATTCTTGTTTTTGTCGGAAAAAAAAAAATGGATGATTAATGACTAATATCATTTTAGCGTAAAATATGAGAATCTATATGACCAATTGAGATCTTCTCTACCCAGTTTTGGGCATGTATGCTTATAGGTTTTTTTTATGTGGGTTTTTTGAGACATTTTATGTGACTTTTTTATGTCTAGTATTTTTGGCTCTTTTTAAATTATTATTTTATCTTTTTTATTTTAAAAAACACGTTAAAAACAGAAAAACAGAAATTTTATTATAAAAAAAAAAAAGAAAAGAAAGAAAAACTACTTCACAAGGGGAAAGCCACCATGGGTTTTCTTCATACAAATTAATGTTGTCATAAAATTCCTGCATCATTATAATTAAATTGAAATAAACTTGCCAGTTTTGAAAGATCATTGTCCTGATTATTGTGCAGTGCAGACTCTTCCTTAGAGTACGATTGAGAGCTGGCCCACTTAATTCAGTTCTTAGTTATAAGAAAGGGCTTTGAAGGGCAAGCCCATGGCCAAGGATGGTCCGGATCTATGGGCCCCATCAAGGCCTCTGCTTTTCATTCTCGCATCAGGCCTGCATTTGGTTTGTCGTTTTCACAATGAAGCAGTATTGGATAAGCCAACAGCCCAATTACTGGCCCGCCACTTTGGCGGAATGCCACTTTTACTATGCCGTAAGAGCATTTTCATTGGCTTAGCCATATTCCAACTTTAGCTAAATTTAGCTAATATACCCTTTAAAAGAATGTAAATTTGATTAAAAGCTAATTAAAGTAGCTTAGCGAGAATTTTATATTATTTCTCACTCATTTGTGTATAAACTTTGTATATATTTTGAATTTGAAAATAAGTTAGTTTAGGTTGATAGATGGATTTTTATGTATTTTAATATATATATAATGTTGAAAATTATGAAAAATAAAAATAAAAAGTATTTAAAAAATAAATAATGTATTAAATAAGTAGATAAAAAAATAATATTTTTTTAATTATTATAGAAAGTGAGATGCTAATCTAACGTGTAGTTTAAGTTTTGAGTGATTAATCAAAAGTAAAAAGTGACATATTAGTCAAATTTGTCTAAAATTTTGCTTAAACTAATGAGAATCTCTAACGAAAGTAAATAGGATTATCTCTTTTTCAAATAAGTAATTTTATATGCAAACATGAAATGCGTAAATGTCGCGTAATCGCTTTAAAAAAGAGTAGAGTCTACTACTAAAAAATTAACTTTTTTCATGTGAGTCTCATGTTTTATTCACTTTTTTCAAAGTAATTGCACCGCAGTTTTACAATTCACGGTTATAAATTTATTTTCTCTTTTCAAATAAAGTGAAATAAATTTGTTTTACTTTGAATCTATTTCATATAAAGTATATCATATTAACGACCGTTCATTTGGTGCTCAAGGGAAACAAACTAGCCAATAAAGTAAAATAGATTTATTTTACTTGAGAAATAGAGTTTTTTTTTAAAAAAAAAAAAAATGCAAAAACGTAGAATGAGACTATAAAAAAAAGTCTATTATCAAGTCGGTGTATAGAGCACACAATTTGTATTACTTAAATGGTAAGATTTGATTTGTAAGATTCAAATCAAAACAAATTATGCCATGTAAACATTTTATTAGGTGTACTCTATACACTGGCCTAAGAATAGAAATTCTCATATAAAAGAAACAAAATAAAATGACAATGCTAGTTCAGTTGTTTAGAAATAATAATCATAATTATGACAGCAGAAGCTAGTCATGGCATTACCAGGTCACTCCTGGAAATTTATGCAATGCCTAATTAATATTTATGCATATTAAAGTGACCCTACTCTCTTACTGATTAGTGTATTGTCTACACAATTACCCTCCACTCCCCAGCTTAGGATTTCCCAATTAGGGAGGGATCTCAAGCATCTATAAACCTCACCCATTGAGAAAAGCTTGGAATTCCATCATTCACAACTGTGAGCATGTAATAACCTGAGGGAGCAACATCAGGAGATGGAGGGGCCTCCACCAGTGCATTTATCCTTCCACCCCCAGCCGTCGCCATGGTTCTGCACCTCAGCTTTAGCATCCTTTGGTTCATAGATATGGAATGTGTAGTGAATGGTGGTGCATAAATGTTAAACTCCAAATCCTTGCTTGGCTTCCTATCCAACCAAAACCCTACACCAAACTCCTCGCCATGTTTGACCCCAAAATTCTCACCGGAAGCATAGTGTACCGTCACGTTTTGTGGCCGGTAATGGTGAAATCGCCGGTCCATGTAGTGTGGAACAAATGCTTGTAGCCTAAGTTCAGTTGGGTAGGCCACGTTTCTGAAAGTGTACCTATTGTTAGGGTTACTACCTGCAACTAAGACCCTCCCATCAGGTAAAAGAATGGCTGATGAATGATACATTCTAGGTATTCTAGTGGCTCTCAGCACTGAGAATCTTCTCCCAAGTTTTTGGTGAGGTGTGTATAGGTAAGGTTGGAGGGAAGCATTCCTTGCATTATTCCATCCAGCACAACCATGTTTTGCACCATTGATGATCAAGACATGGCCTGTTGGGAGGACTAGCATGTCGTTTAGGAGACGAGGTCCGGGCATGTTTTCCATATTCCACTTGTGTTTATTACCTGTGATCACCATTCTTCCACAAGAACTCAAGCCCTTCAAGAATCTCCCTTCATTGGCGGCCCTAAAAGCTCCAGGAGTTGAACCTCCACACACCATGACTTCCACCTTTTGGAACTTGTTTTTGTAGTCTAGTGGAAGAATTACTGAGGAGCCAGAGCTCGGGTAGTTCCTTGCCCCAACCTTGGGAATCCGAGGGTAGGTCTTGACCACCCTATTCTGTCTAGGATTGAAAAGGATAGAATCTCGATTTGCAAAAATGAACAAATTTCCATCAGAAGAAAGGTGAAGGAAGGGATAGAGGTTGTTCCCTCCTGCATTCCGATCATAGGTTCGGTGCAAGAATGGAAGATCAAAAGCACCTTCATTAGGGGACCTTTTAGGTACAAATTCATAGGTAAAAGCCCTTCTTCCACCCACAACAATCACCCGGTCATTGCCAGGGAGTAGCTGATTGGAAGCATACCAACGATCACTTCTCAATAATCTCCCCGATTGCCTCCAATCACATAAATGATCCCCACATGGCCTAAAGTATCGGATACTTCGAGAACCCCTGCCATATCCACCAACTTGTAGGAGTGTTCCATTGCTCAAGAAAGAGCCTGAGGAACACCAAGGATCAGTATAGAGCCTTAGAGGCCTAATTTTGTTGCTAGAAATATCATACTCAACTGAGTGAGCATAGCATGAGGAGTCTTGCAAATCATCCCTGGATCCAGTGCACCTTCTTCCATTGAAACGATGCTGAAGCCGATACGCAGATGGGCCTGATCCCGTTTGATCAAACATCAAGACAGTGTTGCGGTTTGTCAATGCCATGTGCATGGCCACCACACCAGTGTTGTTTAGGAGGAGCAGCCATTGCCCTTGATTGTGTTGCGAGAGCTGGAGCTCTGTAGTAGCCACAGCACCACTAATAAATCCAACACAATGAAATAACAAAAACGCTGCTATAATCAAAGATTTGAAAGCAAGGGAATGGTGTTTTTGGGCAGCCATATTTGAGAGAGAGTGTCCAATGTTGTGTAATAAAGCTGTTTTATTAATGAATATGTCTATATATCCATGGCTGTGTGGTTCACTTCGAGCAGCTTAAATAGACAAAAACAATTCAAGAAATGGGACTATACTCTAGGTAAGTGTCATGCATCTGGAACGAAAGAAGCCTGCTAAATTTCAGTCTCTTCATCCCAAAATATTGTGCATTTTTTACGTAAATCAATCTTGTTGTGACAGAGTGTGGGGATTATTTTAGTATTAGGAGGGTCTTGGTGCAACCCAACTTATTCGACAGTCATGCTACCATGCACACTGAAACTAAATTTGGTAATCTGGACGCGTCCTCTGAAATTTCGCGAGTGCTTCTTTGGCTGATGGAACAGCTTTTAACAAACTCTGAACCAACTGGGGGGTTCAATTCTCACGTACTTACAGCCTTCAGCTAGGGCGAGAGTTTGACAGATCAAGCAACTTAGTAAGATACGGAAAAAGGAGTAATGCTACCCTCATCATATTTCACTTGTGAACCTCTCATCTCATGCCACATCATGGGATGATGAGAAAATGGATGATGAATAGATTTTTTCCGGAAAAATATCATCTTCATATGTACAAAGTGAAATGACTAAAATATACCATATATACTAACCTACTGAGTTTTATCAAGTTCAAATGAAATAGAGAGGAACGTATTCCCATTCCTCTTAGGCCACAAACTGAGTAAGGCACCATGATATGGCACCAAGGCCAGAAGATAAGGAGTGCCCCTTTTAAAAGGGGGCAAAGAAGAACATTGTGTTGAACCAAATGGTCTTTTTTTTTAAAACAAAAAAAAAAACAAAACAAAAAACAAAAAAAAAAGCCCAGAAGATAAATTTAAATCATTGAGTTGAACCAACATGATTTTCTTTTAATTCTTCTGGTGTTTGTACGAACAATCACGATAAAAGTGCAGCATATTGAGAAACATTAACACGCACTAAAGATGATATAAACTTCATGTATGGAAAACTGCATGAGCCGTCCATCCAGTGACAGGGTGCATCTTCATGTATACATATCTTGCATACATGACACGTCCAACCATTTAACTGAATGTGGAAAAAAGTTTTATTTTTTTAATACAACAAAAGGAAAAAAATGAAAGGTTGAGAATGGAAATCTTGACCAACTTCATCCAAGTCAAATTCCCCATAATCACGTGGACATAAGATGTATTGGAAACATGGTTATGAATCGATAAAGACATGAAATATGTACAAGAAACGAGATCTGATGAGTACAGCACTTGCCTCTGACTCTTAAGAGACCAGATACCATGACCGGCGAAATCCAGCACCAAACTCCCAACCAGGAAAGGGACTGGCAGAGACTGAGAGCTGAAAACGAAGGCGGCACCAGTTAATAGAGCTTTATTCTGGTTTGGATGGTGCTCCGGCAAATGGGGCACAACTGAAGATCCTCTCCGCATTCACAACATGTCTGCGAATTAATAGAATTTAGGTCACACGTGCACTATTTCATCTAAAGCTCCAAGAAAGAACTGAGAAAAACCCCAACTGCATTACCTGATGTCCACAACCAAAGGCCATGTCCTTCGGATTGGTAAGGCAAATGGGACAAACCTGTCAGGATCTCAAAAATGAAAAGTTACAAAAAATCCTCACATTGCCTTGTGATCATGAACTTAGAAAAGTCTACTCAGCGTGACATTGCCATCACTATTTTAAGGCTGCCATCATGAGGCTCATGTCATGAAATAATTATCAGATGCATATTGTCAATCCAAGGGGTAGAACTGTGCATTACATGATTATCAGCAGCAAAACTTGGAGGAGGAGGAGGAGCTGAGCTACGAACTGTATTCTGTCCCACAGAAGAGGGTGCACTTGGTCGAAAACTGCTTGAATGTGAAGGTTTTCCGCCACTGAATGAAGCTGCACCATACATCGGTGGGGGAAGAGGAATCCTGTCTATAGCCTTCCCCCTAGTAGAACTAATTTAGCAATGGAAAAATAAATAATTAATTGCGAATGAATTTTGTTAGTGGTTGCAAGAGCAGAACCATCAAGACCCTACAATAGAGAAGTCGCATATTCTTTACCCCAATAAATGAAGCTCCAGTGTTGCTTTATACTGGGATGGTATTTCCATCAGGGCTGCAAGAGAAAATTCGGCTTCTTTTCTTGATCGGTCCATGTTCTTTGACATTATTTCTGTAAAATTCACGAACTACAAAAGCCAAAACAATATTCTATTTCTCAATCAAACATTGAGCAAGAATATATAAAATGGCGCAAAAATGATTTCCATTTACCTAGGAATACTTACCTGGAAATTATCAAAGGAACGAGCAGGGATGTTATCATCAAATTCTCTCATCATTTCCCATGGCCCATCTCCAACACCAACTAACACAATTGACAAGGGATACTCACTGCAAATTGTTAAGCAGATTAAAAAGTGTTTTCAGCACAAAGAATATGACCACAAAGCAGCTATCTAAAGCAATACCTCGCTTTCACAATCGCATCAACAGTTTTCTTTTCCTGCGGGCTTAGCTGACCACGTTCAGTATCAACACTTCTTGTTACCTGTGACAACTCACAGTCTCAAGGATGCAATATAAACAACCTGTAGTAGCAAACATTGGCTATAACAAGAAAAAACTCTGGCCATGTTTGGATTCAAAAAAATTTTCTATTTTTCAGAATTTTTTTTTTTCACTTTCAATCCAAAAATATTTCAAACATCAAAATAGATTTTAATCTTAATATAACTAATCATTTTCCTTTTTCTTTTTTTTTTTCAAAAAACCAAAACCACTCACAAAAGTTTTCTTCCAAAACATATTTTCCAGAGGACCTTACACAACTTTCACTAACACCAAAAAAACTCTCTTCGAGAACATATTTCTACAGAGGCCAGCACCTTCACAACATAAAATCTCAACGAAGTAAAACTGAAAATTCTTTCCAATCCAAACATGTAAGCCTTTTTCTCTAGCTTCTTCTAAAGCATGGTTACCAATCAAATGAGATATTACTTTGATCTAAGATTCTGTTTATTTTTTATAGGTAATCAAAGATATTGTATTCATAGAAATAGGCAAAACCCAGGTACACATGAAATATACATGAAAAAACACCTAGCTAGAGGTTACAATAGAAAGAAGAAGATCATGGACACTAAGTCCGTTACCAACTAAAGCCCCCGCCCATAGGAACAATGACTTAAAAAAGAAAACTTTAAACTCATCCATTGTTGTCTCTTGATAATCAAAACATCTAGCATTTCTCTCCCGCCAAATGCACCAACACATACATATTGGTACCAATCTCCAAATTGCCGCTACTTGAGAGTCTCCGTAAAGTCCTCTCCAGCTTGAGAGGAAATCCACCAATCTACTAGGCATAACCCAAGACAATCCGACTCTTGTGAAAAAATCATTCCATAAAACCTTGGTCACCTCACAGTGTAAAATCAGATGATCAACTGACTCCCCATGCTTCTTATACATACAACACCAATCTAGGACAATAACTTGTCATTTCCTCAAATTATCTGTGGTGAGAATCTTGTCCAAAGATGTTGTCCAGACAAAGAAAGCTGCTTTTGAAGGAGCTTTCGTCTTCCATATGCTCTTCCACGAGGAACATAGACATTCCTGAGTTCGTGAGCTTTTGATAAAAAGAACTGACAGAGAATATACCTTTTTTAGAATGGTTCTAATGCATCTTGTCTCCAGAGCCCCCTGGAATACTTGCGGAATATAATGCCGCAAAGAACTCCACAATAGACTCCAACTCCCAAACATGGGTTGTCCTATATTCCATTGAGGGGTGTCGTTTGAAACGACTAGAAGGTCAGCAATCGATGCCTCCTTTGCTCTAGCAAGCACAAAGATGGCAAGGAAGGAATCTCGTAGACAATGGTTACCACACCATATATCAAGCCAGAAACGAACACGCGAAGCATCGCCTACAACAAGATGCTCATGTCCTCGAAAGGTCTCCCAAAGGCTCCTTATGTTTTTCCACAAACCCACTCCATAAGAGCCTCGTACCTCATTCGAGTACCATCCTCCCCAACCTTCCCCAAACTGAGAATCTATAACAGACTTCCATAAGGCCTCCCTTTCATTTTGGTACCTCCATAACCACTTACCCAAAAGAGCTTGATTGAATTTCATCAAGTGGCGAATCCCCAACCCTCCCCCAGAGATTGAGGTACAAACAGTTGACCAATTAAACAGGTGGAATTTGAACTCTTCTCCCAATCCACTCCATAAAAAATCCCTTTGTAGCTTCTCAATGCAGTTAACCACCTTTGTGGGGAGCGGGAACAAAGACAAAAAATAGGTGGGTAGGTCAGAAAGAGTGCTTTTAATCAAAGTCAACCTACAGCCTTTCGACAAGTATAGCCTCTTCCAAGCAGCCAATCTGCGCTCCACCATTTCAACTACATCATTCCAAATCCTTTCAGATTTAAAAGAGACCCCCAATGGTAAGCCAAGATACTTCATAGGAAACGAAAATATCTTGCATCCCAAGGTAGTAGCTAAAATCTCCACATTGGGGGCAGCCTCTACTGGCACTATTTCCGACTTTGCAAGGTTAATGTTCAAACTTGACACAACAGCAAAACAAAGGAGTAGCGCCTCAAGTCTTGGATTTGACCAAGGTGTGCACCACAAAAGATAAGCGTGTCATCGGCAAATAACAAGTGAGAAATGTTGAGAACGCCATTCCCCACCGAAAAACCATGGAGTAACCCACCATCCACCAGGCCCTCAATCATCTTGTTGAGAGCTTCCATGACAAATAAGAAAAAGATGGGAGAAAGCGGATCTCCCTGTGTCAAGCCACGAGAAGAGTTGAAGAAACCCACTGGTGATCCATTTACCAAGATAGAGAAACGCGCAGAAGAGATACAAAATTCTACCCATTTCTTCCATTTCCTTCCAAAACCACATCTTCCAAGTAAGTAAAGAAGGAACTTCCAGTTAACAGAATCATATGCTTTCTCCATGTCTAACTTACAAAGTAGCCCGGGTTCTCTAGACTTCAATCGGTCATCCAAGACTTCATTTGCTATAAGTATCGAGTCAAGAATTTGTCTACCTTTGACAAAAGCATTTTGAGGCTTCGAGATTAGTTTTTCCACCACCGAGCTTAGTCTATTAGCTAATACTTTGGATAGAATCTTGTACATCTCATTCACAAGACTAATGGGGAGATAGTCTCTCACATCCCTAGACCCCACCTTTTTAGGAATAAGTGCTAAAAAAGTGGCATTGAGACTCTTTTCAAATCTAGTATTAGAATGAAATTCATGAAAAACTTGCATAATATATTCCTTGACCACCTCCCAACAAACTTGAAAGAAACCCAAAGTAAACCCATCCAGACCGGAAGCCTTATCAATTGCCATACCTCTACTAACATTGCCAACTTCCTCTTCTATAAATGGCCTTTCTAACCACCTTGCACTCAGCTGGTCTAATGTGGAAAAAGACAAACCATCCACTCTCGGTCTCTAATTATACTCTTCAGATAAGAGTTGTTGATAATATTGTTCAATGTGATTTTTGATAACCATCTAATCCGAAGAAGCTGCCCCATCTACCATCAGTGTATCAATAGCATGTTTTGATTATATAGTTGTTTCCTTCTTAGTTTTTTTCTCTCCGTACGCTTTAGACTTTTCTTGTTGTCAATGGTGCTTGGAGGTTGTTGACGGGGTTTATCTGTTAGTAAAATGAACTCTTTTAGTTGTTTAGCTATAGAGTCTAAGGTTTTTGAGGTGAGAAGACTTGGGGGTAGGGTATCCATTACTGAGAAAGGATGGAAAGGAGTGAGCTGCATATGGTTGGGTTTAGAGACTATCAGTTGGGTGGCTAACTCACTGGAGGCTTGTTTAAAGGCTGAGAACAAAGGCTACTACTCAGCTCGGAGGGAAGGTGACAGAGGCCTTACAGCCCAGCGTTGCTCTAACTCTCGTGGCTCATATATGGCTTTGGCTGTGTATGGGGGGGGAGGGCGCAGGAGCTACATCCTTATACCTGAAGACAAGGCAGGAATGGGGTGGAGGAAGATGGTGGCAGTGTTGAAGGATATGGGCAGAGGAGCTGTCCAGGGGAGGAACCCATCGTCTGAGATGGTGGAAACTTGGCCATCCAAGTCGTACAAGGAGGCTCTGGAGGTGCCTCGAGCTGTGCAGCGCACTGTGATAGGAGGCTTGCAAAAGGGATTACCTCCTCTTTCGGCAGATACTCAGTGTGGAGTTGGTATTGGCAGAGGGATGATGGGACCGAAAGAAGAAATAATTCTGATGGAGTTACGTGAAGTGCAGGAATCGTTGGGGGAGCTAACTAATAGAGTAGGGGAGTTAATACGGTGCGTTGAGAGTTATAATAATCTGGAAGGAATGGGCTCGGGTTGCCAAGTGGGCCTTGGGGACACGGATGGTGGGCTTAAGGGCCAAGGGAAGGGCTTAAGGGCCTTGGGGATACGGGATGCCATCTGGAGGAAGAAGAAGCAGGCCGAAGGTGGCCCGTCGACGAGTGGGCCTGAGCCACCGTCGCCGGAAACGACACAATCGACTCCGACGAAGGTCGCAGAGGCAACGATGGACGTTGCATCGCCGGTGGGTACGGAACCAGAGCAAGTAGAAGAGAGTTACGACGGCCTCTGTACTCACGATGGACCGAAAGCTGCACAGACTGTCACGATGAAGGGCATCGGCGCACAGACTTCGTCGCCGATGTCAGAGGAGCCGTCGGCGAGCAGCGACAAGGTTATAGAAGGTTCGGGACTTATACGTGAAGTTGCTCTGGCTACTGTAGTCGAGCCTATGCCTTCGAATCAGACACAGACAGCCCCGAAGATGTGTTTGGAGCATGCTGAACCAGACACAGTGAGCCCCGATGATGTGGTTGCACCAGACTCAGTTATGGGTGGGTCAAGACCCATTATCTTGGTGGGAGCAGATTCTGTCGGTGGAAAGGAGATGGGTACCAGTCAGCTGAGCATTTATGGGGACTCTAGGGGCAGAGAAGAGGAGGAGATGAGTAGCCCGATACCCTTACAGATGCTTCCACCTCATATTGCACATCGAGCTTCAGATTGGGTACTAAAAAAAGTAGAGGAGCTTCATGGTTGGGTGGGGATTTCCTGTGAAGGTTACGAAGACCAATTCATGGCTCTCCTAGTAGCCATGGAAGCTGGTCGCTCCTCGGTACTGAAGTCGGCAGCTAAAAAGGAGAGAGAATTGAAAAGATTACAATGCTCCATAAACTATGATAATAAGGAATGAACCTCGGGGAGAGATAGAGCAAAAGGGAGGGAAGTCTCTCTTGTTAATGAAGCCTAAAATCTTATCTTGGAACGTGAGAGGGATCAATGACGTGAATAAACGACTACTTATTAGGTCCCTTCTCCGTAGTTGGAAAGTAGACATTGTTTGCCTACAAGAAACTAAACTAGCATTTATTTCTCTTCGTACTATTAGGAGTTTGTGGGGCGGTTTGCATGTGGGATGGCTGTATTTACCGTCAAATGGAGCTTCCGGGGGCATACTAGTTATGTGGAACAAAAGGGTGGTGGAAAAAATGGAAGATTGCATGGGGGATTATGTGGTGGCATGCTCTTTTAAGAACATAAGGGATGGTTATCAGTGGGCTTTTGCAGGCGTCTATGGGCCTAATTTTGACCGGTCTCGAAGGCTACTATGGGATGAGTTGGCCGGTATTTACAGTTTATGGGACTTACCTTGGTGTATTGGAGGTGATTTTAACGTCACCCGTTTCCCGAGCGAGAGATCAGGTGGATCGGGTTTCAACTCACCAATGGTAGATTTTTCTAACTTCATTTCCGAACAGAATTTACTAGATATTCCTCTTGCAGGTGGTTCATTCACTTGGTCTAACAACCGAGAACTCCCATCTTGGTCGAGGATAGATAGATTTTTAATCTCTCCGGAATGGGAGGCACAATATCCGAATCTCATTCAGAAGAGACTTCCCAGGTTGTATTCAGATCATTTCCCCATTCTTGTGAACTGTGGGGGCATCAGAAGAGGCCCAAGGTATTTCAAATTTGAGAACATGTGGTTGAAGTCAGAGGGTTTTCTGGACAGAATAAGACAATGGTGGTCCTCTTACCATTTTAATGGTAATGCTAGCCATAAGATGGCTTGCAAGTTAAAGTCTTTGAAAAAGGACCTGAAGGAGTGGAATATACAAGAGTTTGGTAATGTGGACAGTCAGAAATCTGTTCTAATGGAGGAGCTTAAGAATATGGAGGGTGTGGAAGAGGAGAGGGTTTGCACTGAAACCGAACGGGCCCGCAAATCCCAAGTGGTTGCGGACATTGAACGGTTGTCTCTTTTGGAAGAAATATCGTGGCGTCAGAAATCTCGAGCTTTATGGTTAAAGGAAGGGGATAGATGTACCAAGTTTTTTCACCAAGTGGCCAACTCACATAGGCGGTACAATACTATAGATACTTTGCTGATAGATGGGGCGGTCTCTTCCAACCATACCGAGATCTCAGACCACATTGTCAACTACTATGATAAGTTGTTTTCGGAACAATTTGAGTGGAGACCGAGACTTGACGGGTTGGTGTTTGATGTTCTTGACCCGCAGGTTGCGGAACGGCTCGAGAGGCCATTTGATGAGGTAGAGGTCAGGGCGGTGATTAAGGGTATGGCGGGTGATAAAGCCCCAGGGCCCGATGGCTTCTCCATGGCTTTCTTCCAGACATGTTGGGATGTGCTTAAAGATGACATTATGGAGGTTTTTCATGAATTTCACAGAAGCGGGCGGTTTGAGAGAAGCCTTAATAGTACATTCTTAACACTCATTCCTAAAAAGCCCGGTGCTGTAGAAGTGAAAGATTTTCGTCCCATTAGTTTGGTGGGTGGGCTATACAAAATTTTATCCAAAGTATTGGCGAACAGACTGAGTAAGGTGATGGAAGGCTTGATTTCGAAGCCTCAAAATGCATTTGTTCAAGGTAGGCAAATCCTTGACTCGGTGCTTATAGCCAACGAATGTCTGGAGAGTCGTATTAAATCGGGTGAGCCGGGACTCCTTTGTAAGTTGGACATGGAGAAAGCTTACGATCACGTCAACTGGAGGTTCTTAATTTATATGCTGGAAAGATGCGGTTTTGGCTCTAAATGGTGTTCTTGGATCCTGCATTGTATTTCCACGCCTTGTTTCTCTGTTTTGGTGAATGGCACATCCAAAGATTTTTTTAAGAGCTCCCGAGGTTTGCGACAAGGAGACCCTCTTTCTCCTCTTCTCTTTGTTTTTGTAATGGAAGCTTTCAGCAAGATGATTTCAGGGGTGGTAGAGGGAGGATTCATATCAGGATTCTCAGTGGGAGAGGCAAGGTCAGGGTTGCTTAACATCACTCACCTTTTGTTTGCTGATGATACACTAATCTTTTGTGAGACCAGACGGGAGCAAATTCAAGCTTTGAGAGCTCTTTTATTATGCTTTGAAGCCGTGTCAGGTTTGAAGGTGAACTTGGCTAAATCAGAGGTAGTGCCAGTGGGACATGTACCCAACGTGGAGAGTCTGGCATCCGTCTTGGAAGGTAAGATAACTCAGCTGCCCATGATATATCTTGGCCTTCCATTAGGTGCGGCGTTCAAATCGAAATCTATTTGGGATGTTGTTATAGAAAAAATGGAGAGGAAACTAGCTGGTTGGAAGAGGATGTACTTATCTAAAGGGGGCCGGGTGACTCTATAAAAAGTACCCTGTCTAACTTACCAACTTATTTCCTTTCCTTATTTCCACTCCCTGTTAAGGTGGCTCATCGCCTGGAGAAAATTCAACGGGATTTCCTATGGGGAGGGATCAAAGATGAGTTTAAATTTCACTTGGTGAAATGGGCCACAATTTGTTCCCCTATCAAAGAAGGAGGTTTAGGTATACGGAATTTGAGAACTTTCAATCAAGCCTTGCTTGGCAAATGGTTATGGAGATATCACCAAGAACGGGAGGCCTTGTGGCGAACCGTTATTGCTTTGAAGCACGGGGAATCTTGGGGAGGGTGGTGTTCTAATGAGGTGAGTGGACCTCATGGAGTTGGGCTTTGGAAACACATTAGAAGAGGGTGGGACACATATGCAGCACTTACTTGCTTCAAAGTCGGCAACGGATCTAAGGTAAAGTTTTGGCATGACTTATGGTGTGGTGATCGGACGCTCAAGGATGTTTATCCACAAGTTTATAGCCTAGCAAGAAGGAAAGAAGCTTCTATCGCAGATCTGATTATCTCTTCCAATGGCTCTTCCCAATGGAACCTCACTTTTCATAGAGATGCACAAGATTGGGAGATGGACGACCTTTCGGCCTTTTTTGATTTTGTGTATGCCACTAGTGTGTTGGGGGAAGGAGAAGACAAGATATGTTGGCGTCCATCTAAGAAGGGAGTGTTCACAGCTCGCTCTTTCTACCACTCCTTAAACTTGCACAACTCAGTTCCATTCCCATGGAAAAGCATTTGGAAGACAAAGGCACCTCTAAAGGCAGCTTTTTTTGTATGGACAGCATCTTTGGGGAAGATTCTTACCATAGATAACCTAAGGAAACGTGGCATTATCGCTATAAATTGGTGTTACATGTGTAAGAAGAGTAGTGAGTCCGTTGACCATCTATTACTACATTGTGAGGTTGTCATGACTTTATGGACAGATGTCTTAGCACGGGTGGGATTAGCGTGGGTGATGCCGGAAAAGGTGTGTGATTTTTTAGCCTCTTGGAGAGGTATTAGGGGAAACACTCAAATTGCATCCATATGGAAGATGTTACCTATTTGTCTATGGTGGTGCATTTGGAGGGAGCGGAATGCAAGATGCTTTGAAGATCAAGAAAGATCAATGGAGGAGCTTAGAATTTTGTTTTTCAATACTTTACTCCATTGGTCGATTGTAATTGATTTTCATGGCAGGTCTTTTCATGAGTTTCTTGTATCTCTAAGCTAGACATTGTGATCGTGTTCATGTATATGTCCCGTGTACTTGGACACTCTTTGTCTCCCTTTTGATCAATAAAAATTTGTTTACCGATCAAAAAAAATAGCATTATTCCTCCTGTGAGAGTTAGCCATCCTATAGAAGAATCTCGTGCATTTGTCCCCCTTCTTAAGCCAGAGTACCCTTGATTTCTGTCTCCATGAAATCTCCTCCATCAAAGTAACCCTTTCAAGATCAGCAACTACCCGTCTCTTGCGAATTTTATCAAGTTCAGAAAGGGTTCTGGCCTCCTCCTTGCCTTCCAAACCCTGTAGTTCCTCCATAAGAGAGCACTTATGCTAAAACACATTGCTAAAAACTTGTTTATTCCACTGCTTCAGGTCCTATTTCAGCGCTTTCAACTTTTTTGCCATAATGAAGCTGGGAGAGCCTTGGAAACTATAGGAAGTCCACCAATGTTTGACCCTATCTACAAAACCTTCAGTTTTAAGCCACATATGCTCAAATTTAAAATACCTTCTACCCCCTTGGATGCCTTCACAATCCAAAATGATGGGGAAGTGATCAGAACATAAGCGGGGTAATCTTCTTTGAGCTCCATCCGGGAAGTGTGACTCCCAATCGGGGGTTAGCAAAAATCTATCGATCCTCGACCAAGATGGACAATCACGGTTGTTGGACCAGGTAAACGTGCCTCCTGATAGTGGAATGTCCATGAGCTTCTGTTCTGAAATGAAATTAGAAAAATCTCTCATGGCTAGAGTGATGTGAGGAGCTCCTGACCTTTCGCTTGAAAAGCGAGATATATTAAAGTCCCCCCCAATGCAACTTGGAAGCTCCCACCAACTAATGACTCCCGCCAATTCTTCCCACAAAAATCTTCTCTCTGAATCAATATTTGGGCCGTAAACACCAGCAAAAGCCCATTTGAAGCCATATTCTAGATTAACAAAAGAGCATGCAACCGAGAAATGACCCACACACTCCTCCACCCTTTCCACCACCCTTGTGTCAAACATAATTAGAACTCCCCCGGAAGCTCCTTTTGAGGATAGGTAAGACCACCCAACATGTTGTCCTCTCCATAAGCTGCGAACTACTTGTCTTGTAATAACTTCCAACTTAATTTCTTGTAAACATATGATGTCCCCTTTCCATTGGCGAAATAAGTTTCTAACTTGGAGCCACTTATTAGGATCATGCAGCCCCCTCACATTCCATGATATTATTTTTGGCTTCATGGGACAATCATTTTACCCCTCCCCTTACCACGCTCCCGAGTAGAGCTCTTCTCACCTCCATCCTCTTTCATTGTCCAACCAGCCTTTTGAGTTCTCTTTCCCTTTTTTTAGCCGAAGCCAAGGATTGATCGGAGTTGGATTGGGCATTCACAACCTCTACAGCAGTAAGTAGGGCCATAAATTCAGCTTCAAAATCCCCATAAGAAATTCCTACCATATGCTTAATGTCCATCGCTCTCTGGATAACCCAATCAGACACATTGGGATGAAAAGAGTAGAGTGGAGTAGGTTCATCCTCCCCATCCCTATTAGCAGTAAACAGAACCAAAGAGCCAACATTTTCGAGGACACAGGGCTCTTCTACCATCTCCAGTCCCGAAGAAACAACCTGATCCGAAGAAGCAACCAACCCAGAGGGTGCCAGCGGCTCAGCTACCATCTCCAACAAAACCGCAGAGGCTTCGATAACCTGGGTTTCGACCACGGGGTTCAAGGAAGCTTCCTCCCGAGCCGTGACAAGGTCATGGATGCAACCCAAGGGTGCGACTGGGCAGGTCAACCCTCACTGTTTCAATAGTGTCCTTTCTTCAACGAGGAAATTCAACAAGATAAAAGAAGAAGCGAGTATTAGTGAAGGGCTGGGAAATCTATTTGATTAGCCTGTAACTTAGGTAACTCCATATTCTTGAAACCCAAGGAACTAATACTTTTCACCATGCTTGGTCTCAATTTGATATATTTCAGTGGCAGCGTGTCAGCACTTGTTCTTGTTATTAACAATGGTGAGCAACTATAACAATCTCTTTTTAAATATAATTGTATATTCCATGTTTACTTGGCAATCAGGTCACTAATTATACATAATTATTTAATTTCTATATCTGGAATACTTTAAATAAGTGCTCAAACGACTTCGAATTAAAAGTAAAATAGATAATTTCTTGAAATCTAGCACTTTTAGAATTCAATGCAGAAATCTTTCTTTTGCATCTATTAAGTGGCACTAGAAATTTCAGAATCATATATAGTTTGTCAATGTGTTCAACTAGATCAGGAGTCTTGTAAACAGCTAAAGGTACAGACCGGAGAGAAGTACCTGCCCATCAGCAATTATCAATAACACATGATACTGGCCACGACTTTGCTCGACAATGGTGATGCCCATTTCAATGATAGGGGCAAAGGATGTTGGCCCTGACAAAGTGAAGGGAGACAAAAGTACCATAAGCAAAGACCATTTTTTTTTTTTTTAAAAGACAACAATAATAGTTCAGATCCAAACCCGCAAGTCGTAGATGAGGGACCAATTCCCTATATCGACTCAATACTTCTTCAAACCCATTACAAAATTTATCCTCTGAATAGAAACTGAAAACTTCTTGATCATGCGTTGATGCTGCCAAGATGAAAAGTACATATAATCTTAGCTTTCTAGAGTATGAATTCAGAAAAAGAGAAAACACCAATGTAACACCTCTATAGAAGAAATACCATCTCCAAATCCAAAACAGGGAATTAAGTTATCCTCATCAAAGGTAGACAATGTTTTCCCAATAATAGATATTGCCTGCTCGTAGGGATTTTGTTCATCCCCAATGTGATGCAAGCTTCTCCGGTTGAAGGACCTTTTGCCTAATATGAAAGCAAGTTAATCAATATTTCACTAAAGCTTGATAGAAAGGTTTAAATGCACCAATATGAGGTCTAACCAGTCCACTCGTTGCTCTTTGTGAAGTCAATACCAACAATAAGATTGGAAGACTCCAGGCCAGCACGTGACAATGCTTCAGTAACCTGAGGCCAGTAGAGTATCCACAATCTCATAAAACTTGTGAGTAGTTAAAATCACCAATACATGTATGCCCATCAGTGGGCTCAACTATCTGAACTTCATCTTTTCTCTATAATTAATTTATAGTTTCTTTGAAGATATCAAGATAACCCCCATGATAAAGAAATCAATAAGAACAAAAGCACCAACGTTTTAGAATGTGGCAAATCCTTGAACATATTCCAAGCAAAAGCAAGCTATGAGTTCAACTGGAAATACAAAATACTACATACCTGCTCCAGGCTATTATAATTATCGTCAATCTTTGAATACTTCCTCTCTAACTTCCTTCTTGACTCGGGGACCTGACTGCCACTGGAGGTTTGAACTGGAGGTGCAAAATTATGTTGTCGCCCATAATCTTGGTTTGGTTGTTGGTAAGGTGACTGCGGATACTGACGATTCCATGAGTATGAATCAGATCCTACAGATGAAGGCTGTCTAGGACTTGCACGTCTTGAAGTAGTTCCCCCCATCAACACTATACCTTACAGAAATTCTGCAACATTTAACATGTGAGAACAAAACTTACTAGATGAAATACGAGCATTTGAAGTAAATTCAGCCCAACTTTGAGCAAATTCAACACCCTGGAACCCTAACAGTCAAGGAATTCACTTTTTCAACGCATATTTATTTTGTTCCTATAACTGACAACTAATTGAAAAGCTGCTGTCATTCAGAAACAATTGATCTTCAATGTGATTTCAAATGTGGGTTTTCTTGAGCAGAGGGCTGAGGAGTTAGTCCGATAGAGTTGCGAAATAATTTATCCACAACAGATGCTTTAAAGATATTCCAGGTTGTAGAGTTGACACCAGCTTTCCGTTCTTTACTTTGGAATGGGGTTTTCATGTTCCCAGAACAACGAACTACGTAAAAATGTTTCAATTTCCATTTCATGATTTTTTTTTTGCAAAGGTGAAAATACGACCATTAAAAGGAACTATAACATAAAATAATTGTTTTACTCTTGAGAACTGAAAAATTAAGGCAACTTTTATCCCCCTAAAGCAAGAAATGTGCATCCAAGATGCTAACCCAACAATACAGACTTCTATATGTCTTCTTAGTTCCAACCCATAATTTAAATTCCCAAAGGAAAAAAACCAAGCAAGACTTTCTGAAGCTGAATCTCAAAATCACAAACGTTTGATTCAAAAATCATGTATAGCACCATAACCCTTTCACTTTGTACCCAAAGAGGTACCAAGAAAATCCAAATGGCCAAGACTCAAAATCAGATATTACCCCATCAAAACTAAGTCAAGTAAACAACAACTACACAAATCTAGAGAGCAAAATACAAGCAGGCTCGTTAAAATCTAAGCAGATTGATGTCAACATCACAGACTTGTTTACCTTGAGGAGAGGCAGTCAACTAGAGCGACATTCTATTACTGGGTATGAAGTAGAATGAGATGAAGGTGGTCTCGGTGGGCGGAGAAGACCATGGGTGTGGAGCGGTAACGGTTGTTGTGAAATATGAAGTAACGTGAACAGTTATTGGTTAGGACTGGTTCCAGGAAATTTCCTTTGCTGTAAAAGGCTTTGAAGTGGCTCTTGTTTCTGCCGAGAGCGACAGCCAGACTCCACTCGTGATCCTTTTTTATTTATTAACTTTTTTCACTTCGTTTGAATTCCGACAAAAATCTATAATTGTTAGGATAGCAAGTAAAAATTGTTATCTATCCCTATTTTCTTCCTTATTCTAAGTTTTTAAATTATTTAATATTACAAATTTTTTTCTCGAACCGATATGTAAAACATATATAGTAAAGTATTTATATGATATAATTTAATTTAAAAGATAAATTATAAAATTTAAATTTTACCATTTAAATTATGTAGATTATGTGATTTACACATCGACTTGAAAATAAAATATTATAATACTACTATGCCGCTTAGATTTGACCACTGAGTGTGCCTCTTGTACAAATTACATTTTTTTATTTTTTTTTTCTAATATTCTTTAAACATTTAAACAAATAAAAAAATCAATATACTAATAATTACTTTTTTAATCATTACATAAAAAAAAATTAAAATAAATAAAATATATGAGCAGTTTAAATTAAAAAATCAAATTCAGACGACATAGTATCATTTTTCAATAAAATAACTCATTTAATCTTAAAATTACTACAATTACAAAAAATCTTATAGTGAATGTGTAGGATTTGAAATACCACGTCATAAAATGATGAAATGATGATAAATATAGAGATAGTACTTAATATTACTCGTGACTAACTTCGTGTCTATATCCTCGTGGCAAAATGTTAAGAAATTAATTTATTTATTCGTATATCCTTTAACGCCTAATTTAAAATTGTAGTAAACTAGAAGTGCAATTACATACTAAACCCCACTAAAAGTGATAATTCTAACTGAAATCAAGAAGAAAATTGATGGATTTTAAGGAAATTTTGATTTTTTAATCCTTATTTGGTTTTGAGTAAAAAGATAAAACATGTCCAATACTTTGCTTTTCACATGTTCTTATCCTTTGGGGTTCCCTTGTCGTTTTCCGATACCCGGAATATGACATAATATAATTTGAGATAATAGAGGAAGAAAAGGGTAGCTTTAAGATGATGAAACAAGTGTGTATACTAAGATACATGATATTATTATAAAAGAATGTCTCTTTCTACTCTATTATTATTGGTGGAACTGATTGTGATGGCGACTATATAATATCAATATCTTATGCTGTCGGTTTTTCATTTATTTTTCCTCATTCACTCCTCTATATGATGATATATATACAGGAGAATGTTACGTCCATCGAGAATTCTCACCAAGACGTATTGTTAAGGACGTGTTTCATGCCACTAACCACATGAAAGACACCTACAGCAATAAAAAGATGGCGCTGATCGCCTTGTGTAAATTCTGATGCTTAAGTCTGTAATAATATAATAATAAGTATATAAAAGTAGAGATCATGATAAAAGATGTTACCTCCACCGACTTATTTATAGAAGGATGCGGCGTGGTGGCGAATAACTTTTATCGCCAGTCATTCGTGCTTCTCCTTCGTGATCCATCATTTAAACGGAGATGATATCTCTTGTTTTGTAAGAGTTATCTCATGCAAGATATTCGTACTCTACCTTGAGCCTCATCTTGCACTCTTCGGGATTATCTCATTCGTAATTATGGTTGTAAATACTTTACCTATAGGGCTCTTAGCCTCAAGCCATCCACAAGTCTTCAAGTCCCCAGACTTGTGGATGGACTCGACTTCAGATATGGGTTTGGCCTTAGACGGGCTCTCAGCCCAGGGGTCTATATGTCCCCTACACGTATTAATTTCTTTTTTTTAAAATATTTTTTAAATTCCTTAAATATTTAAAGAAAGTACCCACAGTGTAATAGTCACTTAAATTCTCACCGACCAATTGTTTAAATTCCTTAAATTTATCTTCCAAATTTTTAATATTTTTAACTATTAATTTAAAAAAAAAGTATAATTGGTACCCACTTTCAATGGATATTTTTTGGTAGGTAGGATTAGCATTTTTCATATATATATATAAATGCTACTTATTATTTCCATACCATATACTAACATCTAATTCATTATTTTTGTTCTTTTATTTAGATAAACACAACAATATATGTATTTAAATAGAAGGATAAAAATGACAAATCGCATGTTGGTGTGTGATGTAAGAGATAATAAATGTAATTTTTCATATATATATTTATAACAATCCTTTAAATAAATAATCCACTTTATTATATTATATGTGATAGTAATAATAAAATATAAAATGAAGAATAGCATTGTTAAAAAAAAATTTCATAAAATAAATTTAGATTTATGCTATTATAGCCCGTTAAACGAGCATTGGCATTGGCTAACTAGCCAAATGCCACTAAAAATCATAATTTAGCTAATGCCACTCAAATTTAGCCTACATTGGATTTTTATTTTTTTCTAAGGAAGTTTAACATTTTATAGATAAACTAAAGGATTACAGGATACAAGTTTTCAGTGGAGTGGAAGTCCCTTACAATCATCCCAAAATCAACAGATACATCACATAAAAAAGAAAAAAAAAAAAGAAAAAAGAGGGACCTGGGAGCCAATACATCCCACCCGTGTCCCACTAGGGGATGCTGCTTAAAGTGGTTTTTGTATATTCTAATAAAATAGACTATATTACTGCGACTTAAAGCTGTAGTAAAGGGGGGTATGCTGCATCTTGTTGGTTTGGACTGGCTGGAAGAGACTGTCACGCCTACTTTCACTTGATCCTCAGTTCGGAAATGTGGGAACATAGGATAGTAGTCCAAAACAAAGTTGAGTCGCGAGCAAAGGACAAACACAAACACAGGCTGTGATGGCGCGTGCAGGTCACGCGCCACTAGAGGAATGAAATGGAGGGTCAGATCTGGAGGATCCGATGCCTCTGATGCCGGGGGTGCCGCACGTGTCATCAAAAGCTGCTCCAGGATGCGGTGGCGCGTGGATGTTGCGCACGGCATAAGTAGTGCATGCGAGGAACACGCCGAGCAAATGAGCGGAATACTTCCATGAACTTGAAGATAGGTGACTGGAGATGCAAGAAAGGCAGCACGTGTTGGTCGGAGGACGCGGGAAAGTAGGAGTTCAGCTTGTTGCGACACTGTGGAGAAAACCCTAAAATTAAAAACAAAAAAAAGTTGACAGAAAAATAGGAAAGGAAAATAGTAAGCTACGACTCCCCGTGGACAGGCTGGAATTGCGAAGATAGGTAGAGAGAAATGGTTTTTTTTTGCCTGGGAAAAGAAATGAATTCGAAAAATCATATGCAATAGAAGTTTTTGTTTCAATTAACCTACATTGGATTAGTAAAACTAAAGTCATCCACAATATTAGCTACAATAAATATATCTCACAAGTCATAAATCTATCCCACAATTCATATATGGCTTGAACTTTAGCAAAATCATATGTATATTTTATTATTTCCAACAAGCCCAATCCCGCACCTCCTCCTTCTCCTTCCTGCGGCTCGTACATTTTAGCAAGTATTTGTGCCATTTCTTCTATCTTCCCAAGTACAGTTCAGCATCCATTAAAGTTTGATCGATGGAAAATTGCATTAATGTAACGCTGGTGCTACACAGCAACTATTAATGCAATGCATAAAATGTATTTATAGATGGTTAGATTGTGAAAATGATAGTAGTAGTAGCACAATTTGTTGCTCAATTAGAAATGCTAATTTTATAGATTGTAAAAATAAAAATAAAAATAATTGTTGGAGTTGGAGTTGGAGATTATGAAAATGAAAATAAAAAAATATTTAAACAAATAAAAAATTGTATTAAAAAATAGATTAAAAATAATAATATTTTATTATTATAAAGAATGCGATGACTAATCCATTATGGAGTTCAAATTTTGAATAATTAGTCAAAAGTCAAAAAGTCACGTGTTATTATACAGAATGAAATGATTAATCCAATGCTAGTGCTAGATAGAAAGAAAGTATTGTCGGAAATAGATTTTCTATAATTCATTTCATAATCCAGATTTTTTTTTGTTTGTTGCACATATACAATGGTATAACCGTATAAGAGCACTTACATTGGCCATCTTATACGGCAAAATTTAATAAAAGGAAAAAAAAAATCTATATTTTAACTATTTATTTTCTCTATTTTAATTAAGATCTCTACACCATATATTATTTATATGACATAATTTGATTTGAAAGATAAAATTTAAAATTTGAATCTTACAAATTAAATTTTACCATTTAAATGATGTGGATATTATTCTTTACACACCGACTTGAGAATATACTAACACATTCTCAAAATATCTCATTTCTCACTCTATTATTTTTCTATTCAATTAAAATATTAATTTTAATTTTTTTACTTTTTTTAACTTTATTTAACAAAAATTGTTTTGAATTATTTATCTCTAGCTAAAGGTAATATTTTAAAAATCTCTCTTTTCAAAGGCAGTTTTTCTTTTTTTCTTCTTCAAATCGCCTCTTTTGAAATGATAAGATATTAGACAAGATCCGATCATCTTAACAGTAAAATTTCTCTCTTCTTAGTTCTTTCCAACGGTGACAAAATCTCATATGAGCGGTGCTACTCAGGCGATTGTTATGGTAAGTTATTTTTATAATTTTTTTATTTATATTTTTTAATATATTTAAATATTTTAAAAAAATAAAAAATATATCAATATATTTAAAATCACTTTCTTAATTATTAAATAAAAATATATCTTTTTTCTCGAGCAGTCAAATAGAGCAGTAAAAAATGATGGGCATTTTCATCTCATATTCTCAAATGGGGAAAAGTTTCAGAACATGGGGAGGATGACTAGAGTGTCTCCCATATGCTGCGTTGAATAAAGGAAGAGTATTGTTATTGGATCATTTGAAATTATCAGTTTAGATATACAAACCATCTCATCTCATCTTATTATTATAATTTTTTTAAATTTTCATATAAAAATATAATAAACAATTCAATTTTTCAAATATCAAAATAAAAATAATATTAAAAAATATATTCTAACAATATTTTATTTAATTACTATTCAGAACATTTCATTTTATCATATTTGAATTATTTATCCAAACTCAACCTTAGAGTTTAGATGACCTTCTTGACGTGACATTATCACGTAGTGTCCACCACGTAATTTATTAAAATAAAGAAAATATATTGAACCAGAATAATGTTTAAAAATATAAAAAGAGAAAGATTGAAATTTTAGGTTCACTCTATCCCTTTTGTGATTTTTAATTTTTTAATAAATTACGTTGCATAACATGATAGTGTCACGTAAGAAAGCCATCTAGTGATAAATTTCAAATGGTGAAGTAGCATCATTATTCACAAAGAAATATAAGAAAATTAAATGGGTAGAACCCCAATTTCAACCGCTCGTCCTTATTTATTGTACTAGCTTTTGCTTACACACAAACACAAATGTAGCGTACGTAGTATCTTATAATTAAAGTCAATGGCTTAGCTTTGAAGCAAAAAGGAATCTTAATTTGTTTCCATTCTAAAGTGAGTTATTTTTTCACTCATTCAATTTTTAAGTCAATTAGAGATAAGCCCACCTTACACAGCAAATAATACAGACTTTGATTTGAATAAAAATTTTAAAATTAATTTTACTTGCATATTAAATTGTGCCATATCGATTATTTTCAAATATAATTTATCTATTTCATATCTAGAACTGCTATTTCTTTTAACAATGCAAGCGTAAACAATTGGTATTAATATTTCGTATGCCTAGGCAAAGTTTTAGTAACTCGGGCCGAGATCTTCACTTGCGAACAAAAAGAAGAAGGGTGGGCTCAGGGTTGTCCGAGAAGCCATGCCTAAATTAGTCTCCTTAGTATATTGATGGCTTTCATACTTAGAATTCAGAGAGAATTCTTTGTACCTGAGATGTAGTTTTTATATGAAGCTCCGCGGGGGAAGGGGGGGCATTCTTTTCCCCGTATCAGGGTCAAGATGGCCCACATCTATGTTGATCTGGGCATTTAATACAGTGTGGCTTTATAGACGGTGCATTTAATATGGCGTGGCTTTCCGGGCCAATCTCGACGGTGGGTAAGCGGCGTAATCACTTCTGGTTCCTTTCCATAAGAGAATAGAGGGTCATTCGTGTCTTCCGTTGACGCAGTTCCGTAATGTTAGGTGTAATAAGAGATGTCAGAGTCAGCATGTCCCATTAGTCCCCTACGTTTTGTTTCCGGTGCTGGACACCTCTCTTCCTATAATGTGATATTGGGGGTTGGACTTTTTAGTGATTCCGAGGCCTCAAAAGAGTGGGACTCGGACAGGCCCAGAACCTGGTATTGGGCCCAAGGCCCCATTAGGATGGGTTGAATCGGAAATACCCCTCCCACAAATAATTAAATTTTTCTTTTTCATAAGTTTATATTTTTGGAATAAGTAGTGATTTCACAATTGATCAGCAAATTTCATACTAGGATAACCCCTACATGCAGCCAACTCCAAATGGTAACAGATCCTGGTGTGTTGTCCTTTAAATTCAATCTCTCAACTCGAAACTCATTCAGATTCTTCTAGTATTTTGGATCCAATCCCATCGATTTATTGAGAAAAACCCTTGTTATGGGAGTGGGAGTGAAGGATGAAGTCTAACTCCCTCATCAATTTACAATTGACTTTAGTTAGGTAGACGAGTCTCAGGAGTCAGAAGGTCGCTTTCCTCCACATTTGCTTTTCCTGTAACAAATTATCTCACCTTGTCTTGTGCTTTTGCCTAATTCTCTCAATATTTGCTGTTCCAAATGTGATAGCTGGGCAGATTCTCCTTCTAGCTCCAAAGGGCATTAGCTCAAAGACAAATGATATAGTCATAAGTACGTAAGCATTGCATATTTATTTTAAAAAAAAGTAAGTAAATATATAATTCACATAAAAAAAATTAATTTTTAATGATAGATTCACCTTTTGTTTTCAAATGAATGTACAGTGCTTACACAATTTATGACTGTATCTAACATTAATTTATGAGAAATAATATTTACAATCACAGAATACGCAAGCACCGCGCACTTCTTTTGAAATAATTGAGCAAATATGAAACCCATATAAAAAAATTAATAGTAGCTCCACTCTTTTTTAAAAAAAAATAATATGCACACCGCTTATACAACCCATAATTATACCTAATAATACGTTTAGTTTTAATTTATACCATATTCACGATAGAATATATTCATATTATTTTAGCATATGAATGGCATTATGATTTAATCTCAATCAATATCAATTAAAATTAGTGATTTATTATTTTTTTTATTTTTTTCTCTAGTCTCATTCAACTATTTCTTAGGGACAGATGTTATAAAGATAAAGCCTTCAAATTCCCTCTCCCTCATTCTCTTTTCTCCACCTTTTTTTTCTATTATAATTTTATTGATCGCTTTAATATTATCGACAGTGAGAGGTCTCTCCTGAGGCCCATTATCTTGCATATCCAGTAAGACATCCACAAGGTCCTTGTGCTCCTTTGTTATTCTCTCGGGTTTGAGATGTTCACTCAGCAATTGGTCCAAACATTGATCAAAGTCCAGAAAAGTCTTCAGAAGTCTTGATTTCATGCTTGTTAAGCTGTCTATAAAATCCATAGAGGGGAAGAAATCTCCAAGTAGTACTTCTTCTCTAACAAAGCTATATGATTGAACTCTTTTGGCACTAAGTATAAGTTCAAATATGCATAGTTTTTTAACATTTCTCCAATTTAGAGCATTGGCATTAGTTTTATCAAATTTATTTCTAAAATTTGATGAAAAGTACATATTTTTTATAAATCTAAAATCTCCCTATCCATAACCTCATATTGGATTAACCATTGGATTAATCAAAATAATAATATAATATTTTTTTTTCATATTTTATAATTACACTAACTATATATTAATTAATAATTTAATTTGATACTTAAAATATTATTTTTCAACTTAAATATATTGTGGCTCAAAATTAGAAAACAATAATTTAAGTAAATAAAATAAAGGTTATAAAGTATGAACAATTAGTCTTCAAATTTGGAGATGAACTTAAATGTATTGTAGCTCAAAGTTAAAGATTTTAGTGTATGTTGAATCCAATACAATGATTTTGAACACAAATTCATCAGATTTTGAAGATGACACTTATTTGATGAGTCCAATGCCAATGCTCTGTGCCATAGGGGGAGAAAGGTCAAATTTGTGCAACCATACATGAGGTATTGTTTTGCTGGAAAGACTTGGTGCAAACCCAAATTGATATGGGGTTTCAGTTATTTTTTCTCAAATCACTTCAGAATAATATAAGTTATTTTCCCCAAATCATATATTTACGATATCAGTTATTTTTCCTCAAATCATATATTTACGCTCATTTTTGCCTTGTTAATAAATATTTGGTTTCAAGTTTTGGAAGTGATTCTGATTTCAATTTTGGCCAAATTTCTTGTAGGTTACTTGTTTATTTATGTATTTCATTTTTATACAATAATTTGGATTTTTAAATTTTTGAAAAAATATCATAATTTCGAATTTTGCAACACTATTTAAGTTCGGCTTGTGGGCTTCATAAAATAATTTTGAATTTTACTATTAATCAATAATTTTCAAAGTTTTCTCTGTGTTCTTAGGCACTTATCTTGTCTTCTTTGTGTTGATCATTTGTTGAAACTAGACATCATAATAATCTAAATTCTGTCCAACGCCGGTTGGCATCAGAGCTTAAGCATCTTTCCTAGCGTTATATCTCATCAGTTTCTATGGCTAGTGGTCGTGGTCGTCGTGGGCTGGTTCCGAACGAGGAAGTTCCGCACCGTGATTGTAGCGTACAGGATGTGATGATTGAGGATTTGCAGAGACAGATTTCAGAATTAACCCAGCATCTAGCTGCGCAAGATATCATTGATCGTGAGATGGAAGATCATAATTCTGATTCTAGTTTTGAGAACCCGTATCACAATCGGGCTCTATTATGAAAGCACCGTGGTAGGGAGGAGCATCATGGGGACCTTGGTGTCAAAGTTGATTTATCAAAATTTTCTGGTATCCTTCAGGCAAAAGGCTTTGTTGATTTATTGCATGAGCTTGAGTGAATTTACTACTCTGATAAAAAAAAGTTTGAGGATGGACATTCTTCCATAGGATGTAACTTTAAACTAATCTACGATACATATCCTAATGAAGATTAGTGGATGAGGTAACTATTTTTATTGAAAAAATAAAAAATTTGGAAAAAGAAAATAGTGACGAAGTTTTGAAGTTTGAGGATCATGTAACATCTTTTGAGATAATTAACTATGTTGATTTTCTTGGAATTGAGGATTTTTTTTTCAATTTCTCTTGTGCAAAATATTTTTTTAGGATTCGAGATGTGGGAAAAAACTTTTGAAGTATAAGAAATTCAATATTATTTTACTTCGACTGATCAAATCAATTTTAATTTTTCCATGATCATCGGGACAATATAACAAAAGGAAAGAAAGATTGGTCTAATTGGATATCCAAAAGATCGAGGCAAGAAATTTTAGAATTCGAGGATGAATTCTCTCTAACCCAGTGAGAATGGTGCAAACCCAAATTGATATGGGGTATCAGTTATTTTCTCCCAAATATCTTCATAATAATATCAGTGATATGAAGGGCTTGGAGGGAGATTGAGGGCCCGTTTGAGTTCTAAGGTGATCTCAAATCATTTGAGATTGTTTCGTATGGATGGATATACTCTCCATCCAAACGCACACAACTTATTTCATCTGAAATAATCTCACTTCTCATCTTAACTCAGCACTATTATTCATTGAAGAGACTTTTATTATTAGTATTATTCCATCACTACAACAACAAACCATTTACTGATGGAGTCCACTACCTTTTTTAACTTCTCATAAAAGAAGTTAAACATATAAAGACATTCATTTCTTCCCATAAAAGGCTTAATAGGAGGAGTGAAGTAACTCCTTATAAATACCAGGATGAGTTTGTTTCTAAGCTGCGTGAGACTTCTCAACACGTCCCCTCACGTGTGGGCCAATATTTTCGGTACTATCATCTTGGATAGGTCGCATGAGCCCATCATCGACCATAGATTAACCTGCTCTGATACCATATAGAGAAATATGATGGAGGCAATATGTAAAACGTGTTTTCTGCAATATCCTTGATCGTGTACATAGGCTTGTTTTTATACATCACTTGTTAATAGAGAGCCTTATTCATAGCTACCGTTAGGCTCTCAACAAGTATTCAAAAATCAAATATTTGTTTACATGAGATAACTACAATATTTAAAGTTCAATCACTTGATCGCAGGATCCCACATCTTACTCCTACGTGATAGGAACAACTTCAGCAAGTGAGTCAGCATCCTTTGAATCTGGCAAGAGTTGGTTTTCAATACGCCCCCTCAATTGCAGGGGAAGATCTTGGACACTGAAGGCTTTAAGAAATTGACAGTTGGGTTTATTGTGATAGACAAATTGATAAGGTGATTTATTTTGTAAGATAAGCGTATGTAACCTATTTATCAAGTAAGTGGCTGTAAGAAATGCATCTTCCCAAAATTGTTGGGGTAGATGTGAATGAGAGAGTAGGGATAAACCAACCTCAACAGTTTGTTTATGGCGCCGTTCCATCGCACCCATTTTTTTTATGAGTATGTGGACAAGCGATACGATGTTGAATACCAGTGTTTTTGAAGTGATTTGTTAATTTGCGGAACTCACCGCTCCAATCAGATTGAAACATTTTGATTTTTCTCTCAAACATGCGTTCATCATAAGACTGAAACTGAAGAAAAATATTCTCTATAATGGATTTTAATTTGAGTGGAAAGAGCCATACAAATTTTGTGCAATCATCTATAAAGGAGACATAATAACGGCAGCCAAAGTTGTAAAGAATTGATGATGGCCCCCATACATCACTATAAATTAAATCAAGAGGGAACTTGGATGAATGATGATTTGAACGAAGCGGTAGAGAACAACTCTTCGCATGTTGGAGCATACTAGAATTATTTTATTGCAATGAGGAAGAGTGAAATTAGACACAGCTTTGTTGACGACGGGAGTAGACGCATGGCCGAGTTGTTGATGCCACAGCTGGTATGAAGCACGAACGGCAGAAAAACAGCGAGGATGAATGGATTGGGCAGAGCTAGAGAAGGAATATAATCCATCTCTAAATATTCTGCGATGAAAGAGTCTCCCCAAGTAATCCTTGACATCAACAAAATAAACATTATTGTCTTTACAAAACTGTTTGACAAAAATTAGATTTTTTTGAATTTCAGGAACAAACAGAACTTGATTTAAGATAAATGGTTTGGTAGAATTAGAAATGGAAGAAAAACAAATTTGGGAGATTTGCAAACTTTCACCATTGCCTACATGAATTCGATCAGTATCACCATAATCTTCACTCCTTAGATTGAGGTGGCGATATCGTTGGTTAGGTGATGGGTGGCACCAGTGTCAAGGTGCCAATTGAGTTCAGATTGTGAGGAGCTAGAGGCAACGAAGGCCAAGGGATTGCGCTGGTCAGAATTCGCAGAGTAGGTAATATCAAACCTGTGAAAATATTTATTCGCTGTGTGGCCCTGTTTACCACATACTTGACAAATTACAGTATCTCGAGTGGATGGACCACGACCAGAAGATGAAAAATGCTGAGAACCCCCACGAAAACCTCTCCCCCTGCCACAATATCTACCACGACCACAGGAAAAATGTTGTGAAGTCTATCGTGTAGCAACATTGATAGATGCTTGTGACATTGGTGGATTGTTGTGGGACAGACAGGACTTTGTAATGAGAAGAAGAAAGTAAACTTCCTCCAGCGTAGCAGGGTCTTTGCGCACAGAAATAGTAGTAACAAAGGGGTCATAATCATGATCGAGACCAACAAGGTAGGTGATGATTTTGTCACATCTAAGTGAGTGCCCAGCAATGGCTAGTTCATCAGTGTAGCATTTAATTTGCATAAAATAATCACTAGCAGAAAGGGCACATTTGCGAGCATTAGCAAGATCAGTACGCATCTAAATGATACGGGCCCGTGACTGAGAAGAGAAGGATGTTTCAAGTGCTTGCCAAACTTTAGCAGAGGTTGTGTGGGAAACAACTTGAACTAAGATTGTTTCAGTAATTGCAGAGAAAAGGACAACAAGAACAATAGCGTCTTGCCTTAGCCAGTGATCATAGAGAGTGTTAGGGATAAATGAAGTGGTATGAGATTCGGAGTTGGTAACAGCAATTTCCGTAGGAGGTATTGTGGCGGTGCCATCAAGATAACCGAAAAGACCTTGGCCACGGAATGAGTTGAGTTTTTCAAACATGGTAATTATCACGGGAAAGTTTGGTGACATTAATGGTTGGAGGGGTTATAAGAGAGG
Organism: Juglans regia; assembly: GCF_001411555.2. Classification (NCBI taxonomy): domain Eukaryota; kingdom Viridiplantae; phylum Streptophyta; class Magnoliopsida; order Fagales; family Juglandaceae; genus Juglans; species Juglans regia. Next base: position 13,119,358 of record NC_049909.1, on the reverse strand, counting down.
AAGAAACAGGGGAAGAGTGGTTTGACATAGTTGAGGAAGGAGAGGACATGGAAGGACATAGGTCAAATGGCTATATCTGATACCATGTAGAGACACTCATTTCTCCTCATAAAAGGCCTAATAGAAGAAGTGAGGTAACAACTTATAAATACCAAGATGAGTTTGTTTCTAAGCTGCGTGGGACTTCTCAACACGTCCCCTCACATGTGGACTAGTATTCCCGGTACCATCATCGTGGGTAGGTTGCAGGAGCCCATCATCGATCATAGGTTAACCTGCTCTGATACCATATAGAGAAATATGATCGAGGCAATATGTAAAACGTGTTTTCTACAATATCCTTGATCATGTACATAGGCTTGTTTTTATACATCACTTGTTAACAGAGAGCCTTATTCATAGCTACCGTTAGGCTCTCAACAAGTATTCAAAAGTCAAATATTTGTTTATATGAGATAACTACAATATTTAAAGTTCAATAACTTGATCGCAGGATCTCACGTCCTACTCCTACGTGATAGGAACAACTTTAGCAAGTGAGTCAGCATCCTTTGAATCTGGCAAGAGTTGGTCTTCAATAAAACATATATCAACCTACTTCATACATCCAAATATATTTTAATGGGACCGGCCACAAAATCCACTTAAATATCTTAACTCATTACTATTCACAGATAATTTCAAATCATCTGAAATACTCTTAGTCATTCTTCTGGACTTTTCCTTCAAGAACATCACAAGAAGGATGGAAGCAAAGAGTAAGAAGGGTTGGAAGTTTTCCTTTAGCCGGCCTTTAAGAGAAGCCATTGGAGTTATGATGAGTGAGTGTAGGATTAATTATCATCCATATATATGTGTGTGTGTGTATATATATATATATATATATATATTTATATATCCTGACTTGCGTGTGGTATTTCATGACAGATTGTGCGGCTTGCACTTGATTTCAAAGAAATATCCCACTGATCTTAGTGATATTTTCACTTCCCCGAGTCTACGGTGTTCTATTTTGTGGTATTGATTGTTTCTGTGAGAGGATAGTAATGAAGATAGTTCTCAGCCATACATGTCAGTGGTTTTCTTGGTAAGATTTAACCACAAAACTGCCCAAAAATTAACTTTTCCTTGGAAAACACTAAACCTACCGAGGATTTGTCCCAACAGTGGGTCCTGACAGGTTTTTTATTTTTTTACTTAAATGATTAAAAAAATATTTTTTAAAAATATAGTGAATTTGTTTTTTAAATATTTAAGGATATAAAAAAATTATACGAAACAAAAGCTAAATGGCCTTCTCAAAAGAATTTGTCGATGGCCGGAGCTACTCCCTCTGTGGGTGTAGCAGGACTCTATTTATTTCATGTCCTTTGCTGTATTAAGCCTAAGAATCTTCTTGCTCAACTGTTTCAGAGAAAGAGAGAGACCACCAAGAGTATAGTAAAAGCACTTAATTTGATCTTTCCATGGCAATTCCAGCAACGTGATCCTTTTGAATCTCAAGCATATATATATATATATATATAATTATAATGTGCACCAAATCTTTTTTATTTTTATGTTCATATTGAACATAGAACACTTCCTAGTTCCATCCCCATTGCTAGCTCTCTCTTTTGCCTGTTCCACCCCCATCTTCGATTAAAAGAGAGTTTTGTTGTCTTCCCCGTTAATCTTTTGTCACTATTTTTCTCTTTTACTTCGTTTAAAATTCAACAACATTTTGCCAACTCTTTTGGTACAAAATTAAAAATACCTAGTTCTTTTTTTATTAAAAAAAATACATAAGATTGATAAAACCAAAAAAAATTAAAATTAAAAGACTACTAATTTGAAAAAAAAATGATTAGTGTAATTAAATATGTTATTTATATTTAACATGTCTAGTTTTAAATAAAACTACTAATTTAAATACATATATATTTTATTCAATAAGTTTCACTTAAAGGCTTATATTGTTTCATTATTATTTAATAAAATTGAAAAGTTGATTATATGGTTTTCAAGAATTAATTTTCATTTAATGATAGTATAATGAGACACGGATGATGTCACCTAAAGGAGGAAAGCTCCAAATATTTAAAAATATTTTCTTAACAATTAAGTAAAAAAAAAAAAAAGAAAAAAAAAAGAAAAAAAAAAGAAAAAGAAAAGCCATTCTCTTAAATTCAAAAAGGCCGGCTAGAGAGAAGTTAGAGCTTCTCTATCTAGGAGGTGGATAATATTTCTGCACTTATTGTTGCTTAGATACTCATACTATCATTCCCTTACACTCATCGCATCTCTCATCCCAAGCAAGTTTTATGATGGACATGGAATCTCTAATCTCACAAACGGAAGCTCTCTCATGGAATGATATGAATCTTCATCCAGCTCCAGAAACTGCAAAAGCAAATTCAGACAAAATCCTGATAGGAAGGTTAGTAGCTGATCGGCCTCTGAATAAATTTGCAATACATTCTAGTATAAAGGCCTCCTGGAACTTCATAAAAAATTTCCTCATTGAGGATTTGGAGATCAACAAGTTTATTTTCACCTTTAGATCCATTCAAGATAAACTTAGAGTGCTAAATCAGGTCCCTTGGAATTTTAAAGGGCACTTGCTTATTCTGAAACCTTGGCCATTAGGAGCTACCCTTCAAGAAATCAGCTTAAACTTTGCTATTTTCAATGTGCAAATTCATGGTTTACCTCTAGATCATATAACTCTTGAAAATGCAATTGAAATTGGAAAAGCTCTCGGTTCTCTGATCAAAGTGGAAGTAGATCCTCTTTATGGATTAGCTTTCAGAAAATATATTCGTATTAAAGTGGAGATTGATATCACTAAGCCACTCAAGCAAGGTTTCATGATGCCGAGAGTTGAGAACCATGAAGTATGGGTCGCATTTAAATATGAAAAATTATCAGACATTTGTTATGCTTGTGGAAGACTAGGACATTCTCAAATATTTTGTGGATATCTAAGCTCTCCTCCTACAAGACTATCATATGGCCCTTGGCTTCGAGCTGAGTTCAACAACATCCCAGAAAGTGTTCAGTTAAACCAACAAACAGATAGTGGGCAACAGGAAGCAACAGATCACTTCGAACAATTTCGTACTCCGGTTTCAAGTGCAGATGATTACAGTAAAGGAAAGCAAGTTATTTCTCCAAGGAAAAATTATGAAATAACTTTGGGTGGGCAAAGTAATATTACCAGTGTTCATATTGGAAAAATGCAGAAAAAATATCGGATGAGATGCAGTTCCTCCATTCTCCTTCAACTCATCAAAGGCCAAATGAACTTGAGAAAGGAACAACCCCAACAGATCCTCAAGCACTGTTTAGTTACAGTGATCAGTCACAATTAATACTCTCACCTACAAATTTAAATGTGATCACTGTTCGACCAACCATCGCACCCTGCAGCTTCAATACAAGTCTCGGTAAAATATCCCTCTTATCTTCAAGTACAGCAGCGCCGATTGAGCAAGAAGATTTAATTCCACCAACCGATCCTCATTTTGTTTTCTCATCATTTAATGCGGCGTCAGATCAAATCAGCCCCTGGAAGACACAATGGAAGACAATTAATAAAGCAATGAAGACTTTTCAGCATCAGCAGACATCCGGAGTGATTGGATCAGATATCGGGCTGGGTATCCATCAAGCCCACAGTGTTGATTTTAAAGATATTGAAACCCGGCCATTATTCATGGATCCATCCAATGCAAGCCCATATAATACCGTAATCCATGAGTCCATCCAGCAGAAATCTGTAGCCTCGACTATCGGCCATTTTACCGCCCATATTACGCAAAAGTCAGACTTTCAAGCTCAGGAAATTTCAGCAACCGCTGGCCCCTTTTCGTCTTCAGTCAAGCATGTTCTTAAGCCTAATAAGCCAGCCAAGCCTATACCAAGACACAGCCAGTACACAAGCCTTCCGGATGCTGCGTATGGCCCAGGCAATTCCGATCAATCCATAGAGACAAGCCATCAACCAGTGATTATTGAAGACCAATCTATCTCTCCAATGGATTTTCAATTGATTACTCCATCTCTCAAAAGGCACCAGTTGGTTGAACTTTCAGAAGCACCTCAGAGGAAATCTCAAAGACTCATCAAAATAGAGAAAAAAGACCAGATAGCCCATTCGAATCCAGAAGATACATCAATGGCTCAAGCACTCTTAGATATGCATACTGGTATTTTTGGTAAAGAGAAAAAGCATAAAGGGAAATCAAAACTTAATTCCTACAGCCGACCACCATCCCAAGGAAAATCCAAAACAGCTTCTGAGGCAAGCTTAAAAATGCCTCCACAAGCTAAGTGAAGACATTAGTTTGGAATTGTAGGGGATTAGCCCGCCCTAAAGCAATCAGAAACCTCAGGGCCAATATTAGGATATATAACCCGGATGTAGTTTTTTTGTCGGAAACTTTGGTGGTTGATGATAACACCATATATATTGTTCATAGTCTAGGTTTCCATCATTTTGTTTGTAATCCTGCTGTTTGTAAAAAAGGGGGCCTTCTTCTTTTGTGGCGTCCGGGTGTAGAAATTGAGCCTGTAAATATTAATAGTAATGCAATTTCTGTTTTAGTTTACTCTGATCCCCCACACCAACCTTGGTTACTCACTTTTGTTTATGCTCCAGCCCAGTGGATTAACAAAGCTAATTTTTGGAATCACTTAGATTCATTATCTCAAGCTTTCCCTGGGCCCTGGGTTTGTATGGGTGATTTTAATGATATTACCAATCAGTCTGAGAAATATGGAGGTAGACCTGTTCCTTTCAACCCAAATCGGGGTCTCAAAGCCTTTATGGACAGAAATAGCCCGATTGATATTGGTTATATGGGTCCGAAATTTACTTGGATCAATAATAGACAAGGGAATGCACTTATAAGAGAAAGATTAGACAGATCCATTGCTAATCAAGAATGGAGATTACTTTTCTCAGATGCAACATTACAGCACTTGGCATCATCAGCATCGGACCATCATCCAATCTTATTGCAAACAACAACTCTCATTCGTCAAGCTCCATCATTCAAGTTTGAAGAATTCTGGACACATGAACCTCTGAGCCACCAAATAATCAGTGAAGCATGGAAGAAACCACACTTGGGCAATCCATCCTATATCTTATGCATGAAAATCAAATCTACAAAAGAAGCACTCAAAATGTGGAACAAAAGTCACTTCGGCAGGATCAATCACAATATCCTTCAGATTGAAACGGAACTTCTCGAGATACAAGGCAATCTTATGACTCCTTCAAACCAAGAAAAAGAAAGATTCTTGCAACATAGACTGCACAAGCAACGCGAATATGAAGAAATCTTATGGAAACAAAAATCCAGACTTACTTGGTTAACTTCAACGGATCTCAATACCAAATTTTATCACTTGACAACAACAATTCGTCGAAGAAGGAATGCAATTGAAACAATCAAACTGGGACCAGGTATTTGGTCTATGGATCCTCTTGTGATAGAATCTGCTTTTATTAATCATTTCAGCTCTATATATTCCTCTTCAAATCCAATATTCCCTGAACAATTGGATAATCTCTTTGACAAACAAATCTCGGACATAGAGAATGATTCCTTAACTGCCATACCAGAGGAAAAGGAAATATATGAAGCTTTAATGCAGATTCCTAGTAACAAAGCTCCAGGACCAGATGGAATGACAGCCCTTTTCTACAAGCACTACTGGAACATTGTTAAAATAGAAGTCATACTAGCAGTGCAGAATTTCTTTAGTAGTGGTCAACTTCTAAAGCAGATTAACCATACCAACATTGCTCTTATCCCAAAGACTTATAGTCCAAATAGTCCATCTCAATATCATCCCATTAGCCTTACGAATGTCAGCTACAAGATCATAACCAAAATTCTGGCAAACCATCTCAAAGTTCTACTCCCAAAAATCATATCACCACTCCAAACAGCATTTGTTCCAGGCAGAAACATCAAGGAAAATACTATTATAGCTCATGAACTTTTCCATCATCTCAAAAGAAAATCAGGGAAGAAAGGTTTGATGGCTATTAAGCTGGACATGGAAAAAGCATTTGACCAAGTTGAATGGGAATTTCTCTACACAGTGATGAAGAATTTGGGATTCAGTCAAAAGTGGATAAAATTGATAAAGACATGCATATCTACAGTATCTTTCTCCATTCTCATTAATGGTTCACCAAGAGGTTTTTTCAAATCACAAAGAAGTATAAGGCAAGGAGATCCATTATCACCTTTTCTTTTTACTCTGGTCACAGAAGCTCTTTCAAGAATCTTACTGAAGGCTGAAGCTCAACAGAAACTCGAAGGGGTTCAAATCAGTAGAAACAGTCCAGCTGTATCTCATTTACTTTTTGCAGATGATACTATTATCTTCACAAAAGCCACGGAAAAAAATGCAAAAAACTTATCAGAGTGTTTGACAAAATACCAAGGTTGGTCAGGTCAGAAGATAAACATGAGCAAGTCTTCAATGTTCATCACCAGAAATACAAGCCAAGCAACAAAGTCCACTATTTCCCAATGGTTACCTTTTAAATCTGCATCGGCAAGAATGAAATATCTGGGATTGCCAACTTCCTTCAATAGAAACAAAAAAGAAAATTATAGTGTTATGCTAGCGAGAGTGGGGGAAAAATTGGAAGGATGGAAATCCAAACTACTGGCTCAGGCAGGTAGAACAATGCTAATCAAGTCTGTTGTAAGCTCGATACCAACATATCACATGACCTCCTTTCAGTTACCAAAATCAGTCTGCAAATCACTTGATCAATCATTTAAGAACTTTTGGTGGGGTTTCTCAAAGGATAAAACTCATCATATGACCTTAAAGTCCTGGAAATCTATCTGCTTACCAAAAAAGGAAGGTGGACTGGGTATCAGATTAATGGAAAGGATGAATCAAGCAATGCTTGCCAAAACAGGTTGGGAGTTAAGTGGCCCTTCAAATGGTTTGTGGTATTCCATTCTTTCTGCTAAGTATCTAAAGAACACTACTTTCTGGGAGGCGACACAAAAAACAACTGACTCATGCATGTGGAAGGGATTACTTAAAACAAGAGAATTGCTTCATCAAGGTCGTTGTTTCCAAATCTATAGTGGAGAATCTATTAATATCTGGTCAGATCCATGGATTCCTTCACTGACTAATTTCAAGCCACAGCAATTACAATGTATGTCTATTGATTACCCAAACTTTACAGTTTCAGATCTCATTATTAATAATCCTAGGAGTTGGGATGTACCAAAATTACAAAACCTGTTTGATCAAGAAAACATATCAGAAATTATAAAAATCCCTCTTTCGGTAAGATCGTCTGAGCAAGACAAAGCTGTATGGGCTCTCAGTCACAATGGAAAATACTCTGTCAAAACAGCTTATCATGCATCTTTGCAGAATCATGGTTTAGTTCAACCTAGCTTCTCTATATCACTCTTCAAGCCTTTGTGGAGCCTTAAAATTCATGATCGCCATAAATTGATGTTGTGGAAACTTCTCTGGAATATTCTCCCTACCAAATCACGAATTGGTGAATTCATCACTCAACAAGATTCTGAAGAGTGTCCACTTTGCAATCAAGAGAAAGAGACTTTACTGCATCTTTTTATACAATGTCCTGTCATCAGAATCTTATGGCAACAGAGCAACTGGCCTTTAAATCTTGCTAGATTGCCTATAAATTCCATATCAGATTGGATTCAGATGATCATCTACCCAGATAAAGAATTGGGCCTTATATCGGAAGAAAAGCATCATTTCCAGCTATTTGTAGTCATAATGTTAGATTTTATTTGGAGAAAGAGAAATGATATAGTCCACAATCACACTTCTCTATCATTTCCAGATGCAAAGATCCAGCTTCAACACACTTTTGAAGTTTATAAAGTAGCCTGGAAAACAAAAAAGAGTCAACAAAGCAAACAAGAAGAATGGAAATCCCCTCCATTAAATTATCAAAGCTTCTTGTTTGATGCAGCAGTGAGGGATCATTTCTCAGTAGGCTCAGTAATACAAAGAAATCATAGAGGAGATATCCTGGGAATCAAAACGGAACAATTCCAAACCACTAATCCTCTTGTCGCAGAAGCATTGGCAGCTTTGTTAGCATCCAAAATGGCTTCCAATCAAAATAGTGCAATAATAGAAGGGGATGCTCAGTCAATATTTACATCTATTGCGAATCCAGATTCGACTCCTTTCTGGAACATTTGAACTATTATTGGCGACATCCTTCACATCTCCCAATTTCACCAGGACTGGAAATTTACCAAGATACATCGATTTCAAAATCGATGCGCACACTCGGTGGCGCAATGGGCAGCTACAAATCTTGTATTTGGAAGCATACCTTTAGATATTATTCCTAGCTGTTTTTTGTATATCGACAGTGGAAAAGATCCACCTTAAACTCTTGTTTTTCTATTATTATTTATAATATGCTTGATTAGAAAAAAAAAAAAAAGTAAAAAAAAAGAAAAGGGAATCAGAGATATATGCATCAATAGATGCATCATTTCCCTTTTGAAAATAAGCTAGCTAGTTGCGCACCCATGCAATGCAAGAAAAAACTTTAGACTTTAATTCAGTTTTAGAACATGATTAATTTGGAAATTCCAAATTGTCTATCATTTATTAATATAATATCTCAAATTATTTTAAACTTATATATTCAAACTAATAATCATTTAATAATTAAATAATATTGTAAGATAGAGGCACTCATAGTGGGCACTGGGCATCACTTCCCACTCTTTTGAGAGTTATGTTAAATAGGTCGTATTCGAGTCAATCAAGCATAATTAGTTTATTGAACATGCAAGACATGTTAGATGAAATGATACTACTTGTTTATTTAATGAATTATGTCAAAACTGAGAAATTTGATTGGATTAATTAAACAGAGATCGAGCAATACAATTTAGCCATATAGTCAAAGAGTCGTACGTGTTTGATCAAAACGTCACGAACCTTACTTACAAATTTGACCGACGAACACGAATATCAGCCCTAGTGTGAAATTTGCTTACTAGTTGCGCAAACAGCCATATAATGGGTCATCATCTCCAATAGAAAACAAATTAAGTTGAAACCCCAAATTAGATCAAGACATTGGCTCTATTGATGTGATTTTGCCTAATATCTTCCGTGAAAACTAATATATATATATCTTCTATATATATAAGTGGCTATTTAACGGAGCCTAACGGAAATTCTTGTTTTCCGTTAGTGCTCTGTTAAATCAACGTTAGTTGAGTGAAACATAAATACATTAATTGACAATATCAATTGACAAGTCTCTGTTCCTGATACAAAGCATACAAAGTTTTGTTTTACACGAGCTTTCACATGTTATCAACCTGCAGAGCAGAAAAAGTACACAGGAAAACAGAAAGTGAAAATTAATATAACTCAAAATAATATAATACTCAATGGATAATGTGAAAAACTGCAAAACTGAGCTTTCACACTTTTGAAGTCTGTTTATTGGCAGTGTTAAAAAGCATGCAACCAAAATACATGCAAGTGCTGGACTGCATAACTGAAAGCAGAAAAATAATAAACTCAAAATAATCTAATACTCAATGGATAATGTGAAAAGCTGCAAAACTGAGCTTTCACATCTTTGAAGTCTGTTTATTGGCAGTGTAGCACGCCAAATACATTACTAATATGGAATCTTTTTCCTAGCTAACATGAGTATATGAGTTGTTTCTATGTCACAGTAAAAATAATATATATTTGAAACTAAGCTTATCTAAATTAAATCTTTACTACCTATGTCACAGTATATGCACCACTTTCACCACTTTCATATGTCACAGTAGTTTGAAGATAATCAATATATTTTAAACTAACTAAGCTTATCTAAATCAAATAACCATCATAAACAATTCTTGCTTAAAGACTAAATGAATAGGGTACCAACCTCACTTATTAACAAATATCATAAAATATTCCTAAAAAATAATTTACTTGAAGTGTGTATTGAGGTCGTGTCCTCATGATCATGCTTTGCCTTTGATAAAAATGCATGGAACCCAACTGCACTGCAGTCTATGCATTTGAAAGGGACTTGTCAAATTTGCTGCTTTCCTGTCCTCTGCCTGTTTACTGAGAAAGCAGGTTCAACCTGCAGATCAGAAAAAGTACACAATAAAACATAAAAATGTTGTGCTGACATATCTGCCAAATTATAAAGGATAAAAATAATAAACCCAAATAAAAAACATACAACGAAAAAACATGAAAATAGTCAACTGGTATAACTGTCAAAACCTAAAGGAGAACTGCAAAATTGACTAAAGGATATGAAAAACATGAAAGTGGTGGCCTGACATTACTGTCAAAACATAAAGGTGAAAAATAATGAACTTAAAATAACCTAATACTCAGTGGATAAGAAAACAAAAGCTGCCAAAAAAACAAAATAACAAAGGAGCTGCCAAACAAAACTGCCAAAAAACAACGCTGCCAACAGAAAAAAAATTACACGTTGTGATTTTGGGCTGTTATCAGGCAGCCATACTTTCTTAAAAAAAAAAAAAAATCATGTTAGAAAGATTTTTAAGAAGAAAGATAAAATAAAAATGTACACAAAAACTGTACTCTAGCTGAAAACAAAAGAACATATGCATGCATATTTGATAGTTTTTTCCATATATGGTTTGAGAGTTTTTTTTTTCCTTGTGTCTGGCTTGGTTGGTTTTGCAGTTTTTACTTGGTCTTGGAGTGGTCGTATGGGAGGAGACGAGGCATTGCAGTTTATAAACATAATGTCTTTTGACAGGCCAAACTTAACCAAACCCAACCACATATATGCAGCCTCACTTCCAACTAAACAAATTCTGATATTTGCTCCTCATACAACTTCACTTCCAACTAAACAAATTCTGGTCTTTACTAAGGATCAAGCAAATTGTCATAGGTGAATAAGGATCAAGCAGATTCTGTTCTTCTCTTCTCTTCCATTTTTCCCTTTTACTGTTTTTTTATGTTTACTGCTGGTTTTTACTTGTGATGATTTGTTTTCAGCTGATTTCCCAGTTCTTTGAGGTGTTCTTGGGTGAGGATCAACTGCACATTCCTAGCTCTTATCTTAGTAAGTGTATGGTATTATTTATTTCTTTCTATATATTTGGGATACATCTTTTTGTAATTTTAAAAATATTTACTGCTTATGAAAAGACTAATTTAGGAGAAGTATTTCAGTCAAAAAATTTTTAAAAAGGGAATAGATTTCACTTGTTGGTTGTTCAATCCACCGCATTGCTAATTTGCTATCTTGGGGTAAACAAGTAGAAATAAGTGAAAATGATGAACACATAGCAAAAGCAGTGGGATTGAACAACTTTAGCCAGGTTTTAGTTGCTGCCGAGTCTTTCTAAAGGATGCCTTGACATGGCTTGGCTAATCTGAAGAGATACATCTAATTATTTGTTCATGCATACTGTCATCTTATTAAACATTTTATCACTTCCAGACTTCCAGCATAATTTGCCATTTTTAATTTTTTTTAATTTTTTTTTTTATCGTTATTGACTTCATTTCCTCTTGTTTCATTTTATTCATCCATTTTTTGTTTTTAATATTGGCAGGGAGATTGTGAGCTGCCAGTACTGCAAAGGTGAGTTTGCGACTTCTCATAAGGCCTTTTCTTTTTGTACTTAATTCATTTCTCATGCAGTTTATAAACAATTTATTTAAATATTAGTTTTTTTTTTTTCCATTTTATTTTTTGGTAGTTGCTGCTTATATATTTTTGAATTTGTAGTTGTCTCTCCTCATCATCATGAATTCCTATGCACTTCACTTAGCAACCTAGATTGTTTGCTGAACTTTATTATATTTGTACAACTACCAAATTGTTGCCAAGTTTTGAAAAAAATTACAAAGTGCAGTTTTTAAATGTTAGGATATTACACAAATTGGTGCTGCTTTTGCTGTATTTGTATGTTCATGGATATTCTTCTATTAATGGCTATATATACAGATTTCCCCAATTAACAGGACACGCCTAATTACAAAACCCTAATAACACAAACACAATCACAAAAATCTTAAATTAAAAATCCTAATAAAACAAATACATAATATCATCAACCATATTTAGATTTTGAAGTATTTTAAAAACACAAAAAAAACAAAAAAAAAAAAACTTACTATGGGAATCGAAGACAAAGAGTGAGGTGAGGCTCACGGTCCGCGCGAGGGTGGGTGAGTTTCGGGAGATGGATATGGCGGCGCAACCCTAATAAAACAATTAGGGTTTTTTCATCAACCACATTTAGATTTTCAAGTATTTTAAAAACACAAAAAAAAAAAAAAAAAAACTTACCATGAATCGAAGACCGTGAGAGAAAGGGTGAAGTGAGGCCGATGGTCCACGCGAGGGTGGGTGAATGGCGGCGCAAGGGTCAACAACAACAACAAGAAGGAGAAGGAGAAGAAAGAAGAAAGAAGAAGAAGAAAAGATGGGAGAAGGGACTGGATTCGTGCGGAAGAAGAAGAAGAAGAAGAAGAAGAAGAAGAAAGAAGAAGAAAGAAGAAATGGCAGAAGGGAGGGGAGGATTCGTGCGGCGCCGTTTCCGAAGGGTTTCGGCAAACATGAAGAAGAAGAAGAACAAAGAAGAAGAAGAAGAAATGGGAGAGTTGGGCTCGTGCGGCACACTACAAACCGGAAGAGAGAAACACGAAACCTAGGGTTTCATTTTACCCTAGCGAAAACGACACCGTTTTAGACGAGCTGGGCTCCCCCCTTCTCTCACGGGCTGGGCTACCCTTTCTCTCACGGGCTGGGCTTAAAATCATACCCATAAAGCCCAATTCAAGTAATAAAACCACTATAAGGCTAGGCTCCCCTTTCTCTCATACGGGCTGGGCCTAAAATCATACCCACAAAGCCCAATTCAAATAGATAATTATAAAACCACTATAAAAAACCCAAACTCAGAAAAAAAACAATACCAACAATAATAATAATTAAATCAAAATAAAAGCCAATAATATTTAAAAGACTATCATAAATTATATTTATAATTGTAAAGTAAACAAACACTTCACAATTTTTAAAAAAATAATAAATAATTACAAGATTTACATAAAAAAAATTAAGTTTTTAATGACAGATCTTAGTCTTTTGTAAAATAATTACATTACGTTTAGACACTCATAACGATATATAACATTAATTTTATTTAATTCGATTTGGTCTTTCATGCTTTGTTTTTGATAAATTATATATGAGTATCAAATAGATAAATTTGTCTAAATTTTTATAAAAAAATATATATTTTAAAAAAATTATATTTTTAATATGGTCCACTTTTTTTATAAATAACTTAGGTGTAACTTATCTATTTGGAGCCAAGATTATCATCCTTTAATTTTTCCTGAACCTAAAAAAGATACAAAGAGTACATATCTTTATTAGTCGAAAGTGAGCTTTATTGGACCTACTCAAAGAAAAAAAAACAATACCAACAATAATAATAATTAAATCAAAATAAAAGCCAATAATATATAAAAGACTATCACAAATTATATTTATAATTGTAAAGTAAACAAACACTTCGCAATTTTTAAAAAAATAATAAATGATTACAAGATTTATATAAAAAAAATTAAGTTTTTAATAATAAATCTTACTCTTTTATAAAATAATTGCATTACGTTTAGACACTCATAACGGTATATAACATTACTTTTATTTAATTCAATTTGGTCTTTCATGTTTTGTTTTTGATAAATTATATATGAGTATCAAATAGATAAATTTGTCTAAATTTTTATAAAAAAATGTATATATTAAAAAAAATATATTTTTAATATGGTTCACTTTTTTTATAAATGACTTAGGTGTAACTTATCTATTTGGAGCCAAGATTATTATCCTTTAATTTTTTCTCAACCTAAAAAAGTATGAAGAATACATATGTTTATTAGTGGAAAGTGGGCTTTATTGGACCTGCCTAGAGCCCATTATCAAAGTAGGAACCATTGGTCCAAAGGAAAGGTTTAGGGCCCAAAACAAAAACCTGAATTTCTTTATTATTAATATTATTATTTTGTGACCCAAGTTTGACTAAATTGTCCTCTGATCGGCCTGACTGTGTTCCTCATCGCACCCAAATGTATTATAAATATGTGTTGGATTATGTTATATTCTAAACTAATGTATTATAAATATCGATATCTCACCAAACTAGACAAACGTGCTTTGCACGTTGTTCCGACCTAGTATATATATAAATGCAATGGCTATATATATAAATTGATTGATAGACATGACTATACGCAACTAGAATATTGCTAATTATTTTTGGCTATATTATATGAATGTGATTTTTCATTTGTCGGTAACGTTGATGATCATGAGATAACGTCTTGAATGAAACAAGTTAAGACTCATATGGTCCTTTTATTTACTTGGTCGCCTTTGCTTGCAATATCCATCTAATTAAATAGAGAAAAGATATTTGTAACCGTGAATTGTGCAATCACTGCTTAATCATTTTAAAAAGAGTGAATAAAATATGAGACCCACATAAAAAAATTAATTTTTTAATAGTAGATCTCACTCTTTTTCAAAACAGTTATGTGATGTTTACGCGCTTTACGGTTGTATATAAAATTACTCAAACAACTATGTTGATACACAAAAATAAATTTTTTCTTTGAAATTATATTAATATGATTATGCCGGTATATATGTAGATCACATGATCTAATAAAGTGAGTATATGTCATCATTTAATTTAAAAAATAAATTTTAAAATTTGAATCTTACAAATTAAATCATACCGGTTTGATATATAATAGAGTGCCCTTTTTTCTTTTTAAAGGGGACGTGGAGGCACCCAATTAAGTTCTGTAGTCCTATGTGGAGAAACCAAAAAAAAAAAAAAATTTAATTGATTCAAATTCAAAACCAAGCAGGCCATGAATTGTTTCAAAAATTAATATGGGAGATTGGCTGAAGGAGCGATTTGATTGATTTCAAAATTTAGGAAGTTAGAAGTTTTAATTGAAAGCACATACAAGGACTGCTTGGCCAGCCGGGTTTAAACTTTGAAAAATTCTATTCATCATATTTATACCACACACTATATATAATTTTTTTTTTCTTACTAAATGTGTGGTATATAGATGATGAGTAGAAAAAATCAATTAGTTTAAGAAGAATAAAATAAAATAAAATTAAAAAAAAAAATTAAAAATAAGTGTAGTGTGTGGGAATGATGAGTAGCAAAACTCATTAGAAGAAAAAAATAAGATTTAATACTTCAATCATTTAATGTCATATTAGAGAATATATAATGATGGTTAAAAGAACGATAGATGAATAACACTTTCTCTATGATAAATTATATGTTTTTACACCGAATTATAAATGGTAAAATTATTTCATTAATTATTTCCATAGATAGCAACATATATAAATTATATATAGGCAACACCATATATATAAATGGTAGAATTATTTCCCCGACTTATATATATATATAGGAGTACTTGCAACAGCAAGGAGAGGAACTTTTCTATGGATAGTAAGACCAGTGCATTGGGTCATGTTCAAATCCTCCAAACATGCACCACCAGGCAATGCCCAGTCGAACTCGTGCACAAGATTGGCCAACACAAGCTCATTGGTAGCCATGGCAAATGTGATTCCTGGGCATCCCCTCCTTCCAGCTCCAAATGGGATCAGCTGGAAATCATGTCCTCTAAAATCTACAGAAGAAGTCAAGAACCTCTCTGGTCGAAACTCTTCTGGTTCTTCCCACAATGCAGGGTCCCTTCCAATTGCCCATGCATTAATGAAAGTTAAGGTTCCAGCAGGAATGTGATAGCCCTTTATTTCAACATCTTGGGTTGATTCTCTGGGAACTAATAATGGGATTGGAGGATATAGCCGAAAGGTCTCTTTTATCACTGCTTTCAAGTAGTGCATGTTCTCTAAGTGGTTCTCAGTTATGCTGGTTTTGGCCTGTGAAATCCCCCTTACCTCATCTTGCAATTTCTTCATGACTCTAGGGTGCCTTAAGAGCTCTGACATTGCCCATTCTAGAACTGTGTAAGTAGTATCAGTTCCAGCAGCAAACATATCCTACAATAATCGAGGATAGACTTAAATTTATATGGAAAAGATTAGAAATTAGAAACTAAATAAATAGAAAGTGACAAAGAAATTAGCAGATCATAAATTATATGTGTACCTTAAAACAGAAAAACAATGATGAAATGGCACTAATTGTTAGAAAATTGATTCAAATATCCAAACTCAAAAGTGAGATTGATCCATATACCTTATAGAATAATACTAGATACAGTTTTAGAGTGTGCAAGTACTCCCGCGCACTCCCTTTTAAAAATAGAATCCACAATGAAATGCTTGGTTTTTTTATATGAATCTCAGATTTTCACTATTTCTTTTGAAGGGTATATATGCATAAGACTTGCACATCTAGACTATATAAATCATTTCCCTATTTTATATGAGCATGAAGCATGAATTATTTTGGATGATTGAATATGCATGCTCAACAATATCATAAATCAGGTATATTGTAATTCAACCAGCGCCCTCCCTAGCTAAATGATCCTAAGAGGGTTGCCTATTTGCCAATATATATATATATGGAGACCGAAGTTCTGAGAATTGGCACACCACCAAACACAGATATCACAGTACTCATGTTAACAGGAAAAACACTTGAAGATCAAAATATTTTATTTAGATATTCTGAGCAGCGCACCACAAACTGAATTTTGCAGATCACTCGTGAAAACATCTAATAAATCATGGTAGGTATCCGTAGATCAAATGTACAGACAGTTCATGATCCATCTTAAAAGTTCACAGAAATGTGGACACAACCCACAATTTAATCCAAATAGATTGTGATCGAGAAAGAGTACCAAGATTAGTGCTTTAATGCTTGTTTCGTCCATGGCAACTCCAGCAGCGTTATCATTTTGGATCTCGAGCAAAACGTCCACCAGATCTTTTTTATCTTCACCCAGAAGTAGTGTACTTCCATGATTCCCATTAATTCTGTTCTCTCTTTTGTGCTGCTCTACTATGCCATCTAAAAACTGATCAAACTCCTTATAGACTTTCTCCACTCGAGCATCAATACCATTGATTCCATTTACCCATGTCAGCCATGGAATGAAGTCCCCCACATTGAAAGCACCCAACAGTTTCATAAGCTCTCCCAACAACTGTCCAAACTTCTTCCCATCTTCACCTGTACTGTACTTCCTCCCAAAAGCCACTCTGCAAATGATATCGTTGGTCAGCGAGACAAACATCTCGCCTAAATTTACTGGCAACGACAACGAACAAGACTGGTCTCTGATCTTCTCCATGAACAAGGCTACTTCTTCTTCCCTTACAGCTCGAAAAGACTGAACCCTCTTGTTACTCAAAAGCTGGAGCACGCAAATGCTTCTCATTTGCCTCCAGTACTCCCCATAGGGAGCTGTCGACACATCCTTACCCTCGTAGAGAAGTCTGTCGGAAATGCTTAGTTTTGGTCTGTTGGAGAAGATGACATCATGGGTTTTCATGATCTCTCGAGCAGTGTCTGCAGACGACGCGATTAGCGCAGGCCGACTGCCGAAGTGAAGCAGCATGAGCGGGCCATGGCGTTGAGCTAACGAACAAAGGGTGCGGTGAGGATACAAACCGAGTTGGTGGAGGTTCCCTAGGAAAGGAAGCTTTGGCGGTGAAGGCGGCATGTTTTTGGGAGGGGTTATGGAGAGCCATTTGAGGAGAAAGAGCGCGAAGAAAAGAAAGGGAAAGCCATAGATAACGAAGGGATGCATATATTGGAGGTATATCTGCATCTGCTCTGGCAGCAGGACGAAGTTGTCTACTATTAGCTAGAGCTCTCTTTGTGGTCTTCCTTTCACCTTTTATTGGAGAATGCTAGATTTATCTGCAAGTCCGGGTTGTCTCTTTAAGAAATGAGTAATAGTCTTATGTGTGCAAGTTATGCATAATTTGCTAATAGACCAGCTTATGTATCGCAAAACCTTCCTTTTAAGGTGAAGCTAGCTAGGCAATACATTTATACTCCAATTATGGAATGTTTTATCTTTTATGTATCAAATTATCAAAACTAAAAAATATAGCCCTTTAATATATATATCAAATTTCATTAGAGCTTTGCTACACAACCTCTACCACACTCCACACTTCATAATTTTTTTAAATTTTTAATATTTTTTTTAAAATTTTTTTTAAATTATTTCAAATTTTCTATTCATTATTCATATAATAAATATTTGATAAAAGAAAAAAATAATAAAAATTAAAAATAATGTAGAGTGTAGAATGTTAGGAGGTTGTAAAGATTTTTTGAAACTAAAAAGTATAGTCACGTATCATATTTATTCATTTTTTTCAAATTGAATGTGTAGGATTTACGTACCTTAAATATATAAATATCATTTCTCTTAAAAAAAAAAATAGTATATTACACTTAGAATTCACATAAATTTCCATTGTAGACCCTTTTTTTTTTTTAAAATGGAGTACATTAATTAATTAAGTCAATCTTTGGTAAATTGATCAACAGACAGCAACACCCACGGGCCGGGGGTCGTGATCCCCAATAGCTAGCAAACAAACTAACATTTCCAGAAGGTCAAGGGCAATGTCTATCATTGTGATTTTGCATATCTTCCATGAAAGCTAAGATGATATATATATATATATAAGATTATTTTTTAGGTATTAATACATGGATGCAACTTTTTGTTATTTGGTCACGTTGGATGAAATGATGCATAAATAAAATGAAAGGATCCAACTTCAGTCCAATTACTTTTTATAATTGAACCAACCATAAAGATTAGAGAACTGCTACTATGCCACCTTAGTTATACCGTTCATTTTATTCTATTGATCATGTGGTACGACCACTTCAAAATAAAATTGGGTCCCAAAACACAAAAAGAGAAGATTAAAATCCTATATATATTCCTTCTACCCTTTATGTTATTTTTTTAATAAACCATGTGATACCATATGGTGGTACCACATCAATAGGGCAAAGTGAAGGTTATAATTAAAGCGGTATAGTTGCATTTATTTAAAGATTAACTTTTACAAAAACGACAATGTTGTGAAATTAATTTAATTTGAAAGACATGCATGAAAGAGAAAATATGGTAGAGAACTCTTAGAAGAATTGTTTAATGTTGATCAACTGTTAGAGGTGAGGATGTTTAGAAAATGAGATAAGATGAGAATTTTATGAATAGTAGTAAGATAGTTTGTGAATAGTAATGAGATAGTTTAAGTTAAATATTTATTGAGTTTTAAGAAAGGAGAGATAAAATGTTGAATAAAAAATATTTTAAGGAGAAATAAAAAGTTAATAAAAAATATTATAAATTTAAAATATTGTTAGAATATAATTTTTTAATATTATTTTTGTTTTGAGATTTAAAAATGTTGAATTGTTTTTTGTTTGAAAGTTTGGAAAAGTTGTAATGATTAGTTTGAAAGTATTTATTTTTTTAATAATGTTTGGAAAGGAAATGAGATGGGATGATATGAAATGTAAATTGTTTCCAAACATCCGGCTCAAGAGTAGGCTACTAAGGCCCCGCCATCCCCTTTGCATAAAATAAAATCAATCTTAAATGGTAAAATTTGGTAAAAAAGAAAAACCATTAAATATAGAAGTTTTACTAAAAAAAATCTTACTGAAAATATGCAAAATTTTCGGACAATAGTAAAATTGGAATAAAACAGCAAAATGATGATATATTACTCTTAAATATTTTATAAAATATGATGTTTATTTTGATATTGATGACATTATTTTTTTTTCAAAATTATGTATTAAAAAGAAGTATTCAAAATCATGTAGTAAAAAGAAGTATATATATATATATATATATATATATATAAATATATATATATCTAGATAAGGGATAATACTTTATTTACTGAAAAAAATAGATTCTCTTTCACATTCTTATAGTACTTATAATGATATTACTAATCAAAACAATATTAATATTTGTTTTGCATATCAGAAATTCTTAATAAAAATTTATTATTTATTATTTAAATATTATTATCATTTACATATCTTAAATCTGCAAATATGATTTCTTTTAAAAAAAAAATAGTATGTTACACTTCGAATTCACATAAATTTCCATTGTAGACCCCATTTTTTTTTTTTTTTAAATGGAATGAGAGAAACTTAATAAAAGTTGTATCTTAGCGTTACGAACAAGTCACTCTGGTTTTCCTTTCTTCCTTATCTAAATTACTAGTCGTGCACCATGTGCAGAAAAAAAAAATTATTAATTTCTAATTTTAGTCTATTTGTTACTAATTTGTAGATCATTTGCTTAATTACAGAGATCGAAAATATGACAAAAATCTTATAAATAAAAGAAAGCGTAATATTAATCTTGGCATTTAAGATTTCATGATATCTAAAATTACTTTAATTTATTGTCATTTAGCACTTGAACAGATGGCATAACTTAACAATTAAGAACAAAACTGTATATATATATTATTTCAAAGATGATCTTAAAGCCTATTTACTTTGTGTTACAACGTCTCATGCATGCATGTTACAATATTCGATCTACGAGGTTTGGTCGGCATAATTTAACATCCATCACAAAGTAAACTATGATTAATATATATATACTTTGATGGAGTACATTAATTAATTAAGTCAATCTTTGGTTAAATATTGATCAACAGACAGCCATGCAACACCCGGCCGCGGGGGTCATGATCTCCAATAGCTAGCAAACAAACTAACATTCCATAAGGTCAAGGGCAATGGATCTATGATCATTTTCATTTTGCATATCTTCCATGAAAGTTAAGATGATATATATATATATATATAAAAAAGATTATTTTTTTAGGTATTAATACATGGATGCAACTTGTTGTTTTTTGGTCACGTTGGATGAAATGATGCATAAATAAAATGAAAGGATCCAACTTCAGTCCAATTTCTTTTATAACTAAACCAATGATAAAGAACTCTTAGAAGAATTGTTAATGTTGATCAAGTACTTTTAGAGGCTTAGGGGGTGCTTGGAGAATGAGATAAGATGAAAATTTTATGAATAGTAATAAAATGGTTTGTGAATAGTAGTGAGATAGTTTGAGTACTTAAGTATTTATTGAGTTTTGAGAAAAGAGAAATAAAAAGTTGAACAAAAAATATTATAAATTTAAAATATTGTCAGAATATAATTTTTTAATATAATTTTTGTTTTAAGATTTAAAAAAGTTGAATTATTTTTTGTTTAAAAGTTTGAAAAAGTTGTAATGATTAGTTTGAAAGTATTTGTGCTTAAATAATGTTTGGAAAAGAAATGAGATGAGATGAGATGAGATGAAAATTGTTTCCAAACATCCCCTTAAAGTAGCCCTAGCTCAAGGGATAGGCAACCAAGGCCACTGCTTAAGGCCATCGCTAAAAAGAAAAAAAAAATATTATGACCCTAAAAATAAACTACATAAAAATATTTGTTAGCATAAAATAAGGAAAAAGTTTTGGCTAAAATAAAATTAATCTTAAATGGTAAATTTTGTTAAAAAAACAAAACCAGTAAATATAAAAGTTTTAATAAAAAAAATCTTACTCAAAATGTACAAAATTTTCAGACAATAGTGAAATTGGAATAGAAGTAGCAAAATGATGATATATTAGTACTCTTGAATATTAATTTATAAAATATGATGTTTATTTTGATATTGATGGTATTATTTGCTTTCAAAATTGAGTATTGAAAGAAGCATATATATGAATAAGGGATGATACTCGATTTACAGAAAAATTAGATTTTATTTCAAATTGTTATAGTACTTATAGATATTATTAATCAAAACAATATTAATATTTGTTTTGCATCTCATAATTTTTCAATAAAATTTTATTATTTAATATTTAAGTATTATTCTCATTTTTAAATTATAGTACTGCTCTTGAAGGGGTTCAATTTAGGGTAGTACATCAATTTCGGGAAGGTAATCAAGCGGCGGATTTTCTAGCACGGCAAGGCGAGTTTTGATGGAATTTTACTTACGAAGGACATCAGAATTTGCCACGGATCTTGAAAGGTATTCTTCGTCTTGAAAATTTGGGTTTTCCTGGCCTCAGGATTTAAATTTTTTTGGGGTTTTGCTTTATTGGTTTTGGTTTAAAAATAGGCATGTTTAGATTGGTTTTTATTGTTTTATTTATTTAGTTTATTGTATAGGTTGTTTTTATTTTATTGGTTTTTTATGTCTGGGATGGTTTTATTAAATTTTTGTAAGTCCCAAGTATCCTGCTTGTTATCACGGTATTCCTCCACCATAAGCAAGGGCAATCAATAAAATTGGGATGGTTGCTACTCTTTTACGGGGAGAGAGATTCAATATGTGCGAACATGTCTAGTACTATTGAAATGATGAAAATTTTTAAATTCAAATTAGAAAAGAAAAACGGATAAAATGGAGTTGACATTCAATATGTATAATATTATGCGTAAAATCATACATATATATAGTACTACTCATTTAATAATAAATGTGTCGAGATGTGTCTCCCATCAGGCAACTACTACAAGGTAGAAGACATAAAGGTCATGTTTTGTATAGGAATAATTCTTCTCATCAGTCACTATTTACTATCTCACACCTTACATCTTATAAAAAACACTCTCACATTCTATTAAAAGAAAAAAAAAATTGTATATATAACATTTCTCTTTACATAGACTCTCATGACGGACTCTCGTTTTGTTACCAAAAGAGCAATATGGAAGGTTCTCCCTTCACCTATTTTCCATGTGGGTGAGCTCACACGAGAATGAGGTATATATTTTCACTTCTTTTTTGAGTCTTTATTTTTATTTTTTTTATTTTACCCACACAATGACAAAAATACATGATAAAATAAAAGCTACTATTACAAGTTGAGTATAAAATGGAAAATGAAAGGAAATAATTACAAGAATGGTTGAACTTTGAAGAAGTAGTAGTTTGACAACGTGCCAAATTCAATTGTGTTTTACTTGTTATATCTAATTAACACCTACATCCATGTTTGGTGGAGTTTGAAACATAAAAATGTGAGATGGCTATATCGATAATGATAACTGATATAGACAAAAATTTGAACTACACGTGTTTGAGACCATAAGTATCATTGATGACCAATTCAAAGTTTAATTTAAAATAATAGTGATTACTTTGGTTTAAACTTTATTATTACTTCTCGTAGACCCACCAATCAAAGTATAAATATTTAATTATATATAATTTTTAATTTTATTTTATAATAATTTAAATATTTTATAACTTTTGCAAACCAAGTGCAAAGATCAAACAAATTTGCATTAAAAAAGAAATATCCATACAAGTCTTCTTGGTCTTTTACTTTCAAGTTCCGTTAGTGTTGGGGATAAGATAAACATGTGATCCAACCCATGAGATGATGATGATAAAGGTTCATAACCAAGCAAGAAAATAGAAGACGAAACCTGTTAAGAGATAAAGAATAAAGCTGATAATTTGATAACTTGCAAAATGGGGAAAGTGACGAGTGAAATGAGGTTAAAAATGTGGGATAAGACATAAAACAAAAGAGATAACTTAAAAGGGGAAAAAATGAGAGAGATAGGAGGAGACTTCTACAAACCTAGGGTCTATATTCACTC
This sequence comes from Juglans regia, assembly GCF_001411555.2. Taxonomy (NCBI): domain Eukaryota; kingdom Viridiplantae; phylum Streptophyta; class Magnoliopsida; order Fagales; family Juglandaceae; genus Juglans; species Juglans regia. The sequence goes on along the minus strand of NC_049909.1, from coordinate 13,095,637 downwards.
TTCGGATCCGTTTGACAACATAATTATTCTCAAGTATTCTTAGATATTTCATTATCAAACATCACTCAAACACAAAATATTTTTTAATTTTTAATTTTTAATTTTTTCATCTAATCATTACCTAATTATTATAACTTTTTCAAACTCTCAAATAAAACACAAAAAACAATAAATTTTAAAAAATAATTTAAAATAAAAATAATATTAAAAAATAATTTTCAAATAATTTTTTAATTTTATAATATTTTACTCAACTTTGTCTCTCATTTTTCAAAACTCAATAAAACATCTTAATTCAAACCATTTCACTACTATTCACAGATATATTAAGATATTCTAAGTATCTTGCAGGTTTGGGGGTGGGATGAAATACAAAATTTTCATCTCATTTCATCTTATCATTACATATTTTTCAAATCTCCATATAAAATATAATAAACAATTCAAGTTTTTCAAATCCCAACACAATAATAATATTAAAATATAATATTTTAAACTTTCAAATAAAACACAAAATTCTTATCTCATCTCCCAAACCTGCAAAACCTGCATATTTACCATTATATAGAGAACAAAGTGGATTTCAAACTTGTGGACATAGACCTTAGTGTTGAATTACAAAATCTTGACGTCTATCTCTCTAGACTTTAGTGTTGATTCATGTAAATCTTGATGTCTATTTTTTTATTTATATTTCATGTATTTTATTTACAGTTTAATCTATGGAGGAGCATCCACAGTTTCAAATTGTTTTAAGCACCAAATGCCAGACGACACAGATTGAAATTTTTCTAATTTTGTATATCAAGAGAGCTTAAAATGCATCGAGAATTATCTTATTTACTAACAAAATACCGAACCTGAGTTAGTTTGGCCTTGATGAGAATATCCTTCCGAACATTAAAGGCTTTTTGCAGTGTCTTAGTGGCCTTCGATACTAATCCCCCAATCTTCTTAGCGACGCTGGAAACCCTACTTAAATACTACGCAATTAGATCAACAAATGCCACAATCAATGGATTTGATGTCGTTTCTCCTTTTATCCCAAGTACACCTCCCAAACCGAACCTGATCGATAGTGTGTTATCAGCCTCACGGAGTGGAATTAGGAATTGAATAGGTGAAGTGTTTAGTTCAACCAAGACTAGAATTGGCTTTGTTGTGCAGAAAGGAGGGGGACTTAAACGCAGAGTATCACTTGGTGGGACATAGCATTTTGACATTTAGTGGAACTCGGCGTTTAATGAGAAGAATGAGCACGAGGGACTGCCATCTTGAAATGCAGTGTTTCCTTTTAGTTATTACGGTCATTTCCACATTTTAGACTGTTGTTATTTCATTTGTATTTCTTTGTAATTCTGTTATTTGCTTTTACATGTGTCAAGAGTCTATTTACTTAGTTTGTTAGCCATGGAGGCAGTATAAGAGGGAGGGACTAAATAAGGGAAAAATCATCTAAAAAATGTATGCTCATTGAAGTTCTTAGAGGTTAGGGTTGCCTCAAACAATCCCTCTTATCAGTAATATTACATCATTTCCAGAGAATTCGATATTCATTACATTCCTTCCATTAAACTTTATTAGAATTGAATTGGAATCATTACAATTGGTATCTAAAGCCACTGATCTTGATGGCAGAAGGCACTTGATTTAAGCAAAAGCAGGAAGCACTTCAAATGCAAGTTGAAACCCAAGAGGAGAGTAAGTAAATGAGGGAGAGACTTGCTCAATTGACCGAATGATGAAGGCCATTATCACCAACTAGACTCAAATGGTTGATTGAGATCCACACTTGGAACAAGATCTTGAGATCCAGGATCATCGCAGAGGCTCTAATAGAGCTATGAGACTGGAATTCCTCCATTTTTATGGAGAAAATCCAACAAGTTGGATTTTCAAGGCCACATATTACTTTAACTTCCATCAAACCCAACCTGCTCATCATTTGCTTATGGCTTCATATCACATCAAGATGCTATAGAGAGTGGACAATTCAGTGCCTAGGAGATGTTTACTAGAGCCTTGCAAATCCGGTTTGGACCCACTGCCTATGATAAGCCCATGGAGGCACTTACAAGACTTGAACAAATTTCAAAAGTGGCTGCTTACAAAGCCCAATTTGAAGCTATGTCGAATCAGCTGAAGAGGCTCTTGGACTCACATAAGCTAAGCTGCTTCCTTAGTGGCTTCAAGGATGAGATTTAGCTTCCAATCTGAATGCTCAATCCTGTGAATCTCAGTGCTACATTTGGTTTAGCTAAAATCTAGGAAGAACACTTCGCCAGTGCCAAGAAATCAATAAAGGGTTGGGTAGATAATGGCAACACTTAGTCAGGGAGTAGCCTGAGTCAGTGGATTCCACAAGCATAAACACATAATAAAGGGCATAAATACTCCACAACTACAGGGAAAATATCCTCAATACAAATGGATGAAAAGAGGAAAAGGGAATTATGCTACCATTGTGATGAAAAGTAGAACCCCTCTCATATATAAATCTCTCAAGGTTTATCTCTCATATATGAAAATCCCTACCATTGGGGCATATGGTATCGGCAAAAGGGGTAAAAGTTGACCCCAAAAAGGTGGCTTCTATGCTTGATTGGCCAATTCTAACCAACACCAAATCCTTTAGGGGATTCTCGGGTTTAACGGGGTACTACAGGAAGTTTATCAAATACTATGGCCTCATTGCTATCCCTTTGACTATCATTTTAAGAAAGAATTCATTTACATAGGATGAGAGTACTAACTACCAAGGCTTTTCAAGAGCTCAAGGCAAGTGTAACACACCCCCTAGTACTAAAGTTACCTAATTTCTCTCATCCTTTCACCAAAGAATGTGACCCAAGTGGTTGTGGAATAGGGTTTGCCCTAATGCAGAGGGGGCAGCCTATAGACTATCTTAGCAAGGCTTTAGAAGGGAGGGCTAATATTGCTTTATCCACCTATGAAATGTTGGCCCTTGTTACAATTTTGCAAAAGTGGCGGCCCTGCTTATTGGGCCAGTCCTTCATTATAAAAACAGATCAACATGCTTTAAAATTTTTATTGGAGCAAAAGGTGAGGATTGTGGTTCAACAAAAATGAGTTACGAAGCTTATGAGTTATAACTTCCAAATTGAGTACAAAAGGGCATGGAGAATAAGATAGCGGATGCTCTTTTTAGAAAGCATGAGCAAGAAGAAAAATCAGAAGGGATGTTGACTATTATCTCCTTCCCGACCCCAGTATGAATAGATTGATGAGCTCAAAATTAGCTATTCTATCTCACCTGAATTGAAGGAACTTCTATCCAAACTTCAGAATAATCAGGAAGCCCTCAAGGATTTTACATTTCAAGCAAGGGCTCATACTAAAAAAGGGGAGGTTTGTACTAGACCCTAATTCCCATTTTAAGGAGAAGGTCCTTCAATTTATACATGTGAATCCATAGGCAGGGCATTCGGGATATCTTAAAATCTATCATAGTGCAAAGAAGGGCCTTTTTTGGAAATGGATGGAGAAAGATATAAAGAAAATTGGTTAGAGAGTGTGATGTCAGCCAGATTAACAAACATCAAACAATCTCCCCTACGAGTATCCTCCAAATTCTCTCCATTCCAGGGCAAGCCTGGGAGGAGATCTCCCTGGAGTTTATTGAGGGATTGCCCTTATCAGAGGGTGCTAGTGTCATTTTGGTGGTGGTTGATTGGTTAACAAAGTATGGTCACTTTCTAGCTCTATCCCACCCCTACACAGCTTCTAGGGTTGCCTCCATGTTCCAAAATGAAGTTTTTAAATTTCATGGCCTCCCGAAGACCACAATCTCAAACAGACACCCAGTGTTTTAAGTTGCTTTTGGAAGAGCTTGTTTATCGTGCAAGATTCGTCCTTGAACTATAGCTCAGCTTACCATTCAGATATAAATGGTCAAATTGAAGCCCTGAATTAGTGCCTAGAGGGTTACTTAAGGTGTTATGCAGGATCTAAGCCGAAAGGTTGGGTTCAATGGTCGCTTATGGGCAAATGGTGGTATGATAGTTCATAACACACCTGCACCAAGATCTCCCATTTTGAGGCCTTGTATGGCTACCCTTCACCTAAACTCACATCCTACATACTAGGGACTGCATCTAAGGACTCTATTGACCAACTACTAGGCACCAAGATACAGATCAGGGGACTATTGAAAGAAAAATATGGAAATTGCACAGCACTGAATGAAGTTTTATGCGGATAAAAAGAGAACTGAGAGGAAGTTTGAAAAAGGGACTAGGTTTACCTTTGATTGCAGCCTACAGACAAAACTCTCTAATGGTGCGACACAACCTGAGTGTCACCGAAATTCTACGGGCCTTTCCAAGTGATTCAAGTACTGGGGAAGGTGGCCTATCGACTCAACCTACTGGCCACCTCAAGAATCAACTATGTTTTCCACATTTCTTGCCTCAAATGGAAACTTGGAAGCCAGATTCAATCCATTCCCTCCCTGCACCCCATCAACGTAGGTGGGGAGATACAACCCGAGCCTGAAGCCATTCTTGATAGACTCCTCAAACGCCAGGGCCACCATTCTGTCACTAAAGTATTAATCAAGTGGGTTGGGGCGTCATCTGAAGACAATAGTTGGGAGCTCCTCTAGAAGCTTCAAGAACTTTACCCACACTTTGTGGGTAAGGTTCATTAAGTGGGAGAGAGTGTTATGAGCCTCACAGAGTGGAACTTGGAATTGAGTAGCATAAGTGTTAGTTTAGTCAAGACTAGAGTTGTCTTTGTCGTGCAGAAGGAGGGGGACTTAAACGCATCGTATCACTAAGTGGGACACAACATTTTGGCATTCAATGGAATACAACATTTTGCGAGAAGAAGGAGCACAAGAGACTGCCAGCTTGAAACATAGTGTTTCCTTTTAGTTATTAGGGTCATTTCCACACTTCAAACTAATGTTATTTCATTTGCATTTCTTTGTAATTCCGTTATTTGCTTTACACATGTTAAGAGTATATATATTTGTTTACTTTGTTAGCCTTGGGAACAGTATTAGAGCAAGAAACCGGATGAGGGAAAAATCATCTGAAAAATGTATGCTCATTGAAGTTCTTAGAGGCTAGGATTGCCTCGAACAATCCCTCTTATCAATAATATTACATAATTTCCAAATAATTCGATCTTCACTCCATTCCTTCTATTAAATTTCATTACAATTGAATTGAAATCATAACATAGTGCCTCCAGTTGAGCCATCGCCGACTCTAGCCTAGCAATTGGCTTCTCCTCCATCACTCTCCTCCTCCCCCAGAAAGAGAGATTGATTCTAGAAAGCCCAATGGTGTTCATAAAGCTGAGTGAGAGCTATTCAAGGAAGAAGTTGTCATTGTAGATCAGACAAGTCATAAGCGTAAGGATGAAAATATCGTGGCCTTTGAGTCATGGTAATTACCTTAGCGTTTGAAAGAATAATATTGCATGGGTTGAATAGCGGTGGTCTTCTAGACGCGGTTTATCGCTCAAGAAGGGTGCTTTCCATTGTATAGACGATCCAAGCTTTATCAACTTGAAGCTTGATTACTCATTAGTATCGTAGCAGAATTTCTTTGTTGCAAATCATCTGCAACGGATCAGAAGGAATAATACATTTAAGTGGAAACTTAAGGGGCTGGAGATTGAATCGATTGGAGATCGAGTTGGCGGAACACACCTTTGGTATTGGTCATTAATTTGATACCATATCAGGGGATGATGATTAAACGAATAATAAATAACACTTCTCTACAACAAATGATATGTTTTTAAACCGACTTATAGATGGTAAAATTATTTCATTATTTCCAAAGCAACACATTGACATAGCTATCCACCACCATAAATAGTAGAATTATTTCCCCGACTTATACGTAGGAGTACTTGCAACAGCAAGGAGGGGAACTTTTCTATGGACGGTAAGACCAATACATTGGGTCATGTTCAAATCCTCCACACATGCATCACCAGGCAATGCCCAATCAAACTTGTGCACAAGATTGGCCAACACAAGCTCATTGGTAGCCATGGCAAATGTGATTCCTGGGCATCCCCTTCTTCCAGCTCCAAATGGGATCAGTTGGAAATCATGTCCTCTGAAATCTATAGAAGAATTCAAGAACCTCTCGGGTCGAAACTCCTCAGGTTCTTCCCACAATGCAGGGTCCCTTCCAATTGCCCATGCATTAATGAAAGCTATGGTTCCAGCAGCAATGTGATAGCCCTTTACTTCAACATCTTGGGTTGATTCTCTGGGAACTAATAATGGGAATGGAGGATATAACCGAAGGGTCTCTTTGGTCACTGCTTTCAAGTACTGCATTTTCTCTATGTCTTTCTCGTTTATGCTGGTTTTTGCTTGGGAAATCCCCCTTACCTCATCTTGCAGTTTCTTCATGACTCTAGGGTGCCTTAAGAGTTCTGACATTGCCCACTCTAGGACTGTGTAAGTAGTATCAGTTCCAGCAGCAAACATATTCTGCAATAATCGAAGGTACTAGACTTAAATTTATATGGAAAAGATGGAAACTTTTGCAACAGAAAACATGTAAAAATTGCCACCAAGCTAGGCATGAAATCGATTCAGATATTCACAGAGAAACAAAATCAATCCATATATATATTTTATATGAGAAGGAAGCATTATTTTTGCATGATTTATCATAAGTCAAAATAATCCTATATACTCGCACATTTTGAAGCCAGGCTGAACTAAGAAAGCTGGTTGCCTATTTTTTGTCGACATGCAGTAGAAGCCCAAGCTCGGACTTTTCATAACACCAACCACAACACCAGAACCACTTTGCAGATTGAGAATTCTGAAAAATCATGGTGGATATAGGTAGCACTGTGGACAGTTTATGATCTATCTTAATTAAATGTTCACGGAAATGTCGTCACAACCCACGATTTTAATCCAATTAGATCTATCTAATAATGAACTTTAAGCATAATGAGAAGTGTCTTGGTGGGTTGTTTATCTCGGGACTTGTAATTATTGGTATTTATGGGATTTTTAGAAAGAACTTCAGTCTATTATTTCTTCTCTTAATATTCAGTTTAGGCATGTGTTTAGAGAAGCAAACATGGAGGCGGATTTTTCAACTAAACATGGGACTAATGGAGGAACTTAGGATTTCTTTGGAGAGTAGTTTGGTCCGGGGAGGCTTAGGGTGAGTTTGGTTGCCAAACTCATCTCAATTCATCATTACAATTTTTTCAAATTTCAATACAAAATATAATAAATAATTCTACTTTTTTAAATTTTAAAATAATAATAATATTAAAAAATAATATTTTAACAATATTTTATCATCTTAACTTAACTCAACTTAACTCACTTCAATATCCAAACACACACTTAGGAGTCTCATTCGTACATATAGATGGGATATTCTTTATGTTAGACGTTAGGTGATATTTTTTTGTTTTGGTTGAAACTTTGGTTGGGATTATTGTTGTAATCATCATCGTCCTCCTGCTTGAAAGAGAGTTTTTATTATTAATAAATAGAGGTGTGGTCATCTTTTTCCTTAAAAATAAATAAATAAGTACAATGAGAAGTGGTAGATTCACGTGTGAACGTTATAAAAATAAATTTAAAAATTAATGTAATTTGATGTAATATGTTAAATGATCTACTTTATAATAAATATTTTTTTTATATAATAAATTTATTAATTAGTTCGCCGGAAGAAACATTTCACAACTGCAATAATAATCTTTTCATTTTTTTTACTCTTTTTAAATCATTTTTGGTTAATTTGACAACACCGGCAATGAGGATCTTTTCCCCCTTTTTGGGTTAAATTAATCATATATAATAATCTTCTTTTTGAATTCAGAGAGAGAGAGAGAGAGAGAGAGAGAGAGTACCAAGATTAGTGCTTTGATGCTTTCTTCGTCCAAGGCGGGCGCACGGCCAGCAGCGTTGTCCTTTTGAATCTCGAGCAAAACGTCCACCAGATCTTTTCTATCTTCACCTAGAACAGTACTTCCGTCCCCATTTCTGCTCTGTCTTTTGTGCTGTTCAAGTATGCCATCCAAAAACTGATCAAACTCTTTGTAGACTTTCTCCACTCGAGCATCAATACCATTGATGCGGTTTACCCATGTAAGCCATGGAATGTAGTCCCCCACATTGAAAGTACCCAACAGTTTCATAAGCTCTCCCAACAACTTTCCAAACTTCTTCCCATCTTGATCACCTGCATTATACTTCTTCCCAAAAGCCACTCTGCAAATGATATCATTGGTTAGCGATGCAAACATCTCGCCTAAATTTACCGGCAATGACAACGAACAGCACTGATCATCTCTGATCTTCTCCAGGAAAAAGGCTACTGCTTCTTCCCTTACAGCTCGAAAAGACTGAACCCTCTTGTTGCTTAAAAGCTGGAGCACGCAAATGCTTCTCAGCTGTCTCCAATACTCCCCATACGGAGCTGTTGACACATCCTTACCATCATAGAGAAGTCTGTCGGATATGCTTAGTTTTGGTCTGTTGGAGAAGATGAAATCATGGGTTTTCATGATCTCGCGAGCAGTGTCTGCAGACGACGCGATTAGCGCACGCCGACGGCCGATGTGAAGCAGCATGAGCGGGCCATGGCGTTGAGCCAGTGCAGAAAGGGAGCGATGAGGATACAAACCTAGTTGGTGGAGGTTCCCAAGGAGTGGAAGCTTTGGCGGTGAAGGCGGCACGTTTTTAGGAGGGGTTATGGAGAGCCATTTGGGGAGAAAGAGTAATACAAATAGAAGAAAGGGAACGCCATAGATAACTAAGGGATTCATAGCAAGGACGTATCTCTGCATGAGTCGATGCTCTATTGGCAGGCAAACAAATGTACATTGTTCAACTGTTGGAGCTCTCTTTATCGCATGGCAATCAAAACAAACATAAATATTTAATTTTAGAGAAATATTTTAATCATAAATAAATTACACAAATATAAATTAACTTATAAATTGATATGATTTAATATAGTATGTCAATTGTAAAGTTACTTTTATGTAAATTAAATCTAACAGATTTCATAAATCTGCATCAAGTTATAAATTTACTTTTATATAATTTTTTATATATATATATGTTATATTTCTCTTAATTTTATTCTACTTTTAATTTGGTTTATAAGTTTACTTTGAAGTTGTCTGAACTTCATTTTATTTGATCACTAATTGCAATGAGAATCTATAGATAGAGGAAAGACGACAAGATGCTATACATGAAAAGAGATGTAATGTTTTTGAGATTTATAATCATTTAACACATGAATGGATGAGGTATACCATATGACTCAACAATAACAAATTAAATATATATATATATATATATATATATATATACACTACTTGTGAATTTACTTTCATGATTTTTCTTTCTATAGTACCTAACATTTGTCATTGAATAAATAACCACACACTTGTGAATCGTAATCTCGTATATTTGGTTATGAGAATATTTGAGAGTTTTTCTTATAATGGATTTTAGAAATTATAAAGAGAGATATTTTGAATAAATTTATTTTTTGAAAATAATTGGAGTTTGTAAAAGAGAATAATTATAGTTGAAAAGTTGTATGAAAAGTTAAATAGAAATTTTGTAAGGAATTAAAGATGTTTGGTTTAATTTTAAAAATTAATATTTTGAAAAAATTTTAGTTAAACTGCCAAACAAGATTTTGGAGGGGTCGATCTATTTTGAGAGATATTTTTTTCTCTTTTTTTTTAGATTTGAAAATGTTTTGTTGAAAGTTTTTGAATTTTTTGAAATCTTTTAAGATTTTCGAAAAAAATTAGTAACCAAACAAGCCCTTTATTCTCCATATACTTGGAAGCGAGAGAAAGCATTAGAAGGTATACCTTGAAAAAAGGAGCTACGAAATTACTTGCATGAAAGTAGTAGATCATTAATTCTTGCTATCCAAACAAGAATTGGTGTTCTTTTTTCTATTCGTATTGAATATTTACTAATTAATCAAAATTGTGGAGTTGCAACTGCTGTAAGAGGAAAGTTTCAATGAATGAATGGTGAGGCTAATATATAGATTCAGTCATGTTCAGATCCTGTCCTCCTGCTTCACCACGCAATTTCCAATCGAAGTTCAGCACAAGATTTGCCAGACAAAGCCAGGGAAAAAGGAAACTCCTTGTTACAACTCCAAATTATGGGATCAATATATATATATATATATATATATATATATATATATATATATATATATGTATGATTTGACATCTATTGAATTATCGAAGTAGCCCAGAATTTTTTTTTAAGAAAAATTATTTGTATAAATCTCAAATATATAAATCTCCTGCATGCTTTTTTAAAAAAATAGACCACACCTTAAAAAGTATAAAAAAAACAATTATTTTTTAGTGGGATCTATTTTTTTATTAAAGACTTGAACAGAACTTATCTATTTAGAACTTGTACCTTACATTACCCGTTATTATATATTAAAATGTGTTATGTCAACCTGTGCAATTCAAGATTATAAAATTTAAGATAAAAAAAAAATAGTGACATTATTACCCACAAGAGAAAAGATCATATGAGATTTTACCCTCCTAGTGCCCTTTTGTAGCCAACCTTTTGTAGTCAATGTCAAGACAGTACTTACCAAACCACTAGATTTATATCAGATGCACAACTTCCTGAGATTCAAGAATCAAATTCACACCTCCTTGAGATTCAAGCAATGCCACAAGAGTCACAAGCCCAATATTCTATAAAAGGCAATCTAGCTAGCAGCAACTCATAGTGCGTATCATATTATAGATGGAAGGTCAGCTGTGATTATATACTAATTTGTATTAATTCGATTTTACGTGTACATGATACATTCAAGTATGAATAGCAAAGGTTCTCAGACTTGATTTCTTATCAAAACCATTTCATTTCTAAATCTGTCATGGTATCATAGCATCAAACAGATAACTCCTTAATCCTACCATTCATTATGGCCTCCTCTACAACTTCCTTTGTATTACCAACAATCAATCACTAGATTTCTACCAAATTAGATGGTATAAATTATTTAAACTGGGTTTCTTAGTTCATTCTTATCTTTAAAAGTCATGAACTTATGGGCATTGTTGATAGCACTGAGTCATGCCCTCCCAAGTTCCTAGTTGATGACAATGGAAATATCACTGATGTGATTAATCCTAGCTATTCTATATGGCAAAAGAAGGATCAATACCTTCTTGGATGGTTTACAACCACATTGTCTAACAATGTGCTTTCCTCCCTTATGGACTTGGAACATCAAGACAAGTGTGGAACTCACTTCAAGATTTGCATCACAATCTCAATCACGAGTTGCATATCTAAAACGTCAATTACAATCCTTTTAGAAGGGCTCTCGCTCTTGCTCAGAGTATCTCAGTCAACCCAAGTCTTGGGATGACCAACTCACAGCTATTGGAAAGAATGTAGAAGACGATGATCTCATATCATACATCTTAGAAGGTTTGAATCCAGTATACACTGCATTTATCACCTCCTTCAACTTTGCATCTCACGATGCAACTTTTTCATTTGAAGATTTTCAGGCTGAACTACTTAATTATGAGATCTTGCTAGGAAATACTTCTGCTGCAAGCAGTGGTGAATCAGGAAATTTTGCCTTAAATTCTCATAAGCCAAAGCAATATAATCAGAAGGGAAAGAACTCTGGCCATAACAAAAACTACCAGCAAAACAACAAAGCTAGTAGTAACTCATATCAAGAACATCAATGGTGAAATGATGGCCAAGGCAACTCCAAAAACCACACCTCTTTTACTAGAACTGCTGCCTAAGTACCATGTTAGATCTGTGGAAAGATGGGACACCAAGCTCTTGATTGCTTCCATCACATAAACTTTGCCTATCAAGGGAGCCATCCACCCACATAACTTGCATCAATGGCTGTTAGAACAAATGCTGCTCAACACTCATCAGATGAACAACCATGGTATGCTGATAGTGGTGCCAAACCATGTTACATTAATACTTGAGAATCTGACAATATAAGACCCTTATAAAGGTCATGAAGAAGTGGCAGCAGATAATGGTGATGGTCTGTCTATAGCCCATACAAGTTCCAACACTCTTTTCAATTCTAATAATTCTTTCCAAATAAAAATATTTTACACTTCCCCACTACTTCAGCAAACTTACTATCCATACAAAGGTTTTGTGTTGATAATCACTATTGGTTCATTTTGACTGACTCTCATTATTTTCTAAAGGACACTCACACGGGGTAGACACTTTTGCAAGGACTTTATCATATCATGCTGTCAAGGTCAATAAATAAATCAAGGAGAATCACTACCTTCATAGGGGTCACAGCAAATTGGTTACTTGGCATAAAAGACTAGGACATCCCACTTCACTAGTCTTTAACCAAGTCAGGAACCTTGTGAATCTTCCTATCACCAGATCTAATCAACATAGTTCCTTATGTGAATCTTGCCAATTGGCCAAATCAAAATGTTTACTTTTTTCAAAGTCAAATAATGTAACATCTCAGCCTTGGAACTGATTCATTCAGATCTATAGAGCTCACATGTTCCTTCTCTCAGTGGATGCAAGTATTATGTTATTTTATAACTAATTTCTCGAGATTTAACTTGGTTATTTCCACTACATGCCAAATCTGATACATTTGATTGCTTTCTAAAATTAAAATGTCTAGCTGAGAACCTTCTTCCCATCAAAATAAAAGCTTTTCAATCAGATAAAGGTGGAGAATTCACTTCTCATCGCTTCAAACAATTTCTGATCTCCCATGGGATCACTCACAGAATCTCATATCCCCACACTCCTCAACAAAATGGAATATATTACATTGACACATAGTCGAGACAGGTTTAGCCATGCTTGCACAATCTCACTTACCTCTTTCAATTTGGGTAGACTCCTTTAACACAACAATTTATCAAATTAATAGGATGCCTACTACAGTTCTGCATAATCAGTCACCATTCTTTAAGCTCCTTAACTAGGGGTGATCTCAATCCGGTCTGGTCCGGTCTTGGGCCATTTTGTGGATTGGACCGGACCTATTCAGACCAAGAATTCTCCACCCTGGACCGGACCAAGTCACATATAGGACCGGTCCGTTTTGATCTAGGGTCGGTCCAATCGGTTTGGACATACTTAAGATGGGTCATTCAGCCCATCAAAATCTGATGTTTTTTTTTTTTTCCAATTTCAATTATTTTCGGCCCATTTCAAATTTTGTACATTTTTTTAGGTAAAACTACTAAAAAAAACTTGATCTTGAAAAATATAATGATAAAAAAAACTAATCTATATAAAAAACAAAAAAAAAAACCAAAAAAAAAATAATAATACAAAAGTTCTTACAAATTACAAATTATAATCCAAAACTTAACAACTTAAGTACTTAACATATAACGGGTAATTTACAGAGTTTTGAATGACCAAAATATTAGAACAAGCTTGAAAGTTCGCATCAACAAAACTGGTTACAGAGCTTTAATCCCGATTGACTGCATAATATGGAAATTTCTAGTAATCTTCAACTCAGGACTAGCCCATATTTATGTATGAAATTAAGACACTGCAGTATATCAAATAGGGCTGCGACAAAAAAAGGAAAAAAAAAAGTATTAAGTAGGGACCAAAATTCTGGCTGCTATATCCAAACTACTAACTAGCATAATCAATAACATTGGTAGAATTTAGAAATTATAAAATCAATACATAAACATATGATCTTATATTTTAGGTAAATTAATTTCTTTTACCATACAACTAGGGGTGTTTTTTTATATATAATAAGATTTTTTGTAATTTATCTTCACTAATTCCTTCATAAACCTGAATCCAATACACCAAAACCAATACATTAGCACTAACATGACTACACGGATCCAGATACTCGCTGCTTTCCAAGCAACTAGCACAAGAAAGAGAGGCAGAACGGCAAAAGGAAGGCTAAGGATGCAAGTACTGTTGTGGTGAGAAGGTGAGGAGAGAAACCAAAAGCAGTAGAGCCACCATACAACTAGAAGTGTTTTTTTATATATAATAAGATTTTTTGTAATTTATCTTCACTAATTTTTTGGACCAAAATGATTAATTAGCTAGAATCATGATATGAACCTAGACTAATGATACACTTATGACTATTTTACAATCAGCCAACATATGGAAGCTGCATGTCACTTCATTATAAATAAATTTTAATTTTATAACCTTTGATGTAGATCCCAAAAAGATAGAGGCCATGAAGTTGAGACATCCATTAATGTAGAATCAGCAATACCACATGAAGATCAGGACATAGTTTCAGAGCCTAGCTTACCAACAATATTTCCATCTCTTCAGTCTTTAATCATTATTGGGAGTAGGGCTAGTAGGCATTGAATTTGACCCCTCCACAGATTCAGCAAAGTTTGAGTCCCCAACAAGTTATATCAATAAAAATTTAAAATAAAATAAGTTAAATAAAATTACATAAAATAGAAGATAAAACAAAATAAACCACAAAAGATATCACAGGTAAAATTATTACATACCCATATTCAGCTACTTCTCAAATTCCTCCACTTCATCCATTAAAGTCCTAAGGCTTATTGGAGTAGAAGAAGAACGAAACCAGTTTTGTGCACATATAAGACCCTCAATACTCATTAGATTTAAACTATTTCGGAAAGGGTCAAGTACACGACGGACAGTGCTAAATGTAAATTCAGAGGCCATAGTAAATACCGGTATTGCAAGTACATCACGTGCAACCTTTGAAAGTACGCGATATCTAACTGAATTCACCTTCCACCAAATTAGAAGATCAAAACTATCATCTTCATCCTCACATCTTTCAGTTAGATGTCTATCAAGTTCTAACTTACTTTCCAAATTATTTTCTGATTGCAACTGTTGCTTAAATTCATCTATCATTTTTGCCTTTCTACTAGCCACCTTGTCAGCTGAAGGAGCTACATCTTCATGTTGGGAACTTGTGCACTAAGGAGAATGCCCTTCTTCATTTTCCATGTATGCCTTATATATGCGGATAAATGCATTTTGCACCTTTCAACTGAAATCAGTTTTTTTTGCATGATCATGTGCATATATTTTTCTCAACCCAAAATCAAGGTATTGCATTTTGTAGTGAGGATCAAGAATAACACCAAGATAGAGCAACATATTATGATTTTTCAAATTCTCCCAATACTTATCAAACTTTATCTTCATATTTGTGGTCATTAATCCCACCACGGGGTTTCATTCTTCACACTCCATGTTAATGGCATCTTTAATAATAACCAACTCTGAGAAAAAAACATTAGAAGTTACATATTCACCCCCCGAGAATTTTAAAGTTGCATCATAAAATAATGCAAGGAACCTCACAAACAACTATACATTCGCCCAATTGGATGCATTGGGAGGCCTTAACTTCTTTCACTTTCTCGTATTCACCACATGGTCTACATTTTCATCATCAACATCGTCATCATCATCATCTCTAATACTACTAAGGAAGCACGGATCTTCTTCCTCCAACTGATCAAAAGCCATTTTAAATTTTGAAGCCCTCTCCAACATAAGATAGGTGAAGTTCCACCTAGTCGATACATCTAGGCAAACTTGACTTTTAGAATGAATATCTTCCAACCCCACACATTTATGAAATGTACTCCACCTTTGAGTGGAGGATTTAACATACTTCACAACACCTCTCACATTTGCAATAAACTCATCATATTCTTTTAACCCCTCACGAACGATTAAGTTTAAAATGTGGGTAAAACATCGAATATGTAAGAATTCATGTTCCAAGATCGTGTCTCTCCTATACTTTGTTTTTTTTTTCAAATAAGAAACAGCTCCATTATTAGAACTTACATTATCAAGTGTGAGTGCAAGTATTTTTGGTTGCCCCCAATCATGCAAACACATCTCTATGCTCTCACCAAGGGTATCAACCTTGTGATTTTCAATCAAACAAAAGGAAAAAATCCTCTTTTGTAACTTCCAGTCATCATCAATAAAATGTGCTGTGAGACACATATAATTTAAGTTTTGCACGGATAATCATGTATCCATGGTGAGAGAAACTCGCTGCCCTCAAAGAGCATT
This sequence comes from Juglans regia, assembly GCF_001411555.2. Lineage (NCBI taxonomy): Eukaryota > Viridiplantae > Streptophyta > Magnoliopsida > Fagales > Juglandaceae > Juglans > Juglans regia. The sequence continues at coordinate 13,079,526 of NC_049909.1, read as the reverse complement.
TGTCAACTTTTATTTTTCTGTTAAAAACAAATTAAAGTAATCATTGGCAACCGTCATACGGGATGGAATCCCTACCCACTTAGGGCAAACCACAAGCATAAACTTCCTGAAACCCTCCACTTCAGCATGCCTAAAGGGCAACTCATAAAGAATAATCATCTCTGCTAAGGCTTGTCGGCAAGCCTCAACACTAAATGCAATAGGCACAAGTCCCCCATTACCACTACCACTTCCTCCCTCCACCTTCCAACCTAGAGTTGTCTGAGATTTTTTCGTCTTCTTAAACGAACATTTCTTACATTGGTGCTCAATGTGATACTTCATGTTTTTCATACCATTGGTTTTCGTATCACATGCATACGAAGCACCATAATAATTACATGCAGCCCTAGGTTTACTTGGATCACCTTTAGAATTTTTGTAAAGTGATCCCAAACAAAAGACCTTACTCTACATCTTTGTGACCGACCAACTGATTGATCATTTACATTGGATGGGGGTGGGGGTGGAGACATGTTTGGTGTTGACTCTTGCACATTATTTGTAGAATACTTCATCTATAGAAAGGAGTCAGAACAAATAGGACAAAAAGACAAAAGAATTAGAAAACAAACATTAAAATATAGTGTTAAAGCCTTGTAAAATAAAATAAGTATATTACATTATTATTATATATATGTGTGCATATATATATATATATATATATATTTACAAGACTTTTTCAACCGAGAAATGATTTTTTTTTTTTTTCAAATTAGTCTGGCTCTCGAATTTTAAGTTTTTGGGTTATTCGTGAGTATAGTACTACACCATAAACTATAGAATCATTTACAATATATAATTACTTATTTAATTTAAACATTTGGACACAAATCCTAGCTAGATTAATTTAAAGGATTTCATAGTTATAAAATTAATTAATAAATTTGTAGATGGAATGAATGACATATTGAAAATTGCAAACTTCCATTGTGCTTCGAATAAAATACAACTAGTTCAAGTCTTCAACCAACAAAAATAGTAACCATGCAACAAAGTCACAATATCAACCATAAAACAAGTCATAAAACATCTTCAACCAACCATAATGCTGGATATTACTTTTAAAAGCATTGTTGGTTGAAAACAATATTAGCTTGGTGCATGTAAAAGCATGCGCACATACACACTCACAGTCATAGTAACACGTGCACTACCATGTTCAAACAAAAAATCAAGAAATCTCCATGGTCAACGTCAACTACCATGTTCAAACAAAAGATCAAGAAATCTTCATCAAAATAAAAAAATCTATGTTTTCCTCTGTAACTGTACAACGAAAATACACTGGGCCACATCCCAATTCCAAAATACATCAAAACGAGTAGGTTAGTAACCACTAACCACAAACTGAGTCACTGACAATCAACACTCAAGCAACACATTACATTTACACCATCAAAATTGAAAATAAAAACCAGAGAGAGAGAGAGAGAGTACCAAGATATGCAACGGAGGGAGGCGTCCGATGGGCTGGAGGAGTGGGGGATGCGACGGAGAGGGGCTAGGGTTTCCCACTTCGCAAACTGGGGAAGTGAGGGGGGACCAAAGGTCCAAAACTGATGTTGAAATGGCACCGTTTGGATTCAAATTAGACCTAAACAATGCCGTTTCAACAGACGGTTTATTAAAAAAAAAACTGAGTTGCATGAAATGACGCCGTTTCACGCAACTCAGTTTCAAAATTCTCTCCCTCCTGCACTTAAACGGCGTTGTTTAGGTCCTGTTTTATACTAAACGGCGCCGTTTTGGCTTCTTGGACCTTGGCTTCTTAGTTTTTAGTGTTTATTATTGTTTTATTATTTTATACTAAATTTGCTTTATACTAAATATTTGTAATACATTAATAATACTTATGATTCATACTAATACATTAATATTAATAATTGCTTAATTACAAATATTTGTAATTGCTTAATTTGCTTTATACTAAATAACTAATAACTATAGATTATACCAATTTAATAGTGATACTAATACATTAATAATTTAATACATTAATATTAATAATACATTAATAATACTCATGATTCATACTAATACATTAATATTAATAATTGCTTGATTACAAATATTTGTAATCGCTTAATTTGCTTTATACTAAATAACTAATAACTATAGATTATACCAATTTAATAGTGATACTAATACATTAATAATTTAATACATTAATATTAATAATACTAATTTAATAATATAGACTTATACATTAATATTACTCATGATTCATACTAATACATTAATATTAATAATTTCATACTATAAACTTATAGTGATTAGTTATTATGAATTATGATTAATATAACTTATAACTATATAATAGACTAATAGTATTAGTATTAGATCATTAGTAATATAGTATAGTTATATGTTATTAATATACTAATCTTAGTTATAGTGATTTAGTATAAGTTATAACTATATTAGTATAACTATAACAATTAACTATAGTCTTAGTCTATATTAGACTATTAGTATTTTTTTTAATACCATATTAGAGGCTAAAAGTAGAGTCTAGACTATTAATAATTTAATATAATACTTGTATTAGTATAAATATTAGTATTACTATAAAATTATAAATATTACTATCAGTATAAAATTATAAATATTACTATTAGTTAATTACTTAATGGTGAGTTAGTGATAGGATTAGGTTAATTGGTCAAATAAAAATTATATACTTAATATATAAAAATTATATATATATTTTAATTCGATTTGGTCCGGTCCAAAAAATCACTGGACCGTGGACCGGACCGAAATCATTTGGTCCTACGAAATTCGGATCGAAACCACTCTCAGTTTGGTCCGGTCAGGATCAAATTGGCAGGCCCGGTCCATTTTTCGGGTCCGAACTACCCTATTCTCAGCCCTATCCTTAACAAATAACTAAATTACACCTTATTACGTGTATTTGGTTGTACATGTTATCCCTTGCATTGACCTTACAATAGTCACAAACTGATGTATCAGCCGAAAATATGTGTTTTTTTGGGTTACAACTCTAACCACTGTGGCTATAGATGTTATGAACCTCACTCAAAAAGGGTTATAATTAGTAGACATGTGGTCTTTGATGAAACCAACTTTCTAGCAAAGAATTGGTCTTCATCTCTACCAAATGCACTTGCACCAGTGTCTGTTCTGCCTATAATTGCTCCCTCACAAAGTGCACAAGTTGTTCATTCTTCACCTCAGGTATAATATTTTATTCTAGCTGATAACAGTTTTGAATCTATAGCTTTGTCCACAGAATCCCCTCCCACCACAAACATCACCACCTCACCTCAAATCTCATCTCCCCCCCCCCGAAAACAATCCAATAACTCAAAACTCAGATCTCATCTCTAGTCATCCATCCTCCACAAACCTCACTCATGCCTCAAACCTTTTCTCACCCATGACTACATGCTCCCAAGTTGGCACCATACAAGTAAAATTCTTTCCTGAATATCAATTTTATCATTCCACCAAGCATCCAATGGCCTTTCACTCCACTATTCCTGCCACTCCACACACATTTGCCCAAGCAAACACATCACCTCATTGGCGCCAAGCCATGTAAGAAGATTTTCATGTTCTCAAGTCTAACCAGACATGGTTTCTCTACCCACGACCCAATAATAAGAACATTATAACCAATAAATGGGTCTTCAAAGTTACACAAAAGGCATATGATTCTCTTGATCGCTTTAAAACTTGGGTTTACAGTTTTGAACAACAAAATGGGATAGATTACAATGAAACTTTCAGTCCTATGGTTAAATGCTCTACCATCCATGCCATTTTAGTTATTGTAGTTCACTAAAATTGGCACATAAGGCAATTGGACGTATCCAATGCCTTCCTCCATGGATCTCTTAAGGAAGAAGTCTTCATGGAGCAACTTTCTGGCTTTGTCAATCCAATATATCCCAACCATGTTTGTAAGCTTCAAAAGGACATTTATGCCTTAAACAGGCCCTTTGAGCCTGGTTCAACAAACTCACCAACACTCTACTCGGTCTTGGCTTTCAAGAGTCCAAAGTAGACTACTCCATGTTCATCTTTCATCAATCTAATGTTTCCTTATTTTTGCTAATATATATTGACGACATTATCATAATAGGAAACAATTCCACAGTTATTACTCATTTGATTGATTGTTTGAAACTCACATTTGCAATGAAAGATCTCGAGCCTCTCAATTTCTTTTTAGGCATTCAAGTTCTTCGCACTAAGGCAAGCCTATATTTCTATCAAGCAAAATATATTGCAGATATCCTAGAGAAGTGCAAGATGACTAGAGCTAAACCATCCAAAACACCTTTGCCTGTAGGTGCAAAGCTTTCCCAAAATGATGGTGATCCTTACCCAATGCCACAGAATATCGTCAACTAGTTGGATCATTGCAATATTGCACTCTCACACGTCTAGATATTGCATTTACTATCAACCAACTCTATCAATTCATGCACAACCCCACCACCACGCACTAGACTGCAACCAAACCGGTTCTTCGCTACCTAAAGGGTTCCTTACACCATGGTTTATTTTTTGGTTGTGGCACACTCAATTTAATAGCCTATAGTGACTCTGACTAGGTTGGAAATCCTTATTAACAATGCTCCACCCCTGATTATGCTGTTTTTCTTGTCCATGCCTGATTAGTTGGAGTGCTAAGAAGCAACCTATAGTGTATAAGTCTAGTACAAAAGCTGAGTATAGGTCATTGGCTATGGCTACTGCTGAATTGTATTGGCTTCACACTCTATTTAAAGAGCTCCACATCCCACTTGTTGCTCCTCCTACACTCTGGTGAGACAACCTTAGAGCTCTAGCCTTTGCCTCTAATCCTGTGTTTCATGCCCGCACCAAACACGTTGAGCTTGACTACCATTTCATAAGGGAAAAGGTTATTGCCAAGGACATTATCACAAGATATCTTACTACCCTTGATCAACTTACAGATATATTTACCAAAGGGCTTACCTCTACACGTGTCCTCCTTCTTTGAGATAAGCTTAGAATCTGTTCCACACCCATGAGCATGCAGGGGATGTCAAGACATTTACCAAACCACAAATTTATAGGAATCATCAGATGCATAGCTTTCCAAGATTCAAGCATCAAATTCACTCCTCCCCGAAATTCAAACCATGTCACAAGAGTCACAAACCAAATCTTCTATAAAAGGCAATCCAGCTAGCAACAACTCATAGTGCAGATCATATTATAGATGGAAAGCCAGCTATGATTATGTACTAATATGTATAATATGTATTAATTTGTATTAATTTAATTTTACGTGTACATGATATATTCAAGTATAAATAGCAAAGGTTCTTTGGCTTATTTTTTTATCAAAACTATTTCATCTCTAAATCTTTCAGTCAAGACTATATGATATTACAAGCCACTTTCTACCAAAGCTATACTGTTAGTTATTACATGCTTAATTATATTGTTAAGAACTTGATTTCTGATAGTTTTTTCTAAATAATAATTTGTAACTATTCTAGATGATAAAGTTATCATCAACAGAGAGTGTTGGGAGTAAAAGCAAAAGAGCGAGGTGGTAAGCAAAAAACTGAAACAATTAGAGGGATCAAAGTGAGCATTATTAATGAAGTGATCGACGGATGTAGTTAGCATTATTTAAGGTAAGGCTGACTGAGTAACTAGGAGTATTAGCATTAGATTTGCTATCCTATCAATCAAATTTTAATTAATATAACATATTTTACCTTTTGCTTATTCCATTCAAAAACTTTTTGGATTATCCATCTAAACTCTATATAATAATAAAATATTATTAACTTAACTTTAAAACCCTAGTTAAAAACAGAGACAACACTTCAATTATAGTTGAACTTAAAAACCCAACAACAATATACACAAACATTCATATACATATGTTAAAAACAATAATAACATGTCCAGGACAAACTATCAAGCAAGCTCAAAAAGTATTCAATTACATGCCCAGCCCAAATTATCTAACTAATTGAAAACAAAAAACTATCCAATATAAGGATTAAAATATACTGTCCAAGTTATCCCAAACAACATATGTTGTTGCCCTGCCAGTAAAATCATAATAAAGTGTTCCATAACAAGAATTAAATGCTAACAACAACAACCCAAAACAACTTAACAAACAATGGTTATTGAGCCTTCAATAATCATTAAGCCAAGTTCAAACATTGAATCAATTCTGCATTATACTAACAAACAACATGAAAAATATTCAAATTCTAGGCAAATTATTGAGAAAAACAAGTGGTGGCAAAGGATTTAAACACAATTTTTTCTACAATAAGCTAATTTTTTCTATAACACCCACTTCCCTTAGGCTAGGGATGTCATGTACTTTCATGAATAAAGTCAAGCAATAAATTTGTACAATTAATCAAACAATTATTTATCTTATAAAAATGTTATTAAATAAATCTTGTCTTGAATAAGAACGTAACCAAAATTTTCCAAGCAAACTAAATTGGGAAAATTATTATCATGATGTAAAATTAACTAAAATACGTGAGACTAGATTTTATTAGACTGCTCCATCCAAGGTCTGGTCTGCTTGCTTGTCCTCATCTTTTTCCTTACCTGGGTACTTAAAAATATAAAATAAAACTAAAATGTGTTGAAGATAGTAAGAAATCCACCATAGCGTAAACATAATAAACACAAAGGTTTTTCATAAAATTTTACATGCTTGAGAGAATAAAATCTTGATTATTCAAATATATGTTCATTGCATGCATAACTTATAAACATCTTCTTTTATTTTGACTTATATGATTGGCCAACACACATTAATCATGTGTGCAAGGTTATACACCAGTCTCACATCATGTGGTCACAAGGGGAACCACTGATTGTATCATAATATATTATGTTAGGCTACATTTAAGTCCACGTCTTACACATACACCCATGATTGCATTGACTTCATGCATTATTATGGACATTTTATTAATGTTGATATTTATCTTATACTTTATCATATGAAAACTTATGTGTTTTATGCGACTTGAGTTGAATGTCATACATAATAATATAACTAGCTATAAAATACAGAATTAAACATGATCGTGTGTTATGATGGATAGCATGCTTACATATTTCATGTCATGCGTGGTACATAAAAGTTGGCTTCCAAATAATTGACTTTAATAATTAATCTATCTAAACTAGCTAATGTGTGTCAATCCTAATTTTATGGTCAAATTACGTACCTTACATCATTGATTCTAAAATCTCATGTCGTAGCTCCTCACTAAATTTTTTAGAAAGACGTATCATAATATTTTGTTTAATTAAATATATACTATAGAAAATAATTTAATAATTATTCAATTCTATAAAAAATTAATACATACTAATAATACATAAATACCATAACAAGTCTTCATTTTTAGATTATAACTTTAGTAGAATAATTAGATTTTATCCAAAACTGTAAAAAATAAATAGTGAAAAAATTGGTTCACTAGTTAGACTTGATCATATATAAAGTTTTCAAACCGAAATCAACCTTTGGTGATATATTATTGTAATCTAATTGTAAAAATTAATACTTAAGAATATAGATTAACCTCATAATTAATATCAGTATAATTTTGAGACTTAAAACAAAGCCTACAATAAAGTAAGCCCAACGTAACGCAAGCCCAAAGTAATACAAACCGAATGAAAAGCAAGTTCAAATTACATTCTACCATGCTTACAAATTAAAGGCAATAACGTAATTAAGCCCTCAACGTCTACATGTTTCATACTTTACGGAAGCCACACGATAACTTCATTTGTGAACAAAAGAGTAACCGAGCGGTAGAGGAAGATTCGAGACTCACGAGTGAGAGGGAAAACGCGACAGAGTTGGGTGGCTGAGCCGAAGACAGTAGGCAACTAATTGACTTCCTTTGTGCGTGGTGGTGGAACATTGAGGTTAAAGAAAAGTTCAATGCCATTAGATCAAGAAGATAACAAAAAAAAAAAAAAAGAAATAGATCAGATGTAGGCTTACCAGAACAATGCAAAGTTGACAGGAGGCTTTCAGTCGGCTGATTTTGGCGTCTGTCGGTGGGCAGAAGCAAAACACATACAGAAGTAATCGGTCACTTTTAGTTGAGAGAGAAATTGATGGATGAGAGAAGTAGGGTCAATGTCCGTCGTAGAGTGTGGGGGAAATTTAATGGTTGGTGTATTATATTGTCCACAATTGGTGGATGGATTTGGTTGGAGGTTAGTGATGTCTCAGTTTGTACTAGTTTCCTCAATTGGTGGGTAATACGTGGTTTTCAATGGTTAGACGACGTCGACTTGCAAAGCCGGGCTTCTCGTTTTGCTACATGGGATGGTAGAAGCTATCGGTGCTCTATCTCATTTACGGAAAAGGGGTTGGTGGTTATATAGGCTTGATAATGTTGTTGGCATGAGGGAGGAGATGTGGGTTGTTGGGATGGTGAATGATAATGCTTGGCTCTTGGCTAACGAGTACATGAGGAAGTCTCCAACAGTTGGTTATGGTGACTTGCTGTGAGAGTAGACTGTTGTAGTTTTGAGGAGATTGTAGAAGGAGAGAGATTTAAAGATGCTCAAGATGTTCCAATTTTGTCTATTACTGACTATGGTAGTGTCAATCTATTGAAAAGGTCATCCTCAAGATGAAATATACCTCAATAAAAAAAAATTAGGAATATTAATCCCTCATGCATCCTCACATTTCCAAGTGGCTTCTCTCTCAATATGGTGACTCCAAAGTGCGTTGACCATTTAGATAGTTTTGTTTCGTAGGACTTGGGACTTTTGCGCTAATATTCCTACTAGAAACTCTTTATAGGTGAGCTCATTACGAATTTGGAGGAGCTCGTACTCCAATACATGTGGGGTTTGAGACATATTTCTGGAGCATAGAGACATGGAACACATCGTGAATAGTAGATAATTGAGGTGAAATTGCTAGCATGTACGTTGCAGATCTTTAAAGGGTCTATGTACCATAGGCTCAACTTCCACATTTTACCAAATCTCATTGTCTCTTTCATCGGCGCAACCTTTAGGGATACTTTGTTTTTTATTTCAAATTCCAATTCTAGTCTCCGTTGGTTCGCATATTTCTTCTGTCTCTATTGTGCAACTTCAAGTTTCTTCTCAATAACTGAAGTTTTCTCGGACATGTCTTGATTAATTTCTTACCCAAGTATCCTCCAATCTCCCACTTCATCCCAGTAAAGGGTTGACATGCATTTACATCCATAGAGAACTTCGTATGGCGTTACCCGAATACTCTCTTGGTAGTTGTTGTTATATGCGAGTTCAATAAGTGCTAAATACCGTATCTAGCTGCCCTCAAACTCCATCACACATGCGTTGAGCATATCTTCCATGATCTGAATTGTCCTTTCTAATTGACCTGTCATTTTGAGGATAGAATGTTGTACTGTAAGTCAGTTGAATTCCTAACTCCTTTTGTACATTCCTCTAGAAAGCCAAAGTGAACTGAGTATCTTTTTGTCGAAGACAATATTAGATGGTACCCCATGTAATTTGAGGATTTCTCTGACGTATAGCTCTACCAATCTATCCATGGAGTATGTCATCTGAATAGAGATAAATGAGTTGATTTTGACATTCATTCAACAATCAATCATGATGCATCCTGACCTCCTAGTGCCAAGAAACCCCAAAACAAAATCCATCTTAATCTCATCTTAGGTCCAAACTGGTATAAGAAGTGGCTAAAATGTACCTTAGGTCCCCTAATGCTCTACTTTTGACCTATTTACAAGTCAAACACTGCGCTACTTAAGTCACTACCTCTTTCTTCTTTCCATTCCACAAAAAATGTTTCTTCAAATCTCGGTACATTTTGATACTACTCAATTGAACTGTATACAGCGAACGATGAGCTTCTATTCAAATCAAAGCCTTAATCTCTCTATCATTAGGTACACATAATCTCACTTTAAGCTGAGTCTGATATCTAAATACCTAACTCTCAAATCACAAAACACATTTAAACTCAAAATCTCTTTACACGTAGGACTCACAACCTTTTACAACTCAACACATTTTTATATGCAGGACCTACAATCTTTTTTAACTTTCCATAAATATATCTAAACTTATTTTAACATCCAAACACATCTAAACTCATCTTAAGTAGGTCCCATAAAACTGACTCTACCATCTCAACTTACTACTATTCATAAAAAAACTTAATTCATCTCAACTCAACTCAATATTCAAATGTGGCCTAAACCTCAGGTTGTGATCATCTAATACTGAATAGTCGGGCCTCTTGCTTTCTAGTATCTCTCCTTTTATCTTTATCAACTTTGTATCATTAGTCTGACAACCTTAATCTGGTCCATCAACGCCAAACCTAAGGTTAAACTATTTAGTTTGGCTTAGGTATTCGACTACCTCAATATTTACTCATTTTATATCCAACAATATATACTTTTGGGAGATGTACATCGTAGCCAGTGTGCTAGAGGATAATTTTCAACTAAGGGCATATGCTACAACATTTGCTTTGCTTGGATGGTAATTAATACTTCAATTACAGTCCTTTAGGAGTTCCAACTATCTATCCTACCTCATATTTAGTTCCTTTTATGTGAAAAATATTTCAGACTCTTATGGTCGATATAAATCTTGCGCCTCTCTCCATAAAGATAATGTCTCATATATTCAGGGCAAATACCATGCCACAAGCTCTAGATCGTGTGTTAGGTAATTCTGCTCATAGTTTGTAAGTTGTTAGGCAGCATATGCAATAACTTTCCAATATTGCAATCAAACAAAATAGTGAAGTGTCACTGTATGTAAGAAACCCACCATTTCTTGAGGGAACAGTGAGAACTAGTGCAGTGACTAATCTTTTCCTAATGTCCTGAAAACTCTTCTCACATTCATCCATCATAAGAACTTCTCATTCTACATTGTTAACCTCGTTATTGGAGCTATGATATTTGAAAATCCTTTTACAAATATTTTATAATAATTAGCAAGATCTAAGAAACTTCGTACCTCATTTAACATTATTTGGCTTTGCCCATTTCACTACTGCATCAATCTTTGTCGGGTCCATTAAGATTCATTTTCTTGATACCATGTGTCCCAAGAAAGTGATCTTTTATAATTGGAACTTACATTTCTTGAATTTTGCATACAATTGCTTCTCTCTTAGTGCTGTAATGACAAATGTCAAATGATATTCGTGTTCTCTTTTACATTGAGGGTAAATAAGAATATCATCAATAAAAATTACCACGAATTAGTTCAAGTAATTCTTAAAAATTCTATTCATAAGATCTATGAAAACGGTGGAAGCATTAGTTAAACCGAAAGACATAATAACGAACTCATAATGCTCGAATTGTGTCTGAAAGGCCAATAATTTAGTAGAAATCTATAATTGATAGTTTTTATATTGAGCCGTGATACATACACAAAACAACTTCCACGTAAAGGCCATTAATTTATTGCTGTTTTTTCATATTTTGGTAAATTCCTGTTTTTCAAGCATTTTCTTTTTATATTATTATAGAGATAATTAGGAAGAAAAAATCTTTCATTTATGTTTGAAATCTCCGATTGGTTTCTAGAAGTTTGAGGTATATTCCAAATCCATGGGTATTGTGTGCTTAATTTCTAGAATGATTTGTATTTATATTTATATTTCAAATTCTGCTGTGTTTTTAGGTTTGTAAAATCATTGTAACCAACGTGTTCTGCCTCTACGATTATTGCTAATTTAGATTTAATTTTCGAAAGATTTTAGGACTATATATTCTCTCTTCCTACTCTTTTTCCATTACAGTGAAGTGCCATGATCCATTTACATTTGAATTTTTCTTTTAAAAATAGAATGGAAGATCCATAAAAGTGTCATATTTGATGATGTAAATATTAAGAAAAATGATATTTAAACCGATAATTCCTCCTGATAAAATAGACCGATTGTTTTTTATTTTTGTAATTTTTTTATTTAATAATTAAAAAATTGTCTATTAATCAATTGACATTATTTTTTATTTTTTAAAAATATATAAAAATGATTAGAAAATTAGAAAAATAAATAAAAAAATATATTTGAACTTGTCGGTAGTCTTTTGTTGTAAGAAACCTCCATAGTACCATTCAAATATTAATCTCTAAATTGAGCAGTGGCATAAAAATTAAAAATAAAAAAAATATTAAATATCTGTAAACATAACTTTTTAATTTTTAAAATTAAAATCTTGAATTTGAAACTTCTTTCTTAAAGATTGATTTGGATGTTGAAATGAGTTGAATTAAATTGAGTTAAGATGATTAAATATTATTAGAATATTATTATTTATTATTATTATTATTTTGAGATTTAAAAAAATTAAATTATTTATTATATTTTATATTAAAATTTAAAAAAATTATAATAATGAGTAGAGATGAGTTGAGATGAGCTCAACTTCTAAACGAATCCTAAATATATAAAAAAAAAATTATTATAAATAAAAAAAAAACACTCGATGTTGTGGGAAAAGGTAACTTAACCATGGTCAAGTCTGGACCAAAAATAAACTGTGGTTAAGGTTCCCAAAGACTTTACAGGTAATGCGATTGCGAGCTGGATAGGAATCATAAATGCGGGCAACCAGTCAAAACCACGGCTAGATATTCGACACGTGGACGGACAGATTTCGCCTCAACAACCGACTCACGCCTTTGTGTGAGGTTAAAATTTAGGGTTAGGTTTAGATCGGATTCACCAATAACTCATTCATTCGCCTTCGCCTCTGTTTGTTTCTCGAAAGGAAACTCTCTCTCTGAAAAGAATTTGTGATTTCATGCTTTTCCCGATCATGGAGATGGAGCGCGTGACGGAATTTCCTCACACGCACATGGATCGGCGACCCGCGAAGAGGGCGCGTTTGGGCTGGGACGTTCTTCCTCAGGCCCCCAAGGTATAATCTTTCGCCTCCTTCCCTGCTAATGTTTTCAGATCCGATTATTTTCCATGATAACAAATCATATATTTCAAGATCTTGATTTGGTCTGATTTCTGCGTATTTCTTTGGCCAGATCTGCTATTCCGTACATTGGTTTTATTCCCCCTCCCCTCCATAAGTTTCAATATCAGATCTTGTATATAAATTATGTTCGTTTTGATAGAAAAGGCAGATCTACCAACTTAAAGATCTGGACCTGACTGCGTATGCATACGAATACATCTATGTACTTATTTTGATTGGGATCTGCTACCGTCGATCAAATATTTATACCTTTTTACTGGAATTTTTTTATAGATTTTAGTCGTCGAGATTAACGTCTCGCGGAAGAGTTGGTTAGGTTGATTTCATTAAATACGGTTGCCTGGAACTAGATCTTTACTTGTTTGACTGGAATTTCTTGTTCGAGTATGTACTGGATTTTTTATTCCGACTATATCGCGGTACTCTTTCTTTTGGTCGAAGAATCAGTGAAATTAATTTTTTCGGAAGAAATTCTATTTGGTTTTTTATTATTTTGTTAAAAAGTTGTCAAAAAAGGGGAAAGTTAATGGATATTTTTACGCATTAAAAATATATTGAACCAAATTTATTTCGTTTGTCTTGTCCATAACTCGGATCAATATATATTTTTGATGTGCTTATGGTGTGCACCTTTTTTCCTACATGATTTACTGGGTTTCTTATTTTAATTTATACTGTTTTGGTTTCACTGTGATATTTGGGAATTTTGCAATCAAGGGATGTTGGCAAAGGTTATTAAGTAATGGGGAGGGGTGTGAATATAATTTGATCTCTTGAGTGGTACATGAATGGATGGCTGTGTGTAGGCCCAGGTAGGAATGTTTTGTGGACAAGAGGTTGGGAATCTGACAAGCTTTGCACCTTCAAGAGCACCCTCAGACCATACCACTTGTTCATCTCTATATGAGAAGGGAGTGGCACGAAATGGTTCTCCCCCAAGGCGAGATGATGACAAAGATGGGCATTACATGTTTGAGCTTGGAGAAAATTTAACTTCTCGCTGTAATTTCACTTTACCATCATTAAAGACATTTATGCTTATTGTTTATATCAGATTTATGAAATTGAAAATGCTAACAATTCCTTTTTGTTTATTTTTATTTACTAGTTTTTGTTATTGCAATTTTGCAATAGGATTTAAGTTTATACTCTACAGTTATGTTAGATTTCTCACTCTAAATTCTTTCGACTTCAATTGGAAGTGGTTATGATCTACATATAGCTAGGCATGCAGGAAAGTAGGCGTGTATTGGTTGTGGGTTTGTAATGGGATTTTATTAAATCAATTTCTAGATGTATCTACTTTAATTTTCTAATCGTTTTTATGTTTTTACTGATGTTTGCAGACAAGATCCACGGCAAAATGGGTGAAGGTACTTTTGGACAGGTTTTGGAGTGCTGGGATAGAGAAAAGAAGGAAATGGTTGCCATCAAAATTGTCCGTGGAATTAAGAAGTATCGTGAAGCAGCTATGATAGAGATTGAAATGCTGCAACAACTTGGTAAACATGATAAAGGTGGCAATCGGTGAGTACTTTGATTATGGTTTAACTTCTTTTTCTACACTTAATGGTACTATTAAGAAGCTTTCATGAGATCTTTGGCAATTGTTAAATGGGTTTATTCCTTGCAGTTGTGTGCAAATACGGAACTGGTTTGACTATCGTAACCATATCTGTATTGTAAGTATATGATTGATTTCATGATGGATTAATTTCCCCAACTCACAAATAATTTGGGGTTAAGACTTGTGGGTGAATTCAAATGGTGTCCACAGGTGTTTGAGAAGCTTGGACCAAGCTTATACGATTTTCTACGGAAAAACAATTATCGCTCATTTCCCATTGATCTAGTCCGTGAGATTGGCAGACAACTATTGGAATGTGTAGCATGTGTGTAGTAATTTTCTATGCTAGCTACTTTTTCAATCTTTAATATGTTTCTCTGCCTTGCTATTTTCTCTTTAGTCTGTTTGGTCTGAATGTGATATGCTGATTAATCTCCATTTACTTTATATACTGATTAAAAAAATCTTCATTTACTCGTTAGTGATATTTTTGAGTCATATACTTCATTCACCTATATCTCCATTCTCTTTCATTCATCAAATACGTAAAATCATTGGAATAGGCGAGGAATGATGTTGCTTTGCAACGCTTCACTGATTTCGTCCAGTGTCTAATTTTTTCTAGTTTTGTTTCCTGAAGATTTTTGTGTTAATTGCATTTGCAGTTATGCATGACTTGCGACTGATACATACTGACTTGAAGCCAGAGAATGTACTCCTAGTTTCTTCAGAATATGTGAAAGTTCCTGATTACAGGGATTATAAGGTATTTTCCTATTTTTGCTGCCTTTTTACAAATGAATAGCTCTGAAGAGCATTTCTTTTAAAATATGCTGCCACATGCAGAATTCTTCCCGATCACCGAAAGATGGCTCCTACTTTAAAAGAGTGCCCAAGTCAAGTGCCATCAAGGTGATTGATTTCGGTAGTACAACTTATGAGCGTCAAGATCAGAGTTATATTGTGTCTACCCGACATTACCGTGCACCTGAGGTTATTCTTGGTTAGTTTTTTATTTGGAAAAAAAATTTCATGTTTGTTTTTTGCTATTTCGCAGCATATGAACTGAATTCTTTCAACCATTTTATAGGACTTGGATGGAGTTATCCTTGTGATATATGGAGTATTGGTTGCATCATAGTGGAGTTGTGCACGGTACTTCTGTGAATCTTTTTAGTTATGACGGTATGATTATGAATGATTAATATTATATTTATGCATATTTTTATGGACCAATGATATAGGGTGAGGCATTGTTTCAAACACACGAGAATTTGGAACATCTAGCAATGATGGAGCGGGTGTTTGGTCCATTACCACAACACATGTTGAAGAGAGTAGAGTAAGTTGTACTCTGAGGTTCCTACACTTCAATTCTAACTTTGAAGGGAATATTTAATGATTAATCTCATTTATTCGGATTGGTCTTTGCAGTCGACATGCAGAAAAGTATGTTAGAAGAGGTAGATTGGATTGGCCAGATGGTGCAACTTCAAGGGAGAGTATCAAGGCTGTAATGAAGCTTCCCCGGCTTCAGGTTTTCTACACATCAAATACTATTACATGAAATCCAATATCACCTTTGCAAAGTTCTATGCTAACTAATCTATTATTATCTTCATTCTTTTTCCAGAATCTGATAATGCAGCATGTTGATCATTCAGCGGGGGATCTCATACATCTATTGCAGGGGTTGCTTAAATACGATCCGTCAGATAGACTAACAGCTCGTGAGGCCCTTAGGCATCCATTCTTTTCTAGGGACCATCTTAGGAGATGAGTCCAGTCCAGCACATTGAGGTTTTGCTTCTTGGGTGGTTTACAAAGAGAGGGATGTTGCTAGGATTATGCCTCCAAGCCTATCTTTGCCAGACCAAGGATTAATATTATCTTTGCTGGGATGAGTCCAGTCCAGTCCAGTCCAAGGATGATGTTAAAATCTGAATGTTGTAAATATCACACACTGACTGAAAGGTGGCCTGCCGGTGTCCAGATTGTCTCACCTCTGTGGCTTACCTCCTTTCCATTTAATCGCTGCTTTGATCATTTTTTTTTTTTTTTTGTAGTTTTTAGGTTGCGTTGTACCTAGTGGGTTTGTTAATATTTGGATCATCAGCTAACAAAATTCTGAAGTATATACATGGAAATAGTATTTGAATGATGGGATTAGATTTGCTTTAAATATTAAAATCTTATAAGACCTGACTCTGCGAGCCTTGCCATCTCTCAAATCTCGCCTAATTCTTTTTGTCTCTTCGCAAAATTCTTATAAGGGGAAGATGGGGCGACTAGCAGAGCTTCCTGAGCGTGACTATAGGAGTCTCTTGACTCTCTTTCCAAAATGTTCGATTTGAGTTAGTTACTGTTTTAAGGGCGAGTCTGTTAACTTACCACAACATTCTGAAAGTATCTAGTTGATTTAAAGTCCATCTCATGGCTTAAAGTTTAAACTTTATTATCACAAGTGGTTTTAACTCATGTCTTAACTCAAATTTTTGATTTCAAAGTCATGAAATATTAGTTTGTATTGATTGAGCTACCACATTAGTGATTTTTGCCTTACTCATTAATAGCCAACTCCCGTTGTTTCACTTGATCTGATGAATCCGACTTTTGTCGATTGATCGGCCCAGTGCGTTTTATGCACAGGCCTACTCATTAATACACAAAATATATTTGCTATAGATATGGACAATAATGATTATATTATATTATATTTGCAATGTGTACGGACATAATTTGATTTGTTAATGAATTTAAAAATATTAGTATGAGATTAATAATACTGAACAATATGAGAGCTCCATTTCTTATGGAAGCAGCTCTGCTTTCCCCTTTCTTATGTGTCATGAGCAGTAAATGTGAAAAGATTGCTAGAAATTTGATCATCAAATTTGGTTAAGTTGTTCTAATGTCAAATCAGTGTAACCTGCCTAATATTTATATTTCATTAATACGAATAAAGTAAAAAAAGGAAAGAAAGTGGGACATCTATCTATCCTCATATGTTGGGTCAACATTGTTCTATCCAAATTTGAGAGTCTTTAAGTGAGAGAGAGAATAGACACGTGAAATTTCTTGTTGTTAAATCACACTTATCCCAAAACTCTAAATTAATTGGAAGAGAGATTAAAAAATCTTAATTATATACTAACAATATGTCTCAGTTCAAGGGCGGAACTATCTTAAGGCTTGGGCCCTCAAAATTTTTAAAATTTGATGAAAATTAAGTTTTAGAAGATATTTTTATAAAGTAGACTATATAAAAATTAGTATTTGGCCCTCCAAAATTAGTTTTTCCTAATTTGACCCTCCCAAACTAGATTTTTTGGTTCCGTCCTGTCTCAGTTTCAACTTTGGTCCTCAAATTTATTAAGAGGTTTGACAATCTGTCTTTTTTGATAAGAGAATCTTCTTTGTCTTGAAAGCGAAGCAAGTGGCCTCGAAAAGCAAAACAAAAGCACCGTGTCCATACTCTAATAGACACTTGGTGCAAAATCTTTGAAGCAGAGGGAAGAGCTAAACAAGGAATGGATCCAATGACCTTGCTGCATAAATGGTGGCAACTGCTGCATTCAAGCACTCTGCTAAATCTTTTCCTCTTCTCCCTGCTTCTTCTCTTCTCCTTGCTGCATCTCCTTAAGCTCACTGGAGGTAGAAAACTCAATTTCCTTCCCTCTCCTCCTAAATTTCCAATAATTGGCAACCTTCACCAGATAGGGACACTACTCCACCAATCTCTCCATGCTCTTTCTGAGAAGTATGGCCCTATTCTGCTATTACACTTTGGAAATATCCCAGTTCTTATAGTTTCATCCTCAGAGATAGCAAGGGACCTGATGAAGTGCCATGATGCGGTTTTCCTGAATAGGCCCCAATTAAAGGCAGTAAATGTACTTTGCTATGGTTGTACTGGCATTGCTTTTTGTCCCTATGGATTAAAGTACAATGACAAATGAAGTATTACTGCACCGGTACAGTACTACTACTGCACTAGTCCAAAGATGAAGTTTGAGTGAGTGGACCAGAGATGCCCAAGGTCCATGAGTTAACCCTACTAGTCGGTTTCGACCGATATAATATGTAGCCAACCCCCGTTGTTTCACTTGATTTGATGAGTTCGACTTTTGTCGGTGGATCAATAACGAGTCTTGCGATCAGATAGGCCCAGGGCGTTTTATGCATAGGCCTACTCATTAATACACAAAATATATTTGCTATGAGTAATGCTATACACTACACTTTCATCCTATTTTGATCATACTAAGTCGTATGTGGCACATTTATCACCATTAGATGAAAAAGAAACATGTAATAAATGATCATTTAATGGTGATAAATGTGCCACATCATACTTAGTGAGATGAAAGTGGAATGGTAATATGGTATATAGAATTTTTCATTTGCTATAGATACGGACATAATTTGATTTGTTAATGAATTTAAAAATATTAGTATGAGATTACCAATACTAAACAATATGAGAGCTCCATTTCTTATGGAAGCAACTCTGTTTTCACATTTCTTACGTGTCATGAACAGTGAAGCATAATAAATGTGAAAAGATTGCTAGAAATTTGATTAGAGTATTGGTATTGATTTTGTCAAAAGTCTTGTCAAATGTAAAATATGATGAATTTCATTAAAATAGAGTTGCATTGGATTAACCAAAGAGATAAGTGGGAAGCTTTGAGTTACAGTAAATGGATGGGTTTCTTCAAATTTAATGGGCTACTATTCACCACTCAAATATATTTTTTATTCACTTTTAATCTCCAAATGTCTTTTTCATTCACGTTTAATCTCCAACTGTCTTGTAATAATAATGTAAGAATCAAATTAAATTATTAATTAACATATGATTAGTGTAATTATAAAATATGATAAAAATAAAAATATTTTTATTAAAAAAATATTATTATATTATTATTTTAATTAATTCAATATGGGGTTATGGCTAGGAAGGTTTTGGATTTATAAAAATCATATACTTTTTATCAAATTTTAGAGATAGTTTTAATGAAGCCAATACGAATATTAGGGTTGAAATTTGGTTAAGTTGTTCATATGTCAAATCAGTGTAACCTTCGTAACATTTATATTTCATTAGTACGATTAAAGTCAAAAAAAGGAAAGAAAGTGGGACATCTATCTATCCTCATATGTTGGACCAACATTGTTCTATCCGAATTTGAGTCTCTTAAGTGAGAGAGAGAGAGAGAGATAGACACGTTGAAATTCACTGTTGTTAAATCACACTTGTCCCAAAACTCTAAATTGATTGGAAGAGAGATTAAAAAATCTCAATTATATACTAACAATATGTCTCAGTTTCAACTTTGGTCCTCAAATTTAATAAGAGGTTTGACAATCTGTGTCTTTTTTGATAATAGAATCTTCCTTGTCTTGAAAGCAAAGCAAGTGGCCTTGAAAAGCAAAGCAAAAGCACTGTGTCCATACTCTAATTAGTGCTACACTGCATGGTATAGACACTTAGTGCAAAATCTTTGAAGCAGAAGGAAGAGCTAAACAAGGAATGGATCCAATGACCTTGCTGCATAAATGGTGGCAACTGCTGCATTCAAGCACTCTGCTAAATCTTTTCCTCTTCTCCCTGCTTCTTCTCTTCTCCTTGCTGCATCTCCTTAAGCTCACTGGAGGTAGAAAACTCAATTTCCCTCCCTCTCCTCCTAAATTTCCAATAATTGGCAACCTTCACCAGATAGGGACACTACTCCACCAATCTCTCCATGCTCTTTCTGAGAAGTATGGCCCTATTCTGCTATTACACTTTGGAAATATCCCAGTTCTTATAGTTTCATCCTCAGAGATAGCAAGGGACCTGATGAAGTGCCATGATGCGGTTTTCCTGAATAGGCCCCAATTAAAGGCAGTAAATGTACTTTGCTATGGTTGTACTGACATTGCTTTTTGTCCCTATGGATTAAAGTACAATGACAAATGAAGTATTACTGCACCGGTACAGTACTACTACTGCACTAGTCCAAAGATGAAGTTTGAGTGAGTGGACCAGAGATGCCCAAGGTCCATGAGTTAACCCTACTAGTCGGTTTCGACCGATATAATATGTAGCCAACCCCCGTTGTTTCACTTGATTTGATGAGTTCGACTTTTGTCGGTGGATCAATAACGAGTCTTGCGATCAGATAGGCCCAGGGCGTTTTATGCATAGGCCTACTCATTAATACACAAAATATATTTGCTATGAGTAATGCTATACACTACACTTTCATCCTATTTTGATCATACTAAGTCGTATGTGGCACATTTATCACCATTAGATGAAAAAGAAACATGTAATAAATGATCATTTAATGGTGATAAATGTGCCACATCATACTTAGTGAGATGAAAGTGGAATGGTAATATGGTATATAGAATTTTTCATTTGCTATAGATACGGACATAATTTGATTTGTTAATGAATTTAAAAATATTAGTATGAGATTACCAATACTAAACAATATGAGAGCTCCATTTCTTATGGAAGCAACTCTGTTTTCACATTTCTTACGTGTCATGAACAGTGAAGCATAATAAATGTGAAAAGATTGCTAGAAATTTGATTAGAGTATTGGTATTGATTTTGTCAAAAGTCTTGTCAAATGTAAAATATGATGAATTTCATTAAAATAGAGTTGCATTGGATTAACCAAAGAGATAAGTGGGAAGCTTTGAGTTACAGTAAATGGATGGGTTTCTTCAAATTTAATGGGCTACTATTCACCACTCAAATATATTTTTTATTCACTTTTAATCTCCAAATGTCTTTTTTATTCACGTTTAATCTCCAACTGTCTTGTAATAATAATGTAAGAATCAAATTAAATTATTAATTAACATATATTAGTGTAATTATAAAATATGATAAAAATAAAAATATTTTTATTAAAAAAATATTATTATATTATTATTTTAATTAATTCAATATGGGGTTATGGCTAGGAAGGTTTTGGATTTATAAAAATCATATACTTTTTATCAAATTTTAGAGATAGTTTTAATGAAGCCAATACGAATATTAGGGTTGAAATTTGGTTAAGTTGTTCATATGTCAAATCAGTGTAACCTTCGTAACATTTATATTTCATTAGTACGATTAAAGTCAAAAAAAGGAAAGAAAGTGGGACATCTATCTATCCTCATATGTTGGACCAACATTGTTCTATCCGAATTTGAGTCTCTTAAGTGAGAGAGAGAGAGAGATAGACACGTTGAAATTCACTGTTGTTAAATCACACTTGTCCCAAAACTCTAAATTGATTGGAAGAGAGATTAAAAAATCTCAATTATATACTAACAATATGTCTCAGTTTCAACTTTGGTCCTCAAATTTAATAAGAGGTTTGACAATCTGTGTCTTTTTTGATAATAGAATCTTCCTTGTCTTGAAAGCAAAGCAAGTGGCCTTGAAAAGCAAAGCAAAAGCACTGTGTCCATACTCTAATTAGTGCTACACTGCATGGTATAGACACTTAGTGCAAAATCTTTGAAGCAGAAGGAAGAGCTAAACAAGGAATGGATCCAATGACCTTGCTGCATAAATGGTGGCAACTGCTGCATTCAAGCACTCTGCTAAATCTTTTCCTCTTCTCCCTGCTTCTTCTCTTCTCCTTGCTGCATCTCCTTAAGCTCACTGGAGGTAGAAAACTCAATTTCCCTCCCTCTCCTCCTAAATTTCCAATAATTGGCAACCTTCACCAGATAGGGACACTACTCCACCAATCTCTCCATGCTCTTTCTGAGAAGTATGCCCTATTCTGCTATTACACTTTGGAAATATCCCAGTTCTTATAGTTTCATCCTCAGAGATAGCAAGGGACCTGATGAAGTGCCATGATGCGGTTTTCCTGAATAGGCCCCAATTAAAGGCAGTAAATGTACTTTGCTATGGTTGTACTGACATTGCTTTTTGTCCCTATGGATTAAAGTACAATGACAAATGAAGTATTACTGCACCGGTACAGTACTACTACTGCACTAGTCCAAAGATGAAGTTTGAGTGAGTGGACCAGAGATGCCCAAGGTCCATGAGTTAACCCTACTAGTCGGTTTCGACCGATATAATATGTAGCCAACCCCCGTTGTTTCACTTGATTTGATGAGTTCGACTTTTGTCGGTGGATCAATAACGAGTCTTGCGATCAGATAGGCCCAGGGCGTTTTATGCATAGGCCTACTCATTAATACACAAAATATATTTGCTATGAGTAATGCTATACACTACACTTTCATCCTATTTTGATCATACTAAGTCGTATGTGGCACATTTATCACCATTAGATGAAAAAGAAACATGTAATAAATGATCATTTAATGGTGATAAATGTGCCACATCATACTTAGTGAGATGAAAGTGGAATGGTAATATGGTATATAGAATTTTTCATTTGCTATAGATACGGACATAATTTGATTTGTTAATGAATTTAAAAATATTAGTATGAGATTACCAATACTAAACAATATGAGAGCTCCATTTCTTATGGAAGCAACTCTGTTTTCACATTTCTTACGTGTCATGAACAGTGAAGCATAATAAATGTGAAAAGATTGCTAGAAATTTGATTAGAGTATTGGTATTGATTTTGTCAAAAGTCTTGTCAAATGTAAAATATGATGAATTTCATTAAAATAGAGTTGCATTGGATTAACCAAAGAGATAAGTGGGAAGCTTTGAGTTACAGTAAATGGATGGGTTTCTTCAAATTTAATGGGCTACTATTCACTACTCAAATATATTTTTTATTCACTTTTAATCTCCAAATGTCTTTTTCATTCACGTTTAATCTCCAACTGTCTTGTAATAATAATGTAAGAATCAAATTAAATTATTAATTAACATATGATTAGTGTAATTATAAAATATGATAAAAATAAAAATATTTTTATTAAAAAAATATTATTATATTATTATTTTAATTAATTCAATATGGGGTTATGGCTAGGAAGGTTTTGGATTTATAAAAATCATATACTTTTTATCAAATTTTAGAAATAGTTTTAATGAAGCCAATACGAATATTAGGGTTGAAATTTGGTTAAGTTGTTCATATGTCAAATCAGTGTAACCTTCGTAACATTTATATTTCATTAGTACGATTAAAGTCAAAAAAAGGAAAGAAAGTGGGACATCTATCTATCCTCATATGTTGGACCAACATTGTTCTATCCGAATTTGAGTCTCTTAAGTGAGAGAGAGAGAGAGAGATAGACACGTTGAAATTCACTGTTGTTAAATCACACTTGTCCCAAAACTCTAAATTGATTGGAAGAGAGATTAAAAAATCTCAATTATATACTAACAATATGTCTCAGTTTCAACTTTGGTCCTCAAATTTAATAAGAGGTTTGACAATCTGTGTCTTTTTTGATAATAGAATCTTCCTTGTCTTGAAAGCAAAGCAAGTGGCCTTGAAAAGCAAAGCAAAAGCACTGTGTCCATACTCTAATTAGTGCTACACTGCATGGTATAGACACTTAGTGCAAAATCTTTGAAGCAGAAGGAAGAGCTAAACAAGGAATGGATCCAATGACCTTGCTGCATAAATGGTGGCAACTGCTGCATTCAAGCACTCTGCTAAATCTTTTCCTCTTCTCCCTGCTTCTTCTCTTCTCCTTGCTGCATCTCCTTAAGCTCACTGGAGGTAGAAAACTCAATTTCCCTCCCTCTCCTCCTAAATTTCCAATAATTGGCAACCTTCACCAGATAGGGACACTACTCCACCAATCTCTCCATGCTCTTTCTGAGAAGTATGGCCCTATTCTGCTATTACACTTTGGAAATATCACAGTTCTTATAGTTTCATCCTCAGAGATAGCAAGGGACCTGATGAAGTGCCATGATGCGGTTTTCCTGAATAGGCCCCAATTAAAGGCAGTAAATGTACTTTGCTATGGTTGTACTGACATTGCTTTTTGTCCCTATGGTGAGTATTGGAGACAAGCCAAGAAAATCTGTGTTCTTGAGATTTTAAGCCAAAGGAGGGTGCAAGCATTTCAGTTTGTGAGGGAAGAAGAAGTTGCGGAGATGGTCGAGAAGATACGAAGCTCGTGTATGAATGTAGCAGCAATTGATCTAGGTGAGATGCTTGTTACTATCTCAAACGACATAACTTCTAGATCCTCGGTTGGTCAGAAGTATGAAGGAGAAGAAGGTAGCATGAATTGTGGGCATTTATCAAGGAAGGCAATAGAACTCGTAGGAGCATTTTGCTTTGAAGACCTTGTTCCATGGTTGGGATGGGTTGATGTTCTGACCGGATTTTCAGCTAGATTGAGGAGGACTTCTAAAGCATTGCATGCAGTCCTTGATCAGATAATTGAAGAACATGAAAAGAGCGGGGATAGCAACCAATCTGATAAGAAAGATTTTGTGGATATTCTTCTCCATCTTCGGGAGAATGGCATGCTTGATATCGATATCACAAAAGACAATATCAAAGCGATCCTACTGGTCTCCCTCTGACTCACTCACTCATTCATTCACACACGACTAAAACTCAATGTTTCTTTGTCTTCTTGCAGGACATGTTTGTGGCAGGAACTGAAACCACTGCAACAGTCATGGAATGGGCAATGGCAGAGCTTGTGAAAAATCCTGGTGTGATGAAGAAAACCCAAGAAGAGGTAAGAAAAGTGGTGGGAGAAAAATCAGAAGTAAATGAGGCTGATCTAGGTCAAATGGAGTACTTAAAGTGCATTGTCAAAGAAACTCTGAGGTTACATCCTCCTGTTATGGTTACTCGCAGTACATCAGCAAGTGCTAAACTAGTAGGTTATGATATTCCTCCCAGAACAACCATCTTGATCAACACATGGGCAATTCAAAGGGATCCCAAGTTATGGGACAGGCCAGAGGAGTTTCTTCCAGAGAGATTTCTTAACAACTCCATTGATTTCAGAGGCCATCATGACCAATTCATCCCCTTTGGTATGGGGCGGAGAGGATGTCCCGGGATATCATTCGCCATCTTAGAAGTTGAATATGTGTTGGCCAATCTCCTCTACTGGTTTGACTGGGAGTTGCCTGATGGTGCAACTGTGGAGGACTTCGACATGACTGAGATTTATAGGGTAGTCATTCGGAGGAAAGCACCTCTTCGCCTTTTACCAGTGCTGCATTCTCCTTAATAAGACATACATGAGTCATGTGTTTGTTATGTTTTTGGTATCTATCCATTGCCATAGAGCTGTAATATCCTCAATAATAGTAAGAACTTCTATTAGATAATCTCTGATATCATTTTTGTATATTGAATACATATGCAAAAGTGCATCGACCAGAAACATAATTCTTTCACTCCGCAACATTTATTGCTGCCCGAGTGAATTTTCGAGCAGCATTAACTACTTGATAAACCAAAAAGGAAGGAGGAAGTCGAACAACTTCAGAACTAACTTACAAAACACCAATAATTGTGGTCTGTAATGGGAGTTATGTGATCGGTGCAAAACTGTAATTGCACAATATAATAATTTTATAGTAAAGTGATGAGAAGAGTGACGTCCTCAAGAATTAGTATCTCACTTTTGACAATTATACTAATCTCGACTTTTATTTTAAAAAGTCACTAAGATTGTTTGTAATTACAAATTGAAATAAAATAAATTTTAAGAAAATATTCAAAGGAAAAGAAAGCTGTTGTTTGATGATCAAATCAATAAGCAAAATAACTTCTATGAAATCGATTTCATTTAATCTCTCATTGTACTTTTCTCATATAACTATCTGAATTTAATTATTCAAATTCTTCTTCCAAAAGTCTCTTTCGATAGTCAGTTAAATTTATTCTTGATCATCATTTTACACAAGAGTATGCAAATTAATAGACATGAATGTATTAAGACTAACGATTTTAATACTACATAGGTTCATATAGGTCTTTCGATTTCTATATTTACCTATATTAAAATATCCAAGGTTTATCGTATAATTACCTCTTTCGAAAGCAAATCACGAGATCAAAATCATATAATTAATGGTCAGTCAATTAGAAACAATAAGCTCAGAATAAATAATACTTCTTCAAGTATATAAAATAGTAAAGAGACATTATTTTCAATATTAGAATTCAATCATCTGAAAAAAAACTCATCGCACTCTGTTGTCTCGTCCACGTTTTGTTCAATTTTTCCTCTCCTCGCGTCCTTTTAGGTGTTGCTTTCTTTTTCTCCAAAGAAAATGATATTCTCTCCGTTGATTTTTATAGCTATAATTTTTATTTTTTTATTTAATAATTAAGAAAATATATTTTAATAATATTATAATTTTTTTAAGAAATATTTAAAAGTGTTAAAAAATATATATAAAAAAAATAAAAAAATAAAACACTAATTATTCTTAATGGTAATTCCCAGCTCCTCCTGGAAGCAGTGGACGTAGCGCCGTATTAAATGCACGTCGTATGATGGGTAGTCGGTAGAGGATATATTTCTTTATATTTTTTTAACTTTTGAGATTGCCTTGTGGGGCGCCATCATTGGGTTTTTTTTTTTCCTGCACGTTTTAATTTTCAGCATCTTTTGCTTTTCTTTTTTATTTCTTCAACTTCCATCTTTTGCAATCGAGATCATCCAGAAATTTTAGGCCTTGTTTGTTTTTCAAAAACATCTCATCTCATCTCACCTCATCATTACAACTTTTCCAAATCTCCACACAAAATAAAATAAACAATTCAATTTTTTCAAATTCCAAAACAACAATAATATTAAAAAATATATTCTAACAATACTTTATTCAACTTTTTAATTTTAATCTCAACTCATCTCATCTCATCTCTGAAAACAAACGAGTCCGTATCCTAAAAATCAATTTCAACATCGGCCTCTCTCTCTATTCGAATATTGATGTTATCCTTTTCAAATTTCTTCCGTCTTTTGCATTTTCTGATTTTCAACCTTTTCAAATTTTTATCTTAAAAAATTTAACTTGATCTTTATTCCCGAATAGTATCAGTGACTAGCGAATAAAATCTTCATTTAAATGAGAGTCTTTAAACGATAAGCTTCTAAAATTTAGATCTTTTTTTTCTTCAAATCTAAAATAAAATTTAAATGACAACAATGAAGGCAAAAATCAATAAAAATAAATAAAATTAGACTAAAATTTAAAATTAAAAAGTGATAAAATATACTAAATTATGCAAGTCATCGTTCTCCTCCAGAAATCCCTCGGCCGAACGAGTCTAACAACAAAGATTGGGATAGTCTTCTTCCAAAATAGGATTCATGAATTCCTTCAATAAATACCTTAAAAAATCTAGTAAATATCCACATGTTAATAATAGCCTATTTAGCTGATAGAAACTCAAGTAACATAACTTCATTTGCAAACATAATTATGCGAGGGTAATTCACACCATATTGCTTCTGCTATATGTACAGAGACGAGCACATCTTCTAGGTACCTTGAGTCTAAAGTCATCAGGATCATCATCTTGGAAATTCTAGGCTCGTTTCTATGAGGCTTTGCTCTTTCACAAAACTACAACAAAAGTAATCTTCATGTGCAACTTTTTCCTTTTTTTTTTTTTTTGAAATAAGAACTGACTTGTATTCACTTCATCAAATTGTTTTCACTACAAACTGTCTTTTCGAACTAAATGGTATACATGCTCAGGGACTTCTTCTATCTGACACATTTCTTCATTCAACTGCAAAGCCAATTTTGCAAGATGGTCCGCCACCTCATTCCCTTCCCTATATGTAAACTTCAAATCCCATTGCTTCTTGTCCTTCCACCTGTGCTTTATATCTTCCAAAAGTTGTCCCCTTCACAACTTATCTTCAGTTTCAGCTTTGACAACATCTATGAGCTCCTTTGCATCCCCCTCAATTATCACATCCTGGATACCCAGTTCAGAATAAAGATCCATTGTTCTCCAAAGGGCATTAAACTCTGCAATGAAAGGGGAATCTACAGACCCTTTTGAACCACATAGTGATGCTATTACCTCCCCCTTACTATCCCTGACCACAATACCCATCCCCATCTTCTGCTGCTCCATATTAATAGCCCCATCGAAATTGACTTTAAACCATTTCCCTTCAAGTCTCTTCCAACTCTCCCCCTGCCATCCACTGCAGTCTGTTTCAAAACTTTTCCCTCTTATTTGGTTTTCAATATGAAAATCTTCAAGCCCCCCAATTGCTAACTATACAACTCTACCTGGGCTAGCGAATTTGTTTTCAAACACAAAATTATTTCTTCTATGTCATATACTCTTCATTATCATCACTATTTCTTCTAACTTTTATGTTTATATCTTTTTACACATTTCTATCCACAACTGTATAAAGTCCCCACCACCTATTGGCCACTTATAAACAAGGCTTTTAATCTTCCCACATACATCTACTGTTGCATGGCAGTTCCATAAAACATGTTCTATGGTTAAATCTTCAACTCGACAGATTGGGCACTTTGTATCCCAATGATCTTTCTGTGCTTTAGATTCACCCTTGTTTGAAAGATTTTGTTAGCAGCTTTCCACATGAAATGCTTAGCAGAACTTGGAACATCAAGGTGCCATATCTTCTTCCATACTTCAACTTCCGCATTTACATGAGAGGGGCCACTCTCCTCCAATCTATATTTATTATGTTCAACAAAGTAAACACTTCTAACAGAAAATTTTCCATTCTTTGATGGACCCCAAATTGGTTTATCTGCACCGTCAAGCCTACTAACAGGGATTGTACAAATCACCTTAGCCTCTTCTTCATTAAAAATTTCTACTATAACATCCTCCTTCTACCTCCCTTCCTGTTCTTCTAGTAGTTCACTCACTTTAGCATTAGCATGTAGGATTTGTATTGTAGATTGAACACAATGGGTTGTTTGAGTGGGTAACCATTTCAAGCCCCATATATTGACAGATTTTTCATTTCCAATCCTCCATAACAGACCTTCCTTCACTAAATTCATGGCAGACTAGATGCTCTTCCATATCAGAGAAAGTGATTTTCCAAGGGGAGCCTCAAGAACCTGAACATTTTTATAGTATTTATCCTTAAAAACTCTTGCAACCAAAGATAAAGGCTCCTTGAGTAACCTCTATCCTTATTTTGCAAGCATAGCTTTTTAAAAAAATTCTAGGTTTCTAAAGTCCATCCCTCCCCTAGCCTTTTCCATGCCCAACCATCTCCACCTCTTCCAATGAATGCCCCCCCTTTCATTCTGACAGTTACTCCACCAAAATCTGGACATTAGGCCTTGGATATCTCTACATAATTTCTTTGGCAACTGGAATACACTCATTGTGTAAGTTGGGATGGCTTGAAGGACAATCTTTATAAGGACTTCTTTCCCAGCCTTAGATAGAAAACTGTTTTCCAGTTTTGCATCTTTAACCACACCCTTTCCTTTATGCTTCAAAAAGCATTATACCTTGACCTTCCTACAACAATTGGCAAGCCCAAATACTTTTCTTAACTCTCACATAATACAGCCCTAGCCTCTTTAAATATCATTCTTTTCACATCCGCTGCCATATTGGAGCTGAAAAAAATAGATATATTCTCTTTGTTAAGGGCATGCCTAAAGGCTTTTTCATAGACTTCTAGAATGGAATAAATAGCTTCTCATTCCCTCTTTAAAGCTCTGCAAAATAATACACAATCGTAAGCAAAAAGGAGATGGTTCACTTGCATGCCCCCTCTACTTATGGTTGTCCCCTTTATTGCTCCCTCCCTTTCTGACTTCAACAACAGTTGGCTTAACCCTTCTACACAAATAATAAAAAGGTAAGGCGATAAATGATCCATTTGCCTAATGGCCCTTGAAGGCAAGAAATTCTTCCCCTCTTTCCCATTGACTAAGACTGAATAGCTCACTAATGAAACACATTTCATGATCAGCCTGCTTATCTTCAACCCAAAACCGAGTCTATTCATCATAGCTTCAAGGAAAGGCCATTCCCCCCTATCATAGGCATTTGACATATCTAGCTTTATTGCCATAGTCCCAACACTTCTCTTCTATTTTGTCTTCATGGTATGCAACATCTCATAGGCTATCATGATATTATCATAAATTATCCTACTTGGGATAAATGCACTTTGATTGGGTGAGATAATTTCTGGTAATACTATCTTAATTCTGTTTGCAATCACCTTTGAAATGAGTTTATACAACATGTTACAGAGGCTTATGGGCCTAAACTCCTTGACCTTGGTGGGGGATTTAACCTTTGGTATAAGTGTTATTAAGGTATGATTCAGCCCTTCATTCATCTCACCTCCATTTAAAAAATCCAGCACTGCCCTACATGTATCCTCCCCAACAATATGCCAATGATTTTGGTAGAAACCTGCCCCAAAATCCATTTGGGCCAGGTGATTTCAGTGCTGACATCTGTTTAAGAGCTACTTCTACTTCACAAGCAGTAAAATCCCTTTCCAGTCTCTCATTCATTGTCTCTATAACTTTAGGCTCAGCTAGCATAACACACATCTCTATATCCTCAGCTTTAGGCAAAGATGATGAAAAAAGTTCATTGAAGTAGCCATAGAAAGCACCCTTTATCTCCACCTCTTCCTCCACCATCCTCCCTTATGAGTCCATGATTGCTTTAATAGTATTTTTCTTCATTCTCTGGTTAGCACATGCATGATAGAACTTAGTATTTCTGTCACCATATGTTAACCAGTGCTTTTTTTCCCTCTACTTCCACCTCAAGTCTTTCTGCTCTAAGTACATTAATCTCTCCTTTTAGCCTCTTTAATTCACAGCTATTTTCTGGCCCTTCCTCCTCCTCAATGATTATTATTTTTTCAGAAAACTCTTTAATTTCACCTTCCCTTCTTAGAACAAAATTTCTACTCCATCTGCTCAGTGAGTTTCTGCACCCAGCTAGACCGCTCTGTAACTTTTTTCGTGGCTCATTCACACCAGAGGTCTTTTCCCATTCAGCTTATACAATTCTTCCACACTCCTCTTCTATGCCCCAACTCATTTCATACTTAAAATTTCTTCTCTTAACATACCTCTGTACTCTCCTATTAGTAGTAAGAACAAGGGGTTTGTGGTCTGAAACCTAAGTCACTAGAGCCTCCACACTCATTTCTTGAAATCTACTAGCCCAACCATGATTAGCTACAGCACGATCCAACATTTCTTTTACAAAAGACTCATCCTTGTGACCATTGCTCCATGTGAACTTATACCCACACCATCCCAGATCAGAGAGCCCAGACATCTCTAAAGCCCTTCTAAACATTTCCATTTGCCCTTCATTTCTCTCCCTTCCCCCCATTTTCTCATATTGGGTCACAATTTCATCGAAATCCCCTATAACACACCAATCCACTTTTGGTAATGGTTTCAGGGCCTTAAGTAACTCCCATGATGACCCCCTTTTATTAGCTTCCATGTGACTTATTAACCCATACACTAACATCTCCAGTCGAGGAGCACCAGAATCTAATCTCCATTACAAGCCCTTTACTATGAACATTTCCATTCTGCCCATAGCCTCACTTCCTCATCCTCCCCCCATTTTCTTATTGGGTCACAATTTCAATCGAAATCCTCAATCTATCACTACCCACCAATCCAACTTTATATATAATGGTTTGCAGGGCCTTAAGCAGATGAGCTTTTGGATTTCCATAAAACCGTGTTAATAACCATCTGCTTTCCCCTCCTTCACCATTAACCCATACACTAACATGCCTCTGGAGTAGTTCAGTAATCCTACCTCATCTCCATTCTTTCACATCGTCATCAACCCACCCCTCAATCCTCATACCCCTAGGTTCAACCACAATATATCCCTCCATTCCTAATTTCTTTTGCACCTTTGTAGCTTTTCTTGAATCTAACTTTGTCTCCATTAGGAAGACAATGTCGGGTTTCTTTTCCTTTACTAGCAAGCAAGAGCATGAACTGTTCAGGGGTTCCCAAGCCCCCAACAATTCGAACTAATGGTTTTCATTACTCTTGGCGGGGCTGCCAAACAGCCTCTGTCACTCCTATTAATGTCAACATAGCCTCACTTCCTCCCATTTGTTTTAATGTCTTTTGTTCCTTCTCTTCCTCACTACTATTCCTTCCACCTCTTTTTTTTGTTTTTTGCTAACAAAACTAGAGGAAACTGATGCCTTACCTTTGCCTCTTGCTCTATACTTCCATTTTCCAATTGTCAAAATGGCCTGCACTACATTCTGCCCCTCATTGATTTCCTCATCATCAATCATCACACTACTTCCCCTTAGTTCACTGATAGGCAGTTGTTTTTCAGTGCCTGATAATGCCTCTTGATCACTATGGAGCATAGCCTCTTCCCCACACCAGTCTCTATAGGTTCCTTTAAATCTTCATTATTTGCCTTTGTTGCTAGTTTTGAATTCCCTGTCTCTACTTCCACCAAAGACTCAATTTCCCTACTAAATACCTCATCCTCCCCTGGTTTTTTCATCTCAACTACCTCGTTAGATCCATTTTCCTTTCTTTTCACCTCACCTTCCACTGACTTTCCCTCCCAATTTCTTTTTCATTTCTTTTTTCATCCTTGCAACCCTCACCTCTCCCCTCCCCAGATCTGCTCCTCGCCCTTCCCTCTCTTTCCAGCCTAGCTCCATATTGATAGGATCTCCTCCTTGTAATTGTGTCAGCCCTCAACCATGGCCCAAATTTGAATTTAGGAGCCTCTTTCAACTTCCTTCCACTAGCTTCTACTACACAACCCTTCTCTCCATGTATAATCCAGCCACAGTGGAAGCACAATCGAGGCAACTTATCATATTTAAAATTAACCCACGCATTACATCCATTAGTTTTTATAAATCCGCCCCTCGCAATAGCTCTCAGCAATGGGATCTCTATTTTTACTCTTAGAAATTGACCCCAGCCCACTCCATCATCTATTACCTCCACATCCAACACCTTCCCCATTGAATTTTCAATTTGAACTCCATAGTCCCTCGTCATGTAAGCCATCGGCAGATTATGGAATTGAATCCAAAAAACTTCTCTATCGAGTTTCCAGTGTTGTGGTTGGGAGAAACCATCAAACACATGGAGGATGAACATACGGCTATCAAATAGCCATGGACGCCCATCCATTACCTTCAACTTATTGGCGTGGGTCTTGAAAGTGATGATGAACGTGTTGACTTCCACCTCCTAAAAAGTTGCAAGGTAGCTTATTCTCCAGATTTTGCCCAATGTTGGTGCTAGCACCTCCTTCCCAATCACCCTCTCCATACACACCTTCCCAATTAAACTTTTGTCGCCTTTCTCCCTCACTGCATCCTCAGATTTACTTCCAAGTTCGATCCCCACTTTCTCTTCTTCTGTTAGACATAGGTTCCCACACAACTCCTCTAGACCCTCCATCTCCTCCATCCTCCGTCCACCTTTCTACGAAGTCTCAACCACTCTTCATTCTCGAAGGTTCAAGAAAAAAATTTACCACCTCTACTTTCACAGGAAAAACAGAGAGGAGACTAGCCAATTAGTTAGTTAAAGTTAAGCTAGTTAAACATGAAGAGGGTAGATATTACGCTCTTAAGAATTGAAAATTTGACCAAGTCAAAATCTAAGTGGTATCAGATTTGAATAGTCTAATTTCAATAAACTTGTATAAGATTTAAAAATTGAGTTTTTTTTATTATTTTATTTTACGTGGGTCTCAAAATTGTACACTTTTTTTAAAAAAGAATTTGCATATCTTATAACTGTACAAATTGTAACTGTTGATGTCGTGTTTCGCACACCCTTGGGCCAGGCTCTGACAACTTAGGTCTTCACAATGAGCCTTGCAAAGAGAGAAGTGTACGCGACTTTGAGAGGGCGGCATGGGGGTTGGGGAAGCCTTCGATGCCAAAGTCAGTAAATGTTCTTGGAGTGTAGTAAATAAGTAGGCAAGCTTAAAAGTCAAAGAGAGCATCCTCATACCTAGGATCGGCTATTTATACTAGAAGTTTGGTGAGCAGATCAATCCTATCGCTATGATATCTGGAGTCTTCGCATTGTTCACTTGTCAGAATCTTAAATGCGGCGGGCCTCCGTGTCGGTCTCGTAATTGCGGGTGTGACTTGATTTACTGCATCATTAATATGGGGTAGTTTCTTGAGCCTCAACTTGGTTTATGGGAGCTGTTGATGCTCTGATTGCTGATGAATCAAGAGTCCTCCACATTTCTTGTGTATACCCCTGTTCTGGAGGTAGGCCGCCGATGCATCAGGTTGAGTTGTCTTGTCGAGCAGATGGCACCTCTCCCTAGCTGAGGGTTTGCCCCTTATTCAGGTAAGATCCTCATTGGACTGGGTTTCTGGGCTGAGGCCCTATGGGCCTTTCCCAGGGGGAAAGTTCCCCTCATAGTAATACTCAAGCCAAACACCAAGTCCAAGCTAATCGTAGGTTCTATAATTTTTTTTTTCTTTTGGGTTAATACGTATGAAAAGCCCACTTGAGATTTAACGAGTAATTTTAGAATAACTACGGGTCCAAAATTTATTTCGGCGGAATACGAATTTTTATTGGACTTAATAAATAGGTTAAAGTTATTTAAGGGACCAAGTGGGATCTTTTAATTTGGGAATTGACTCGAAAAATTTACAAGACGAGTTGGGCTATTTTAACAGTTGAGTCAAGACCTATTATTATTATTATTTTATTAAATGATCGACCCATGAAAACACGGGTAAGCCAAAAAAATTATGTGGACTGCATTAACCGACCCAATCCAGTTATTAAAACCCTAACCCAGTTGCTTAAGTGACCCGACATCCAATTTCTTTAGAAACTCCCCACCACGCACGACTCTACGCTCATGCACCCATGCATGTTTCTTCCACTTCCTCCTCTAGGGTGTTTCAATCACCTATAAATATACATATATTCCTCTCATGCATTTTAGAAACTGCCCACTGCCTCCAGCCACTATCCAAGCCCTACCTTGCTTGCACCTCAACAAACCACCAGCCACAAGTTGTCGTTAACCCAAAGCTCTTTGTCGCTGCACCTGGACGGACCGAGAGAAAAGGAAGCAAACCCAAAACTCAATCCCATGTTCAATGTTGCACCGTAGCCCCTCCACATGCGTCGCCAACCACCACTACCTTGACTTCCTTCCATAAACCGTAGCTACCCAAACACACGACAACAAGTCGCTAGCCCCACATCCATTGACCCATAATCCTCTATTGCGTTGCCCCCACCCAAACACACGACAACAAGTCGCTAGCCCCACATCCATTGACCCATAATCCTCTATTGCGTTGCCCCTACACCACTAGCCCACACCACTAACCGAGCATTAGCACCCCAAAGCCAAGCCAACCATTGTCACACAACCTTTTCCTCCATGCCCACAACCTCCATGCATCCAACCCCACATGGCAGGCTTTGTTTTTGCTCTTCAAAACAGAGCACTTGCTGCCCCTATCGTGATCCACAAGAGTTGAAAGCCACCGCATCCCAATCGACGGAAGAAGCTACCATGTTTAGTCGTTGCTACACGGTGAGTCTCCATCGCCGAACACATGTGTAGCCCTCAGCTCTCTCGGTAATCTCTCTCTCCCCCTCACACCATGCTCTCTCTCTCTCTCTCTCTCACACACACACACACACACATACACTCTTTCTCTCTCTTTCTCTCATCACTTTCTCTCTCACTCTCGTAGTGCATTACTGCCGCCTCAGCCACCTCGCCACCACTTCATAGCTACTCTTACGGCGAGTCTTCGTCGTACGGCCCTGGATCTAGGGCTGTAAAAATAAACATGAGAATCGGCTCGGACCGGTTGGTTCGGTCCAAGACCGGTTCCTCCATTTTAAACCCGGTCAAAATTGGTTCGGTTTCGGTTTTAGGTTTTTCGGCAATGGACCGATTCATATATATATTTTTAATTAATTTTTAATATTATATATAATACTTTTTATACTATATATAATTTTATATAGTATATAATTATATATGAAATAATGTTATATTATAATTTATAACATAAAATTTAAATCTTAAATATAAACATTTGTTTGATTATATGTTTTATATATATAATATATATTAATTACATTTAATGGCCTAATAAATTTTCAACATATTTCTTTTGATACATACATTAGTAATACTAATACTAAAACCAGACCAGAACCGGTAAAACTGAAAGTACCAGCTTAGTAGGGTAACCGATGCGGTATCGGTTCATGAAAATTCAAAAAGGGTGTATATCGGTTCGGTCCCAAAATTTGTTTAAAATCAGATCAAACCAGACCGGTTACACTCCTACTGGATCTCTATATTTATCCTTACAAACTAAAAGGTGGCTTTGCATTTTACGTAAAGCAATGGTAAATTTTTATTCATCGTTTATTATAGATAGGCAAAATTTTGAGAGGTTCAGAAGGGCCTGTACGTCAAAACTGATAGAAGAATATGTATTAAAAAGAATTGACATTAATGTTATCTCTAAAAACTCGAATCCATAATTTCTCAACTTTGGCATCTCTCCTCGAATCTTTATCTTTACTCATCCATCTTCAGGAGTCATGTTCGGAAAAAGCTTATGTAAGGCAATATTGAACCAGACGTGGCTTTCCCCTCTCGCCTTAATTCATTGGTATGCGGTAATAATATTGAAAAATGCTAGGGAGCTCGATTTGGGCTCCCGTTTGCTTTTCTGGTTTGACGTGGGAAGACCAGTTGGCTTTTCCGTTTTGTTTGTTTTTCCTCACATTTTTTTTCCCTCCCTCACCCAAATCTCTCTCACTCTGCATCTCCCCTGCCCAGTG
The DNA here is from genome assembly GCF_001411555.2 of Juglans regia. Taxonomy (NCBI): domain Eukaryota; kingdom Viridiplantae; phylum Streptophyta; class Magnoliopsida; order Fagales; family Juglandaceae; genus Juglans; species Juglans regia. Next base: position 13,042,139 of record NC_049909.1, on the reverse strand, counting down.
AAACTCATTCTCTGTCTCCATCTTCCCCGCATCTCCCTCTCCTTCTCCATCTCCCCTCCCTCGCGTCTCCGTCTCCATCTCCCCTGCCCAGTGAAGAACCCGTCTCCTCTACCCGCTGATTACTGCCCAGTTCTTCTTTAAGGTAAGATGTCGATGCCTGTTTTTTTTTTTAGTTTTTTTTTATGGCTTTGGTTATTTTGGAATTTTTGTTGGACTCAGTTTTGAATTTTGTTGTACCAATTTGAGACTCATTGTTGGGTTTTTTTTGGCTCAATTTTGAGTTTTGTTGAGTTTTAAAATTTTTTTTGGACTTAGTTTCTGGCTTTGTTGATTTGTGGCTTTGTTTTGGTCAAGGCAAGAAGAGTGAGGCTCTTTTGGGTAGTTGAAGGATTAAATGAGGTGAATTAGGATTGTTGGTCTTTTGAGTGTTGGTGGGTTCAACTAGGGCAGTTGGCCACAGTGGTAGATGATTTTGGTTGCTGGGCCACTTAGAAGGACTGCTTCCTGATAAGGAAATGTTCATCGCGGTTAGGATATGGGCGCCTTCTTCGTCTCACTTGCAGGGCGAGGACGACGTCCCTCTTGCAAATTCCAGATTCGATAAGTTTTCCTTGCATTACATATACGAGACTAGTATATAATTTGTTTTCTTTCTAAGCCAAAAAAGTTGGTAAAAGGAAAGAAAGATTTTGAATCTCAAATAGTAGTTGGGAATTGGTAGTGTTCTTGGTTTCACTCGTACTTTTCTTTTGATTTCTAGGCATCCAAAATACAAGTTTTTATGTTTAGATATGATGAAATGATGAAGATAATGATGAGTTTCATTGAGCAGGGGAGACACAGAGTGAGAGAGATCTGGGTGTGGAAGGGAAAAAGAAAAAGAAAAAAAAGAGGAAAAAAAAAAGACGGAAAGACCAATTGAGCTACCACATTAGTGATTTTCGCCTTACTCATTAATAAGCTTGCAACCGGAGCTCAAAATATTGGGTCTGTGTCTGACCCGACCTGGAAACCTCCCTCTAAAGTGCCAACCCGACCCGAACCGAACCGGCCATTCAGAACAAAAAGCGGGTTGAACTTGTATGACCCGACTGATCTTGAAAAGACAACAAAAACAACAAATGGTTTTGGACCCGACTGATCTTAAAAAGACAACAAAAACAACAAATGGTTTTGGATATTTGAAGGGCATATATGTAGTTTTTTGTTGATGGATGGGCTCACGTAGCCGTTGATTTGATTCTGACTCTGACTACTCCCCATTCTCCGATCACAATGATGGTAGCTGCTATTGTTGTCTTAATTAATGGTCTGCTAAATAGGTCCGATGAGACTGACGGGAGACACACTCCCATTTCTACATTAATTAATGAATTTCATCTGTAATAATATAATATTATTATCTTCTTGGCAACCGCCAAAGCACTATGAGAACTTTACTATGTTGTTGTGTTGAAAAAGAAGCCAAATCTTAGATCCACGTATAGGGAGGGACTGTTGAGACATTGCCATAAGAGAACCTTATCTTGGTTGGGTGGGTGTTTCAGCTTGAAAAAAAAAAATGGATTAAAGTACAAGGACAAATGAAGTATTACTGCACCGGTACAGTACTACTACTGCACTAGTCCAAAGATGAAGTTTGAGTGAGTGGACCAGAGATGCCCAAGGTCCATGAGTTAACCCTACTAGTCGGTTTCGACCGATATAATATGTAGCCAACCCCCGTTGTTTCACTTGATTTGATGAGTTCGACTTTTGTCGGTGGATCAATAACGAGTCTTGCGATCAGATAGGCCCAGGGCGTTTTATGCATAGGCCTACTCATTAATACACAAAATATATTTGCTATGAGTAATGCTATACACTACACTTTCATCCTATTTTGATCATACTAAGTCGTATGTGGCACATTTATCACCATTAGATGAAAAAGAAACATGTAATAAATGATCATTTAATGGTGATAAATGTGCCACATCATACTTAGTGAGATGAAAGTGGAATGGTAATATGGTATATAGAATTTTTCATTTGCTATAGATACGGACATAATTTGATTTGTTAATGAATTTAAAAATATTAGTATGAGATTACCAATACTAAACAATATGAGAGCTCCATTTCTTACGGAAGCAACTCTGTTTTCACATTTCTTACGTGTCATGAACAGTGAAGCATAATAAATGTGAAAATATTGCTAGAAATTTGATTAGAGTATTGGTATTGATTTTGTCAAAAGTCTTGTCAAATGTAAAATATGATGAATTTCATTAAAATAGAGTTGCATTGGATTAACCAAAGAGATAAGTGGGAAGCTTTGAGTTACAGTAAATGGATGGGTTTCTTCAAATTTAATGGGCTACTATTCACCACTCAAATATATTTTTTATTCACTTTTAATCTCCAAATGTCTTTTTTATTCACGTTTAATCTCCAACTGTCTTGTAATAATAATGTAAGAATCAAATTAAATTATTAATTAACATATGATTAGTGTAATTATAAAATATGATAAAAATAAAAATATTTTTATTAAAAAAATATTATTATATTATTATTTTAATTAATTCAATATGGGGTTATGGCTAGGAAGGTTTTGGATTTATAAAAATCATATACTTTTTATCAAATTTTAGAAATAGTTTTAATGAAGCCAATACGAATATTAGGGTTGAAATTTGGTTAAGTTGTTCATATGTCAAATCAGTGTAACCTTCGTAACATTTATATTTCATTAGTACGATTAAAGTCAAAAAAAGGAAAGAAAGTGGGACATCTATCTATCCTCATATGTTGGACCAACATTGTTCTATCCGAATTTGAGTCTCTTAAGTGAGAGAGAGAGAGAGATAGACACGTTGAAATTCACTGTTGTTAAATCACACTTGTCCCAAAACTCTAAATTGATTGGAAGAGAGATTAAAAAATCTCAATTATATACTAACAATATGTCTCAGTTTCAACTTTGGTCCTCAAATTTAATAAGAGGTTTGACAATCTGTGTCTTTTTTGATAATAGAATCTTCCTTGTCTTGAAAGCAAAGCAAGTGGCCTTGAAAAGCAAAGCAAAAGCACTGTGTCCATACTCTAATTAGTGCTACACTGCATGGTATAGACACTTAGTGCAAAATCTTTGAAGCAGAAGGAAGAGCTAAACAAGGAATGGATCCAATGACCTTGCTGCATAAATGGTGGCAACTGCTGCATTCAAGCACTCTGCTAAATCTTTTCCTCTTCTCCCTGCTTCTTCTCTTCTCCTTACTGCATCTCCTTAAGCTCACTGGAGGTAGAAAACTCAATTTCCCTCCCTCTCCTCCTAAATTTCCAATAATTGGCAACCTTCACCAGATAGGGACACTACTCCACCAATCTCTCCATGCTCTTTCTGAGAAGTATGGCCCTATTCTGCTATTACACTATGGAAATTCCCCATTTCTTATAGTTTCATCCTCAGAAATAGCTTGGGAGCTCATGAAGGACCATGATGCGGTTTTCTTGAATAGGCCCCAAATAAAGGCAGCAAATGTACTTTTTTATGGATGCACCGATATTGCTTTTTGTCCCTATGGTGAGTATTGGAGACAAGCCAAGAAAATCTGTGTTCTTGAGATTTTAAGCCAAAGGAGGGTGCAAGCATTTCAGTTTGTGAGGGAAGAAGAAGTTGCAGAGATGGTCGAGAAGATACGAAGCTCGTGTATGAATGGAGCAGCAATTGATCTAGGTGAGATGCTTGTTACTATCTCAAATGACAACTTCTAGATCCTCCCTTGGTCAGAAGTATGAAGGAGAAGAAGGTAGCATGAATTGTGGGCATTTATCAAGGAAGGCAATGGAAGTCATAGGAGCATTTTTCTTTGAAGACCTCTTTCCATGGCTGGGATGGGTTGATGTTCTGACTGGATTTTTTGCAAGATTGAGGAAGACTTCTCAAGCATTACATGCAGTCCTTGATCAGATAATTGAAGAACATGAAAAGAGCGGGGATAGCAATCAATCTGATAAGAAAGACTTTGTGGATATTCTTCTCCATCTTCAGAAGAATGGCATGCTTGATATCAATATCACAAAAGACAATATCAAAGCGATCCTGCTGGTATCCCTCCGACTCACTCACTCACTCACTCACTCATTCACACACGACTAAAGCTCAATACTTCTTGTCATCTTGCAAGACATGTCTGTGGGAGGAACTGATACCACTGCCACAACCATGGAATGGGCAATGGCAGAGCTTGTGAAAAATCCTGGTGTGATGAAGAAAGCCCAAGAAGAGGTAAGAACAGTGGTGGGAGAAAAATCAAAAGTAAATGAGGCAGATCTAGATCAAATGGAGTACTTAAAGTGCATTGTCAAAGAAACTTTGAGGTTACATCCTCCTGTTATGGTTACTCGCAGTACATCTGCAAGTGCTAAACTAGTAGGTTATGATATTCCTCCCAGAACAACCATCTTGATCAACACATGGGCAATTCAAAGGGATCTCAAGTTATGGGACAGGCCAGAGGAGTTTCTCCCAGAGAGATTTCTTAACAACTCCATTGATTTCAAAGGCCATCATGACCAATTCATCCCCTTTGGTATGGGATGGCGGGCATGCCCTGGGATGTCACTCACCATCATAGAAGCTGAATTTGTGTTGGCCAATCTCCTCTACTGGTTTGACTGGGAGTTGCCAGATGGTGCAACTGTGGAGGACTTTGACATGACTGAGATTTATAGGCTACTCATTCGGAGGAAAACATCTCTTCGCCTTGTACCAGTGCTGCATTCTCGTTAATAAGACATGAATAGTCATCAGTTTGTCTTGTTTTTTGTATCTATCCATTGCCATAGAGCTGTCTTCTTAATAAAAGTAAGAACTTCTTTCTTTGTAATCTCTGATATCATTTTTTGTATACTGAATACAAATTTATAAGTGCATCAACCAGAAACATAATTCTTTCACTCTACAACATTTATTGATATCCGAATGAATTTTTCGAGCAACATTAAATACTCAATAAACCAAAAAGGAAGGAAGAAGTCGCACAACTTCTGAACTAACTTACAAAACACAAATAATTATGGTCTGTAATGGGAGCTTCTCCTCCAGAAATCCCTTGGCCAAGTGTAAAACAAACATAACATCAAAGATGGGTAGAATTCTTCGAAAACAGGATTCATGAACCACCTGTTAATAATATAGCCTATTTAGCTGATAGAAACTCATGAAACATAACTTCATTGAGAACACTACTTCAATGGCACATCTTCTAGGTACCTTGAGTCTAAAAGTCATCAGGATCATCATCTTGGAAATTCTGGGCTTGTTTCTATGAGGCTTTGCTCTTTCACAAATGATTCAAAATATCTTCAGGAAACTACAGCAAAAGGAATCTGACCACGAGAAACTGTCCATGAGCTGATGAGAAAATCAGAGCAGGTGCAACTGGTATCAGATTGTGTGTGTGTGTGTGTGTATTACTCAAAGTTAAGCTAAAACATGAAGAGGGAAGGTATTACGCTTCTAAGAACAATTATTAGAAAGCATTGAATAGAACGAATAGACATTAATTTCATATTCTTAACTTGACATCCACGAAAACTCGAATCCATCATTTTTTTTTTTCATCCATAACTTTAAATTTTACTTTCATGAAGCATCAAACCATTTAAAAACTTGGTAGAAAGAAGTGCCAGCCACATAATTAATTAAATAAAGAGTAAATAGTAATGAGATGAGTTGTGAGATTTGTGAGTTAAAGTTGCTGAAGAGTAATGAATAGTAGTGAGATGAGTTGAAATGAGCTGAGATGAGCTGAAATGACTTGCGAATCCAAACTACTGAAGAGTAATGAGTGTGTAAGTTTCATACATTATTTTTTTACAAAAAAATAAGAGGTCTATCATTAAAAAAATAATTTTTTCATGTGGATCTCATAGTTACTAATTTTTTTCAAAAGAGGTAAACGAGGCTTACATACCTAATATTGCAAATATCATTTCTCATTATATAAAATGTTTTATACAATCTTAGAGTGTACAAATCTTGTGCACGTGAAAAAACTAATTTTTTACTGTAAGTCCCATATTTTCTTCAAATGAAGTGCATGGAACACACACTAATATTGTATCTAACATTACTTATTAATTAAATGAATATATATTTGGACTCCATCATTTTTCAAAAATCTTGGAATTTTCTTCTTCCTTCTCAAATCATCTTTCCTTAAAATAAAATGATTAAAATATATAAATAATTTGAAATAAAATCCAAAAACAACTTATTAAAAAAAAAAACAAAATCGAGAGAATTTATGCACAGCATGTCTCATTCCAGCATATAATATATATATCAAGTGGGTAGGTGAATGAATATATTATGGGTAAATTGGCAATTCCAAAATAAAAAAATGGAAAAAAGAAAAAAAGAAATTCATATTGGCAAGTGTGTAATTGTAAGTGGAAAAAAGGGTATTTTAGTAGTTTTGTCTACCGCAACTAACTACCTAACATCACGCGCGGAAGTCTCTCACCTCAATGAAAGCAATGCCGACAGAGTACTGTTCCAAATTTCGTCTCATCCAAAACGCCGTCGTGTCTTCTCCGCGGAGCTCAGGACCTCCGCGTTTTGAGGCGTCCTATAAATACCCAAAACAACCTCCTTCTCCTGTCTCCACCAAACGCCGAATACTGATCGGTTTTTCTCATCGTCGACGAACCGTACGTCCTTCTTGACTCTCTCTCTCCGGTCACACTTGCTCTTTGCTACTCTCTCTCTTCTCGGTTGGTCTCTCTCTTTGCCACTACACCATCGACTTAGTTTTTCGGTTTATCTGCAAAGAATTTGATCTCTGTATTGTAGATTTCATTTTCTCATGTGCATTTATGTTTGTAATCTTTGTTTAAAATGAGCACCTCAAATTTCTATTATGAGTCAATTAATTCACTTGAATTTTTGTTTTTGAGCAAAGGTATAAAAGCTGGAGCCTATTAATAGGATCTGTTTTGAACATTGAGTGGCTTGGGCCTAAGTTGTGCTCTCCGTGTGAAGGAGTAGCTTGATAGTTTTTGCGGCTGAAAGATGCCATCGGTAGTTCGCTTTGGGTATATTAGAGGCTGAATTTTATAACATAATTGTTGATCATCTCTTCTTTGCCGATAGACGGTTTTTATGCTCAATCATGTTTTATTCGGTACTCTCTTCGCTATACGATTTTAAAACTTGAATTGATTTTAATTAACACTGTTGCTGGCGCACCAAACAAGAATCAGTACTTTAGCCGGCACAACAATCATTACTTAAATCTTGTATGGTGTTTGTTTGCTTGGATCATTTGGTTTCCTCGTTGATTGTTATGTTTTATTGTGTTGGCAAATTCACCTGTCAAAACATATTCTTGTGTTAAAATATTCAGTGTTAAGGGGTAAGTCGGTGATGAATTCGATACAGGACTTGAAAGATTCCAGTTTATGTATGTTGTTTTTTGGGAAAAACCTAGTCAAAGTTAAAATGGAAATATACATTGATCTATACATTGGATGAAGGGAAACTTGGTGACGTTGAAAGTTTATTCAAAATTTTATAACTTTGTATTTTGCAGAAATTTTCCATTTTCAGTGTTTAATGTGTCAAAACGGGGTTCTCAAGAGAAATTCGAAATCCAGACTTATATGTGCATTCAAGGACCTGAATATAAGATACACACCTGGACATTATCATGGGTGTCTGGACTTGTTTTTCTGAATTTGGACAGAATAGCTTGTATGAATGTCCAAACGGAGAGAAGTTTAATTGCGCCACAACAAAAATCGTGAAACTCTAGAGAATTCCTAACTTTGCATCTTACCGTCCACCTCAAAACTTACCATATTGAGGATTCTGAATTCATACAAAAGTCAGCAATTTTTCCAGTTTGTTTAAAGGGTCTCTACGCATGAAATGCTGTAGAGGAGAAGGCCATGTCACTTGTGATAGGAGAATTTTACTATCTGTTTTTTAACGTTCACCTTGAGTTTTTGTTAAGGAATCAGGCCATTGATTAGAGTACTAGGAGAGACTAGTTTTTAGAGTTTTTAAATCAAAGAAGAAGCCGCCACGCAAGAATTCTATTCTTTAACATCTAAGAAGAAGCCACCATAGTTTTGAGAGAGGAAGCCATATAGAATAGATTTCCAAAGTGGGTTGTTGTCTGGTATGGAAGGAGTTTGTTACAAGGAGTTGTAAAGGGAATTATTTGTAAAACTTAATTCTTCTTGTGGATTGATTTTCTGGGTTTTGCTGCCCTAGAAGGTTTACCTTTGAAGAAGAAAAAAGTTTCACTTCGTCACCAAATTTCTGTCTCCTGATTTATTTTTTGCTTTTGTGATAATTTGGTGTTTATGTAGGATGACATGTCCTAGATTGGTGATTATTATGCTTGTTAAAACACATATTCATCCCCCCTATGTGTTAATTTGGAGTTATATTTCGATTTGTAGACATGCTTCATTGTTTGTTAACATTATGAAAAAAATGGAGTCCAGTCATTAATTTTGAGTTTATAAAAGCAGGTTTTTTGAGAAAATTAATTTTTGCCTCTTTCCCATGGGAGCTTTGGGAATGTTTGTTGGAGACTTATGAAACCAACTTCTGCAATGTAGTGGAATTTTTTTCAGCACTTCTTAACTTGACATATTGAATTTCTTATCAGATGTTTATTTTTTTGTCCTAATTTTTGAACTGGGGTTTCTAAATGTGCTAATCATCAAAATCTTGGAGCTTCCTATACCTCCAACATAATTTTTAGGCCATTATAATTTATTTATTCATTTATTTATTTTGGTGTAAAATCTGAGTTGCTTGGGTGAATTGCCCAACTATTTACTTGGAGAAGTTGTTTTCATTTAATCCAGTTTTTTGTTCTTTATCTCCTAGCGTTTTATACCCCCTCTTTTCAATAAAAAAGAGGATAAAGTTAACTTCTTTAATGATAAATAGCCCATAATTAGCTACATTATGAACATTGTTTTCGCAGAACTTTCATTTTAACTGTATTTTCACAGAACATTTCATGGATTGGTGATTCTATTTACCCTTTATACATATGAATGGCGATTCTTTATAAGTGTGTAAAGAAGCCTCAAGTGCAAACTCTAGTTTTTCTTTTAAAACTACCCTAAACTTGAAAATCACATGCGTCACAACTGCTAGGATCACAGTTCCTTTTTTCTTTTGCCTTTTTGGTGGGTGGTGAGGAGGTGGTTCAATATTAAGTGAAGCATCCCTGCAATTTTCATCGATCCTTTACTATTACACTAGATAAGTTTGGCTCATTAAAGTTCATTCATTTTACTTGATAGGTTCTTAATGCTAGCTGCACCATGGGCTCAACAGATGGGTTAGTAGATGCACAAGAGAAGCAACCTCTTTTTTCTTTTGGAGTTATATCTGACGTTCAGTATGCTGATATTCCTGATGGTCGCTCATTTATTGGGATTCCACGATATTATCGGCATAGCATTATTGTATTGCAGAGGGCAGTTCAAAACTGGAACCACCACCAGAAGCTTAAATTTGCAATCAATTTTGGGGACATTGTTGATGGTTTTTGCCCAAAGAACCAATCCCTTACTGCTGTGAAGAAAGTTGTCAATGAATTCTCCAAATTCAATGGCCCAGTCTATCACATGATTGGCAATCACTGCCTCTACAATCTTCCACGCAGCGAGTTAATTCCCTTGTTGAAGATTCCAAGTCATAATGATCATGCCTATTTTGATTTTACACCAACTCCAGAATACAGATTCATTGTACTGGATGGCTATGATATCAGTGCCATTGGATGGCCTCAAGATCATCCAAACACTTTGGAAGCCTTCAATTTTCTTCGTGAAAAGAACCCAAATTCTGAAAAGAACAGTCCATCTGGACTAGTGGGCCTTGAGAGAAGGTTCCTTATGTTCAATGGAGCAGTTGGGAAAAAACAATTGGAATGGTTAGATGGTATACTTCAAGAAGCATCTGAGTTAAAACAGAAAGTGGTAATCTGTTGCCATCTACCACTAGATCCTGGTGCTTCAAGTAAAGAAGCTCTTCTTTGGAATTACGATGAAGTGATGGATGTGATACACAGATACGATTGTGTGAAGGTTTGTCTAGCTGGACACGATCACAAAGGTGGGCACTCAATTGACTCTCATGGAATACACCACAGAGTCCTTGAAGCTGCCCTAGAATGCCCTCCAGGCAGAGACGCATTCGGTTTTGTGAATGTTTATGATGACAGGCTATCACTTATCGGTACAGATAGAATGCAGAGCACGGACATATGTTTTCAGCCTCAATCAGACTTATGAGAATAACAGTGTTAAAGAACCCCGATACTTATCTGTTAATTACAATGTGGAGTGTACATTATCTCCACAAAACCATACATTTGGAATCATTTAAAGTGTTAAGATTTAGCTGGGTTCCCTTGCAAAATATCGGAGACTCAACAAATTCTGTTGCTCTACCCAATTCTGCTTATGATTGGTAACCCTGCATATACTCTCTGCTAGATCTTCTTTCAGTTCTAATATCCCTTGTACTTCATGTGATACTTGTATTTTTATCTCGATCTATAGCTACCTGTGCCGACCTTGTTAAACACCAGCCATGCATGGCCCTTTTAAAATTTCGTGCTCACGTGCTGTTTTCTTATTGTTTTGGTTATGCTGAAGAGCCATGTGATGCTACTAGTGCGTATAATTACTCCAAATATCTGCAAACTGTGGCAGGTCGGTCAGTACCTTGTAGCTTAAGCAACTAACTCCTGAACTTTCTCTAGGATCAATGACATAGTAGGGTGTTCAACCGGATCCGGATCCGGATCTGGATATCCGGCCATAACCAGATCCGGACGGATAACTGGATTCAAATCGGATATCCTGATTTAATCCGGATCCGGGTTATAACCGGATAAATCCGGATTTAATGTTTTATTTTTTTTTAAAGAGACTTTAAAACTTAAAAAAATATTTTTATAGCACTTGTTTTCTTTAAAAAAATTCTTATATGCTTAAATTGCCCAGATTTGTTTTAAAAAATAATTTAAACACTTTTAATAAAAGATTTTTATAAAAAAATAATAAATTAACAAACAAAATAAATAATATTGTTGTTACATCACAATGTAAAATATAAATTTACAAAAAATAAAATAAATAATAATACATCACAACTAATTAACTAAAACGTTAATTTACAAAGAACAAAAGAAATAATAATACATCACAAATAATTAAATTAAAACATAAATTTATAAAGATCAAAATGCATTAGTCTTCACATGGAAACCACAGGAATTTAAAAAAAAAATTGGGTGGCCAAAGTTCCCATAATGAAAAAAACTAGTCCAATATGGAAAAACAGTTCTCTAATAAAATGCCCTGAGCATATGCATTTCCCTTGGTATATTTAAGTCACACCATAATTGTAAGTCTGCTCCAGAACAATTGTCTCATGTTCTTCTGAATACCCCAACATGGCTATGGTGTACTGTCACATACATACAACAAATATTAAAAGGAATTCTATGGGTCCCTTTTGTGGCTTAAATATGATTAGTGTGCATCTGCTATGATTTTTGTGTGAAATCATGTGAGAAAACATACATTGTATTCAGGTCTATCAACCTTCTTCAACAGCCTCATTCCCAAGGCTTACATTGAATGGAACCCTCTAAGATCAGGAACATCATACCTTGTACTCACATGGATTCTGCAAGTTGAGAACAACAGATATGAAAAGGTAAATTCAATCAACTCCAAGAAAAGTTGCTCTAACCCACCATGGATAGAGTTTGGTAGAGCCATGTGATGTACATCATGTGACCACTAGAAAAGTGCATAAATGATAGAAACAAGATAAACTCATCATTATATGGCAAAGATAGCAGAAATCAGAACAAACCAGCATTACTCTCTACATTAATTGCTGCTTCTTCTTGCTCATCCTAGAGAATCTACAAGATAATGGAATTTTGATAAACTAATCACTGAATTATATTTGAGAAGGTGGGGATAAAAAATTATACAAGATCCTTCTAACCTGGATTTCAAGCCCTTCAGTTACTAAAAAAGGTGGGGCATATATGTGAAAATTTCCCTGAGGGGATGACAAAAACTTAAGCCTCTCTACTTCTCTAGGGTCAATAGCATGGGCAGCCAAAGCAATTAGAGCAGCCTGGAAGTACAAACAATTAGGAACCATTAAAGCCAACAATTTAAGTAACAAAATAAGAATGAGAATTCTTAAGCACAATATCAATTTCAATGAATTATTATAAAAATAAAGGGAACCTTAAGAAGAGGGGGGTTAAGTTGAAGTTGAAGTTGAAGTTGCTTAAGTTGCTAAAGTTGAAGGAAGTGGGTTACCTCAAGTAGAAAAAAATGTAGAGGTTAAGTTAAATGGATAAATTAGTAATAAAAAATCAAACTTAACAAATAAAAGTGTTTACCTTCGATGTCAACGCGTTCTACATGCTTCTCGACCTCCCAAGAACTAAGTGGTTCACAAGTCAACCAATTTTGCGTGCAAATTAGTGCTTGGACAGTCTATGGAGCTAATGAGCTTCGGTATGGGTCTATTACACGTCCACCGGTGCTGAATGCAAACTTGGATGCAACGGTGGAAATAGGGATGTCCAATACACCACGTGTGATCTCTGCAAGGATGAGATATCTAAATGAGTTCTTCTTCCACCAATCCAAAATATCAAACTCAGATATTTTTGGTTCAATCACATCCGACAAATACATATCCATGTCTGAGCTAAGTACTGAACTATTTTGCTTCTCAAGATATTGCTCTAGAACTGTATCAAAATCTTCACAGTCCAGGTCATCACCAATAATACTTGAGGAACTTCTATAGGCCATATTTGATCTTCCACTACCTAGCCCATAAAATTTGTGGTATTGCCAATCAAACGATTCATGAGCAATTTTACTTTGGCTTCAATTCTATCTCCGCATTCATCTTCTTTGCATCTTTTTAACCAATATGACAAGGATATAATCTTATATCGAGGATCAAGGACAAAAGCTATATAAACAATTATGTTTATCCTATCCATGTTCCCACAATATTTATCAAACTTAAGTTTCATAGTAGAAGCCATCATCATCAACATATCATCCTCACTTTGACCCATGTTGTTCAAAGTATTCTCAATTGTACAAATTTGTTGAAATAACATATTAGAGGTCACACACAATGAGCCAGAGATTTTCAAAGTGACATCATAAAAAACTTTTAGAAACTTAATAAAAATACGAGCCATTTACCAATCTTCAAACAGAGATGCCAAAAGCTGTGACTCATTCACTCCCATTAGTTATTCCATTTACTTTGTATTGAAGGAAAACAAGGAGCAGGAAAAGAAAGAAGAAAAGAAAGAAGAAAACGCAGAAGAGAAAAAGGAAGAAGGAAAAAAAAAACCAATCATAATCTAAACAAGAATTTAATACAAGAAGGATACCAAATTGAGAGATCTACAAGAATATGTTTAAGAGCAAAATACCAATCATATTCGAAACTGTCAAGCTTGCCACTGAACTGTTAATGGACCATATAAATGTTTTAATTACCAACCAAATATCTACAACAATGAGTATCAATATGAGAAAGACACTTCTTCTACTTCGAAATTAAGACTAAATAATTGATGTAATTCAAGAATTACATCAATCCCATGTACACTAGCAATACCTAGCCCTTATAATAATGTATAAATTAATAAAACAACCAGCAACGTGTTCTATAGCAGAAATAGAGTTATACCCACTGAAAAATTCATTTTAATTGAAACAAGTCTACTAAAAGTCTGAAAATGGGAGAACATGAAACAAAAACCTTGGTTAATTCCCCAAAACCAGAAACAAACCCTCCCCATATGAAACAACCACTCATATCATACATAAGGAAAAAAAAACCCTTCTTATTCTCTCTTTCATAACTCGGTCCCAACGGGACCGTCCCATCGTTTACAACCAAACCCTAAAACACTCAAAGATAAAATAAAACCCTAAAACACAAAAATCCCAAAACACCCATCGTTTACAAAAAAAACCCAATATGCATAATCAAAAATCCCGAAACACATCATTTACAGAAACTAACAAAGTAGAGAGAGAGATGACCATACCGTATAGAAACTAAAAGAGTAGAGAAAGAGAGATGACAGAGTAGAGAAGGACTTGAGAAATATACTTTACGAGCTTAGACTTCATAAATGTTGAATGGTAGCCTCTGTGTCTCTCTCCTAAATGCGCAAACTGCAAAGGACTTCGAAAGACAAAGGGATTTAGCAGAAGAGACGCCTGCGTCAAAGAGAGAAGGTGAAAAGGAGAAGAGAATGGATTCGGAAAGGAGAAGAGACGCCTGAGTCGAAGAGAGTAGGTAGATGGGATTCAGAAAGGCAAAAGGGATTCGAAAGTTAGGGATTTTGCAGTGTAGCGTGGGGCAGATTTTTTTTAAATTGACCCGGTTATGGATAACCGTGTCACAAAACCGGATTCGTAACTAGATCCGAATTCTTCTCACCCGCCCGGGTATAATCCGGACGGATAACCGCTCGGATACACCTGGATCTCTAGGTTTCGAACCGGACCAAAAAAAAGGGTCTGGATGCACACCCCTATGACATACTGCTTCATGTTAGTTGAAAGTTTTTATGTTAATTCTAGCACCCAAAAAGCTACACACACACAAAGTGTGTGCTACACAATTATACTAGATATATATTTCTCTTCAACTTAGGCCTATAGTTTGGACAAAAACTTAAAAGGAATTATAAACCAGGATAATCCATTGGAAGATCATCAAGCACCAAAATCATATATTACGAAATACTCCGTCTCTCCCATTAGTCAAGATTGTACGTGTTGGCTAGATCTCAAATTTGATCCCAGTCTTAACGAGCCGAAGGGAAAACTAGTAGATGATCTTGCTATGTGCAATTTATTACATGCTAATCTAACAGATAGAGTGATGGATGAGGTTATTTTCCCGGAGTGTGGAGTGTGGAGTGTTTTGTTCTTTTGATGTTTCATATTTTAGTCTTATAATAGCGACTTTGATATCATTGTTTATAAGAAAATGTTAATGCTCAACCATAAAAAAAACTAGTCTTATGTTACTCAAGGTACCAGTGCCGATCAAAACAACTAAGACAGGACACATTTTTAGCTGCTACTTTTTGTCTTTGACAATTTTGGCCAAATATGTCAATATTATTAAAATCGAACAGATTTGTTCTTCCAGTACATTTTCTACAAATAGAAACACTTTTGTTCCAAAACTCCAATAAAGTGTAAACCCTTAATCCAAATTCATTCCATATATGACTTTCACTACTTGGCAGTCAGGTTCATAAGTACACTACTTACTACTCTGTGACTACGTTAGAGTCACAGAGAAAACTAAAAAACTTCCATGTAATGTTACATGCTACACTCTTATCATATTTTTATCTTACTATGTAAATGTTGTACTTCTTATCACCCTTGGGTCGTCTTTTTTTATTTCTTAAAGAAAAACTCAAAGGTTGATAGACATTGTCATCTCATTATGGTGCGATAAGAATAAGATCATGAGAATGTAGTATATATATACAATTTTTCATTCTTTATATAATATATATATATATATATTAATTGATCCGACAGTCTTTCACATTTTAACATGTTTTTTAGAGTATCTTTGGATCATATTGTAGTCACTCAGTTGTCTAGAAGTCCATCTTACAAGAAAATTCAATCAGATTTCAATAGCCAAAATCATCACAGAAGCATAAAATGGAATAGATTTCATTAAGCTTTGTCAGCCAAAATGCAACTATAAGTTCGGGTGTATATTACAAATGTGTTTTGTTACATAGACTTGCAGCGAGACCCATTATAACTTAAAAAAAAAAAAAAAAAAAGAAACACCAATAATCTTTTAGCATAGAATTTTGCTATGTATCAACCATTATTCACTCTCGTACTCTAAACTTGACAATTTTTTTTTTATATTTTTTCTTAGAGTGTGGGATATATAAAATGAATAGTAACTGATGAGAAGAATTATTTTTTAATCGATACGAAATAAGGCTTCTAAATAGATTTTATCTTTCTCCTACGTCCAGCACAGCACCATAAAACCACACCATGCAAAATTGCAAATTACTACTAACGATTTTATTGTACAAAGGTGAAAGGGCTTAAGAGCATTGGCATTGATTTCATCAAAATTATTTCTAAAGTTTGATGAAAAATACATGATTTCTATAAATTCAAAACTTTCCTAGCCATAACTCTACATTGAATTAGCCATTGAATTCATCAAAATAATAATATAATATTATTTTTTTAATAAAAATATTTTTATTTTTTTTATATTTTACAATTATACTAATCATATGTTGATTAATAATTTAATTTGATTATTACATTATTATTACAACACGATTGGAGATTAAACGTGAATAAAAAAGACTTTTGAAGATTAAAAGTGAATAAAAAATAGATTTGATGAATGAATAGTAGACCTTCAAATTTGAAGAAACCTATAAATTTACTGTAGCTCAAAATTTCACATTTATCTATTTGACTAATCCAATGCAGCCCTATTTTGATGAAATTCATCAAATTTTACATTTGGCTAGACTTTTGATGAAGCCAATGCTAATGCTCTAAGAATATTGTATTGCGTCGACTCTCACTTCTGTTCAGACAGTTTTGCCCTTCTCTTCTCGGCAATAAAGAACCCAAGCAAGGACAGAACCGCGAAAGCACTGAAACAAACCGAGGCAATATCGAGCGACGCGTGGCGGCCGGTGATTGCCTGGACATCAAACAAATTGGTGGTCTTTTTTGCATCGGTTGTTTGACCGTAAGCCACCTCGATGTCGTCGGAGTTGTAGGCGTAGGCGCGTATGAAGTACGTACCCGAGGGCACGTCACGCTCCACCTTCCACTCAAAGGTCTGGTTCCACTTATCATACGGCCTAGAAACGATCTTGAACTGACATGTCTTGTCTTTGGCTAGGTTGTCCACTGTCTTCCTCCACGCGCGGTCAACCTGGCTGACGGGCGAGTAGCATAGCTTGACTTTTATGGTCTTGTAGGCGGAGTCCGTACCAGCTGCTAGGCTCTGATTCAGACCCCATGTTACGGTAATTTTATCAACACCAGCTTTCAGAACTGCGAATTTGATCCATACAAATTTCAATCTTTTATCCAAAAGGAGATTTAAATTAACTCAAGTTTCATTATTTAAGAAACCCAAGGGAGAAAAATTGCAGATTCTGTTTGGTTGAATAACTTTCTTGGACAATCAATGTGTGCGCGCGCGTTCATCTCAGCAAAACATAGTTAAACAGCAGACTATTCTTGAGAAGTTGGAAATGAAAAACAAAACAGAGTTGTTGAGAGAGAGAGAGAGAGAGAGAGGTTTGGTACCTTGCCCTTGTTTGAATGAAGCAGTGACTTCCAAGGTTCTTGACAGAGAAGAGAAGAGAACAATTCCATAACAAGTTGCTGCCATGCAAAAGAAGAGAAGAAGTGAACCTAAGATGGTTATTCCATAACGTTTTGGCTCCATTGACACTTGCGCCCCGAATTCTCCAGGAAATTAGCAACCAGTCACCCGAAGGCAAAGGCTTTGATAATGTAATTCTACTGACCCTGAGAAAAAGTACTGGTACTTTCGGTACGTCCCTTTATATAGATTACCTTAAAAGAATCAGTTTACAATTAAACAATTCTGGTTTTTCTTTTTGAATAAAATTAATGGGTAAAACAAGTGAGCAGAAAGGCTCAAAAGTATTTGCAGGCGCTTACAAGAAAATGGCTCCTGAGCACGTTGAAGGGATGGGGTTGTGAGGGTGTGCTTGACATAACAGAGATGGATATGCTTGGAGGGTTTAATTAATTAATTATGCATTGACTTTGTTTTGTTTATTTGGTTTCACATCCGTGGATATGGGCAGGCAAGATATCCCTTGTCTTATTCTTCTTTGTTGCCATTACTACGCTTTTTGAGTTCTGGTTTGTCTCCTAGTGTCATGGAAAAGGCCGCATGCAAACTATGATAAAACGAGAAACTAGGATGGAGTCTCGTCTATTAAGTTTGTGGACACCTGAATACCAAGCATGCCTCCTAATTTATGGACCCAATTCAATTCGGGATCTTTCATTCCCTTTTTTTTTTTTTTTCAAAGGAATAAAGGAAGTGCTAAGTGCATGCTTAGATCGAAAACTTGTTCGGAATTTGGATGAAAAAATGTTGAAAAGATAAGTTTTATGCGATTTTGTGTGGATTGTGAGCCCACTAAAGTCTTGAATTTCTTTTTATATAATACTAAGCTTTTGATTTAGAAAAATTAAAGTGCAGTTTGGATAGTAAGTTAAGATGAGATGAGTTGAGATGAAAGTTAAAAGTTGAATAAAATATTATTAAAATATTATTTTTTAATATTAATATTATTTTAAGATTTAAAAAATATGAATTGTTAATTATATTTTATGTAAAAATTTAAAAAATTTATAATTATGAGACGACTTCTTGTGAGCCTAAAAATCTTGAAAGAATCTGATTGGGCCAAAACCGAGAATATGGATGGCCACGATAGGGGCACACCATGGGGGCCCTGGGTCGTCAGATCTGGCCCTGTCCAAGGGCTCCGGCTGCCTAAGGGTGGCCTTCAAGTGACCACCCACACCTTCCTAAGCTTCCTTTTTTTTTTTTTTTTCTAAGTCATTTTTTTTAGTTTGAGTTTTCAACTGAAAAGGAGAAAAATGTTTGAAAGAGAAGTTAAAAAGACTTTGGTAGAGATAAATTTGTAACTTGTATGTTTAGGACTGTAGGGGTGTATCGGTTTGGTCTGGTCCAATTCGGAGTAGTCACGGATTGAAAAATTTCAGTCCATCTTTTTTGCCGGACCGGATCATTAGTTATCGGTTCAATTCGATCTATGAACAATATTTTTCCTTTTTTTTTTTTTTAATTTTTTACAAAAAAAAATAATAATAAATTAGTAAAATTAATAAAATTAAAATTAAGTGATCTCTTCAAAAATTAGTTAGTTCCTTCACTCTCGCATTGAACTCTCTCTTACTCTACTTCCAACCATGTCTCGTTTGTGTTCTCCCATTCGGCAGCCCCTCTGATCGTCTTCCCTGATAAGTTTTTGACTTACCTCCGACATGCACACACCCATATATATATATATATATACACACACTCTCTCTCTCTCTCTTAATTTCAAATGATACTTAAAGGTTGTTTTGGATGTCAATGAAAGACTAGCAAGTACTCTTATTTAAGAAAATATTTGTTCATTCCAATAAGAATGCTCTAATACAAGAAAATAATGAGCACCTTGAGTTGGACTTACCTCTAGTATAAAAGTTAAAAATAATTAATTAAATACTGTATCTTGTTAAAAAAAATAATTTAGAAGGATGGGAAGTACTATTTATTCGTGATATCATGACAATCGACATTCTTATCCATTTATTTACTCAACGGGACATATATATATATATATATATATATATATATATACATAAATGATTTTTTATCTTTTTATTTTGAGAAATATTTTACATCATATATAACTATTCACGTAAGATAGTTTCATTCCTAAAATTTAAAATTTATTTTTTAATTAAATTAAATTATGTCATAAAAATTGTGAATAATATAAAGAGCAATACTACGTACAGTCTCCATTTGGAGACTGTAATACAAGCCTAAGTAATTTTATCTTTAAAATTTTTTAAAATTAAAAAAATATCCTTCCTAAAATGATATTTTTTCTCATTTAATAAATGACCTACACATACAGTCTCTAAGTGCAGACTGCAAATAGAATTTCTCTAATGTAAAATGTTTATAGAAAGTTATTCTTTTCTTTTGCAATTACTGATCAAGATCAAGAAATCGTAATACAAAATCATTTCATTTCATCTAATCATTATAATTTTTTTAAATTCTTACACAAAATATAATAAATAATTCAAATTTTTTAAATTTTAAAATAAAAATAATATTAAAATATTATATGATAATAATATTTTATTTAACTCTCAACAAAAACATACATTTGATCTAATCTTAGATCGATAACCAAACGAGTTTAAATAAAAATAATACTACATACAGTTGTGGAATGAGCAAATGTCATACAGTCGTTTTGAAAAAGAGTGAAATCTACTATTAAAAAATTAATTTTTTTTCATATAGATCTCATATTTATTCATTTTTTTTAAAATAACTACACAATACTTATACATTTACGATTATAAATATCATTTCTCTTTAAACAATTCATGATCTTAAATGCCAAAGCGTGCGGTTTGCCATCCTCGTCAAGTACTGCATGGAGACACATGCAAAACCTCACAGAATAAGACAGACCAGCGGAAATTGCCGACAAAACTCCCTCTTCCATCTCTCTCTCCAATATCCCTCCTGCTGATATATTATCGATAACCCAATGTTTCAAACATAGCCAAACTCCATCCTCGTGTTCTCAGCCAACATCTCTCTCTCTCGCTCTCTCTCTCTCTCTCTCTCTCTGTGCGTGTGTTTGTGCGCTTGGATTGAGGGCTCTGTGCCATGGACAGGATGAGATTCAGCAGAGACGCTTCAAAGGAAAGCAAAGCTGGTTCTATGACCCTGCAGAAGAAACTAGTGGATATTCGTCTTAAAGCAGAACAACCTGTTCCGGACCTGACAGATTTCATGAATGACATGTTCTTTGGGGTTGTGAACGCTGAGAAAAAAGCTTATAACTTTACTGGCGGCGCTGGAAGTCATGTCATCGACGAGGAGGATGATTTTGAGTGCAGCAGCAGAAGCAACAGCAGCAGGCAGACACAAGAATGGCTTGAAGAAGCCAGGCGCATGGTGTCTTCATCTCCTTCACGCTGTGACTCTCCCTCTAGGCCGCTTGTTGGGTCACCCAGATTTGCAGCTGCTCATGGAAGTCCCTCTTTGCTTGATCGAAGAGACCCTCTCTCTAGGTCTGCCAGAAGGTACGTAACTCTCTGATAAGTTAAGACTGGCCGCCTGCTCTTTAGGTTATATCTATATCTATATCTATATATATATATATATATATTCATTAAACTGCAATTACGTTAATCGAATGCATTTGCAGCTCGATAAAAAAAGAAAAAGAAAGAATAGACTAGAACAAAGTGCACCAGAATCTTTGTTCATTATCTTCTGAAACAAAGATAGGTTTAGCAACATGATCTTCATGCATGATCACTACGAAATTGATGTCCATGATCTGATACTGTTGTAACATGCATCATGTTTTTCCCGAGCGCCTTGAGAAGACAAGTGAATCGTACATAAGTAAAACCTAAATAACTACAGTTGTTTAACGTTTGTGCGTAATCTTCTTTTTTTATTATTGGATTGAGAGACCCAATATATGGTATATGTATTTGGCTTATTAATACAGCTAGCTATATAACCAGCTTGGCTAGATTGATCATTCCGAGTTTTTGGCTACGTTGTGCAAACAGGAACAGGGCAGTGGAGAGCTTCAGCGGAGAGATCCTCTCGAAATCAGCAAAGCACACTCGCAACAACTCAGAAACCCTTAACAACACACCACCTTCAGATCACTTATCCCCTGCTTCGGCCGTCAACAAATGGTTCTCGAACATCCTCAAGCCCTCCAATCCCACACACAATCCAGACCCCACTCCCGAACTGTCAGCCTCAGCTCCGCCGACTCCTCGCCAGTCCATGCCCCGAAAGTCCCGCTTCCAGACCGACCCTTCTTCTCCTCGCCCGCAGGGGATCCCCACTCCCACCTCCCGCCGGACGTTCAAGAACTCCACGGCGTTGCCGGATACCCAGCTCCTCCCTCCGTCAAAAGACGCCAGCGAGTCGACGCACCGTAGAACGGTGTCGTCTTCGACGACATGTTCTTTTCCAGAGAACCATGTTCTTTCGCCGCCGAGAAACCTCGTGGAGTCCGCGCACCGGAGGTCTATATCCTCATCGACTTGTTCGATGGAGAGGATAGCACGGAAACCCAATATTAAAAATGGGGGATTGAAAGAAGAGAAAGAAGCTCCTGATCTCACTAGTCTTAATGTGTTTTTAAAAGAGCAGAGAATCAAGCTTGAGAAAATCTCGAATGAGGAGATTAAGGCGAAGGCAAAAATGGTGCTCTCTGGGCCTTCAAACAGTTAAGTATAGAGAAAGCAAATTTACTTGTCTTGGATTAATGGGAAAATAATGGTTTATTCGATTTTTACATTGTAATTGAATTTGCACAGTTTTAGTTGGATTGCGTTGAATATGAGGTTTTATGCAAATGCAGGTACAAGTTCGATGGTGGCGGCGATATGTTATGCTTGGCTATTGGAGAATCAGAGGAGTAAGAATAAGGATAAGGGAGAAGGTGATGGAGAGGGCTTTGTGGTGGTGCCTGTGATGAATATGAGCAGAGAGAGTATGTGGAAGCATAAGCAGGCTGCTTGGCTATTTTATCACGTGGGTGTTGATGCAACCTCATTGCTCTTTGCTGATGAGGTAATCCTTTAGTGCTTGTGTACGAGTGGTTTGAATTTTGAGATGGGTTGAGATGATATGCGAATAGTAGAATAAAAATTAAATTATTTATTATATTTTGTGTGGGAATTGAAAAAAATTATTTTGGGATTTAAAAATGTTGAATTGTTTATTATATTTCGTGTAAAAATTTGAAAAAGTTATAATGATGAGATAAGATAAGATGAGTTGAGATAGATTTTGAATGCAAACAAGGAACTCAAATAATGGTCATTGATCACTCTTCCTATTTTAGATACTGGATAGTTGTTCAAACATAAGCAACATTTTGGGATATAGGCTTTACAGTAATTGAATTTTGTTGATTTCTATATTAGTCTGCAAAGAAAGAGAGTATAATTACAACCATTAGTTATTTTACTGATCGAAGAGTGGCTTGTTAATATCCTTTTCCGAAGAATTTCTTTCCTTTAACATGCATATTCTCTTTATAGCATTAGCTCAAGGCAATGCAAGTTTCTTATGCTTACATTTTAGCTAATGATACTGTAAAGTATACCGTTTAAATTAGATGACATGATATGAATTGGACAGTTTGCTGATTTGCTACTACAAAATGGTGTCAGGTGGACCTGGAGAGTCGAATGATGGCTGGACAATTAAACGTTCTTGTGGTAGGACAAGATGTCCTCAGAACTAATGGCGAGGTTGGTAAATGCTAACTATATGATTTGTGTCAACAAGTATGATTTGGATGGGAAGTTACAGATTGATTTATATATTGAACTATGTGTTCTTTTCTGTCATCATAGGTAGGATCCCAGTGCACCATTCTTACAGATAATTACTGCGAAAATGCCTATGATCTTCTCCAAACCACTGTGCTGAAGAAACTTTTGGTAAATAACAATAGCTAGTTAGCTGCAAAACAATAATTTTTTTTTTCCTACTACGAAGTGGTTGATAAAAAATTGGCTTGTTTCTCACTGGCTTTTAATATGTTTCAGCTTGCAGGTATCCTATTAGACACAAAGAATTTGAGTGCATATGATAAATCATCTATGACTAGAGATTCAGAGGCAGTCCAGTTGCTATTGGTTGGCACAGCCCCCAATTACAGATATGCTATTTTTGATCAGTGTATGTTTTCATGACTCTTCCAGAACTGTTAACAAGAATGTGTGAAGTCGTTTCTTTTGTCATGATCTAAAGCATCTGATTCTTTTGTACCTTGTCAGTAATTCAAGATCAAATAGACAAATCTTTTCTTGAAGCTTTGCAGCAGAGCTATGGGAAACGTCCTTACGAAGGTATGCTGCCTATAGTTGCATTTTCTATGTATCTAAAGTTATAATCACGTAAATGATTTTTTTTAATTTTGGCCAATGATTCCCATTGATCAATCTTGTCTGTCCCGTTGTCTCTGGTCTGAGGACAGGATTTCATAGGTGACGGGCACTTTCGATGGTTAGAATTGATTTCCTATTCGATATGACGATTCTTCAGACTTAAACATTTTTACTAACTTCTTTCCAGCGCTAACATCTTTCTTTGTCAAGAAATAATAGTTCCAGTTATGAGTGCGTAAGTACCGTACACTTTGAAAAAAATGAATAAATACGGGACTCACATGAAAAAAATTAATTTTTTAGTAGTGGACCACGTTCTTTTTCAGAGTGACTGTACGGCGCTTACGCACTCCACGACTATATGTAGCATTACCCTTATTGGTCACAACATTCATGTGCTTTTCACAATTTGCAGTCTTCCTTTGAAAGTGCAAAATTTTGGTTTTTTATTCTCTTTTCTGAGTTCTTGTTCATTATAGGTGACCAAAATGGTGTGGCACGTCTGGAGCAAGGGGTTCTAGAGAGAAAGTCGGCCACAATATCTGACCATGAAGACATCAAAATTCATTTTGATAAGAATCCTAGCAAAATGAGAAGTTCAAAACCTAACAAGGTTTCACCCAAATCAGGTTAAATCTCATTCCTTATACCTTTAATGCATATTTTTATCTTCTGAATAGAAGAGAATTTACCAAGGTAAGTCACCATATAGCCCTTCTTTACTGTGAGATTTACCAACTCTGTAGACCATATTCTTATTAATTCTAATCCATGCTTCAAAACCTGTAGTCATTGACACCAATTCTCTGTTCCAGATAAACCTAGGTCATTACCAGTGCAACCTCCTTCAACAGCACCTTCACAAAAATCATCTGATGGCAGCTCCCATGGAAAGCCTGTGTTCTTCCTAGCAAAATGGTTTGGTTTTGGACCAAAATGAACACAAATAACCTGCACTACTTGGACTGTTGGTAGTTCAACAAATCGATGAGTTTGTTCCAAAATTATTTCTTAATTATCTGCGTGCTTGGGTGTCATTTAGCTGCATCAATCGTATGGGTGCCATGTCACAACGGATGTTTCATGTGTAAAATCTTCATCGATATGCCTATTCTATTATTGCTTTTGTATCAGACAATAATGCTCAAGTGGTGCCAACATTTTTCCATTGTATCATTGCTCATGCCATTATATAACTTTGTTTTCGACACCAGCTTTTGTTGTTGTTTATGTCGATGATGATGATGTGGGTGTTTGACCCTTAAAAGATAATCCGGTAAGCATCATATCATTTATTATTACTTGCCTATTTCTACTCCACAAGAGGGGCTTGAAACAACAAAGTAATAATGAAACTTCTTTGCTGATATGGTGTATGGACTGAGATGGCCTCTAAATGTTGATGTAATCCTTGGTTTAATTATGGAAATATTTGGAAGAATGTGATCCTTCACAAGCTTTGAGATGCAATGGAACCATGCGAGTCTTCGATTTTTGTTTTTTAATTTTGTGTTTTTTAAGTAGAAACTTCTGTTAAGTGAACTTCAGCCCTGAGGTAGCTGCAACGCTTGTGAAATCAGAATTTCCAGATACATCAATTTCTCTTGCCTTTTGGCCAATTTGTAGAATATAGTCAATTATATTCAACATGCTTAGAACAGAGAAAAACTGCAATAATGTACTAGACACTTTAGTATTAGCAAGAAAAGATCTCAACCGGATCAGATCCTTTTGATAAGGCACCTGTCCAATTAGGTTTGCAACTTGACAACACTCCGAGTGTCAACTATCTATTGAAGCAATACTTTTGAGCAGGTGGAGGGGTAGTCCCATCCATGTAACCAATTAGTTTCTCCCATGGAGATGGGGACAAGCTGCACCTTCCACAAAAGGTGACTGTCCCTGGTGAGTTTCATAGTGTTCAAATGGTGAAGATTAACAAGGACTGAAAATGATTCGGTGATGACATTTCGTGAAGTGGGGGAAGAAAATTAAGAATTTATTTAGCCATCTTTAATGTAAAATTGTTGTTCGAGTTGTACCGCTAATAATAAGTCGGCGTGTAACTCCCTAATAGAAGATCCAAACTACATAGCCTGTACTCTAAAAAGACTAGTCAATAATACAATTGAAATCTCATTAGAACCTTATAAATTGCAAAAACTTTTTCTTCCCAAACAATGTGGGATCCTATACACAATCTACCATTATCTGTATCATATGAGATATCACACGGCATGTGATCACATCACTTGTTTTGAGGCTCATTACAGTTATAAAAAAAAAAAAAAAAAAATTAAGGCACCAATACACTTTAATGTTAGCTGAAATAGAAGTTTTCTGCATCAATGTGCTTGAGGTGTATCAATAAGCAGACTTGCAAATAGATTTATTCTCTTGACTCTAGTACCATAAAAAGTTAAAAAAAATGATATAGACATATTTGGCTTCCATACAATCAATGGGGAGCCCTTGTGTGTGTTGATAGAAATATTCGGATATACATACATCATATGCTATTCTGCCACATAGTTTTATCAAACACCACCGTTAGTATAGTTTATATGCTATTCTGTTGCATTGGTTTATTAAACACTACATTTGCAATAGTTTATCAAACACTATTCAATTTTTCTTGTTCTCATCATTATCTAGTAGCTTGTGTTCATCATTATCCTCGACTGTTTGTTCCTCTTGTTTATCAGATTGTCCTTGTGTTCACCGACCACCATCCAAATTAGTGTCAAAATCAATAAGGTTATGTTAATAAACGATAAAAAATAGTATTATTTTCAGCACAAGCTTTTGCACTCAAAATGAGTACTTACTCCAGACTATAGAGTAAATGTTCTTATATAGTTGTTGAGATAAAAAGCTGTAAGGCCCAGTTTCTTCATCAGTGGCCCGGTCCGTGCGTGAAAATGGCCCAGCCATTTTCGTGTTTAGTCTGAACGGCATCGTTTAGGTAAGTTTTGTTTTCCTTTCTGTTTTCCCTCCCGTTTCTTTCTCCCTCTTTCTCTCTTTCAGTTTCTGATTTTATTTTTCTTTCTCACGTCCAGACCTCTCCTTCTCTCCCACGTTTCCTTAATTTCTCTCGGTTTCTTCTTCATTTCCATTTGTTGGCATTGATTTGAGGTTCCGAATATTTCCTCATTGTTGCGGTTTCTGTTTCGTTTATTTTCCTTCTGTTTTTTTCTGGGTTTCTCTCGTGCAGTCAGACTCCCCAACAGGTAAATCATTTTTCGCCGATCATCTCTCCTTGTTTGCTTTGGGTGATTTCGTGATTTTGAATCACATGGCTTAGACTTTCTCTCATGCGCTGCATCTGTTTCAGTGGGTTACCGATTACTGCACTTCCTCTTCCTCTCCTTTTGCTTTTCGGTACTCCCTCTACGAATTAGTGAGCATCATTTTTCCCAGCCTTCATTTCGATTGGTAAGGGTTTCTTTCTCATCCAAGTTTCGGTTTCTCCTTCTGTAACCGTGCGAATTCTGCTTCTTAGTTTTGGGTTTGATTTATCTTCATTTTTCTGCAGTTTTCTGTTTTGGCCGTGAGTTTCTAGTTGCTGTGCGTGGGATTATTTCGGGTTGGTGTGTTTCGGGTAGGCATTGAACTTTTGCTGGATTTTCTCAATGCCGTAACATTCTCATGCAGTTCTTCTTCAAATTTATTTTGATTTTATCCTCATTTCTGCAGTTTGTTGTTGCTGTGAGTTGAGTTTGCATTTCGTCAGTTCTTGGACTTCCGTGACTTGTGATTCCTAATTCTTGGTCTTTTAAGTGAGTAAGCCAACACTTTGTTTTAGAATGGTCTTAGAATTCTTGATTATTGGTGTTGGGCATTGACTTTGGAGGGTGTTTTAGTAAATATTAAGATTAGTATATGATATTTTGGATTGAATTTAGGGCTGTCCAGATTACTACTTGGTTGACTTAGTAAACTATTTTTTTGCTATAATATGGTTTGGAATGGTGGATTTTAATTATTTAGATGGAGGTTGTGTTATTTTCTTTTAACACTTAGTTTATATATTTTTTTATGAATAGGCGACGAGATTGATAGAGGTCAATTTCAAGGTTTAGATAATACGCTGCAGGAGTCAGGTAAGCGGGGTTCCTATGCTAGGCTTACACAAATTATTTGAGACTGAGGTTGATTTTCTGAAAACTTTGCATATTTTTTGTGGTGAAATGGGAACTTGGGAAAAATAAAACCAACCTCGGTCGTTTATTTGTTATTCATGAAATCTGTGTGGAAAAGAGAAAAATATGTTCTGACATGCATTGTGTAGACATGAGCTAAATTTTGTCATGTGGTTTTTGAAATCTGGAAAAAGAGCGATATTGAGAATATGAAAAGTTGTGCATTTATTTAGAAAGATGTTCTGGTTTTTGTGTTCAACGTGAGTAAACTGTCTGGTTCTGTTTTGGTACTCTGTATTATTTTGATATAACATCTGAAAACCTTTGGCATGGTGTACTGGTTTTTGTATCTGACTCTGTCTCTACTTTGCTCTGCTCTGCTCTGTTATGCTCTGCTCTGTTTGGGTTGGTACCAACTTCTCTGTCTCTGAGTGCACCCACTTTGGAAACAAAGTGGTTTTATTGTGGTCTTTCCTGTGTGCACACTCGGGGCTCCGAGAAGAATAAAGGAAAGATTTCACCTCTGTCTCTGCCTGGTTTGGCCACCGGGGTTAGCACAACCCTACCACGGGGGTGAAACATGGTCTCTGCTCTGTTTGATGCTCTGTTTTGATCTGATGATGATACTCAGTTTATGTTATGCCAAAGTACCATGGGTTTTATTTGTTTTAAAACCATCGCTCTGTTATTTTGAAAATATGTTCTGTTCTGCATGATAACTCTGGAAAATATTTTATTCTGCATACTCTACTTTATAAATGCTCATGTTTGCACGCTAGCATATGATTTCTGCTTACTGAGTTGTGATAACTCACCCCCTATCATGATAATATTTTTCAGATGATGTGGAGAGTCCAAATGAGGACTTGGATTAGATTGGTGAACATGGATTAAGCTGAGGAGATGTAGTTGGAATAAGGACTCTTGATGTTCTTAGTTTTTAATGCCTTTGAGTTTTAATTATATGTTTGGGTTTAGTAGGACCTATGGTGTTTTCAGTTTGGTATGTTACTATTACTGGGAGGTTATGGACCCCTTTGATTTATTATTATTGCATTAAAGTTTGTGTGGAGTTTGTAATGAGATTATTGAGAAGATTTTAGATTGATTTCATTTATAAAGTTTTTGGAGAATTTTTCTTTGGATGTGTTGGGAGACATGTTTTTGAGTGACAAGTAGTAATTCTCCAAGCCACCCGGGTTTGGGGCGTTACAAAAGCTAAGTTACAGAGATCAGAGAAGTAACAAAATTGTTAGTGACTACATCATCAAAAGGAACCCTTTCTCCAATAGTGGCCATATACAGACATTCAGTATCGATATGAATATGTTGTCAACATTTAGGTATAGAGCAACATTTTGGTAGATGAAATTTGAAAGGAACATTGCTCACTTATCAAGAACAGATCAAGGAAAGAGGATAGAGAATATTTGTATAAAAAAGAGATGGGGATGCCTCTAGATGGGGAATGAGTTATTAGAGTCATGAATGTGATACAATTTGTCTTGTCCAATTATCCCCACTAGTTCAAACCCAGCTGCGAGTTAACTTTCAACCTCTTTTCTAGGCCCCACTCCATTTTCTCAATCCAATCCCCTCCCTCTCACAACCCAATCTATATCCTTGCATCTCGATGCTAATCCATACCATGAAAACACATTTCCTTTTCCAACCTTATTCTTCCGGTTTTGGTGAGGATATAACCAAGAAAGCTACTGCTGTATTCTCTCATTCAGTCTTCCAAGTATAAAGTAACAAACAGAACTCAGATCGCCCACTTGCGTTGAACCCTTCTAATGACCCAGAACTCTCTGTCTGGCACGACAATGGTGTTGATGTCATTGAAGATAGTGGTGGTAATGATGAAGATGATTTAGATATAGATGTCAAAATTGGCTTGAAAATAAACAATGCATGCCTTAAACCAGGACTAAAGAGCCAGTCATGGACATCCCAATATACCTCTACTCTCATATTGTTGACATGCATAGACTCATTACCTCTAAATTTCCATTGAAGGTGTTTGACATGAATGACCCAAAACCCATCAATTCTAATCTCCATCTCTGGCTCAACCTCATTCGAAGAGTTCCCATTGCCGATGTTCCCAGTAACAATACTATTCTTGCACTCAATTGAGATTTCATGAAAGCTACCTTTCTCATGGAATTTGACTCTTGTAAAAAACAATTTCTTACCAAATACGTGTTCCTTCTTTCAGTCTTTGAAACCAATATGGGATCAATGAGAGCCGGCCTACAACCTGTCTTCTTATAGGCATCTTTCTTCAGATCCCCAAGAAGAAGCACAACCTCTTCATCGTAGACAACCGCAACATTGTACCCTGAGTTTGGCTGCATTTTCCGATTAAACTTTGCAGCCTTAAGATCCCACAAGATATCAACAGCTTTACCTTCCACTCTAAACCGCTTCGAACCTTGTTTTCTCCAAAAATACCAGGGCTTCAGCTGAACTTTGCAGGTGTAACGGCTTTCTCCATCCGGACCCTCCACTGATACAGATAAGCCATGCAGCAACAAATTCTTGCACCATGTAATCGAGATTAAGCGGCACTGATCGGCAATCTTTGTCCGGTATACAGACACGAAAACACTCTACCCTGACCTGGTTACAGCTACGCGGTCATCGGAAAGCTTATTGCCAGAGGAGAAGCAAGCAGGAATTCCAGTAGGGTCTTGCATGGTTGGTGAAAAAAGATAGATTTTAATGAAATACTTAATGGGCAATGCCCAGTTTGGGCAGGTAGATGTAGCCAAGAAGATGAGTTCGAATGAATCAAAGAAAGAAAGCTGAGTAATGAATGAGAAATCTTTTAACATACAAAGTATGTATGAGAGATCTTAGTCACAAGATGAATGCGCCACAGATGCTGCCAGAGGTGTTTTTTTGCAGCATTAATGGCATCAGAATAATATTTCCAAACTGGCATATGGATTGGCAGTGAGTGTGAGAGTGAGTGAAGAACAGCCCCTTTTTGTATTCAATTATCTGCACTGCAACCTCTGCCCAAACTCCTATTTATTTTACTTAAATTTCTGACCATTTCTATTATTTCTATTATTATGATATTCTTCTACGAACACTGATTTTGGAAACCCGAGGTGGTTTTGCTTCCATGGATGGTTAAAAGCAGAGAATCAAGTATTTCACCAGATTTGAGGGATAGATTTCTACAAAATATAAGTCTTGGATCCATGATAACACGTTAGAGAAATTCATGGCATTAACTCATATTATAAAATTAATATTTTAAAAGAAGACTACTCATTTCTTATAAATATGTCTAAGATATTATTCACAGATAATGTGAAATTATTCTTCAACACTCTGTCTCACGTGCAGATCAGTATTTTTTTTTATTCTTGTCAAGGGATAAGTAATGTGGGCCCCATTCAACCTGTAACAAGCTCTGATACTATGAAAAAATTTATGAGCTTAACTCATCTCATCAAATCAGTTCTTCAAGAAAAAATTACTCATTCTTTATAAACATATTCAATACCTTATCCACATACAATATAAGATTATTTTTCAACACACATGAATCAATATTTTTTTTAATTAATTAATGTGGCTTTTTTAAAATAAATTTTTGAATTTTTTTATTTCTAATGGATAGCTAACGTGGAACAAAGTTAGTGATTGCTTCATATTTTATGGATTTCTTTCATATTATTTGGATTTTTAAGATTTATATATATATATATATATATTTTATTTTTGTGTTTTTCTAAACACATTGATTTGTACACATGAAATGTCATGTGTTACGTTGAGTCAGCTACGTACTAACGTAGCCCGCTATCCATCCAGATCGTGATTGACCCGAACCATTTGTTTGAAATTTTGAAACCAAAATAATAATAATAATAATAATAATAATAAAGAATAGAAATTAACCTTTCAAAACCAAATAACCCATTTTAAGAATGTGTTGAGTAATAATATACATCATACTCTCATCTTATTATGTAAAATATGACACATTAAAAGGGGATCCATTGTTAATTTTTTTTTTTCATGTCAGTCCCACTATTTATTTATTTTTTTTAAAATAAATGTGTGGCGCTTATGTATTGTATTACTGCAAATATCATTTCTTATTTCTCAATGTTGCCCCCTTATGATGAACAAATATATTTGTTCAAAAAATCTGCACAGGATTTACGTACCTTAAACTTTTATCTAGTAAATATACAAGAAAATTATTTATTTACGTCTAGTTAATTCTAGTGAAATGATTATTTGTAATTAAAATTAGTTGCGAATAATCTTTTAGTTGCAATAAATTAATCACAAAAATCTATTTTTCTTATAATGACGTACGTACTCCTATGATGATCTTGCGTCTAGTTACATCAAATCATATTGGTTTATGATTTTATTTTCGTGGATCTCTTGGTGGCTAAATGATATCTCTATAATAATAACAATATTATCAAAGAACATTCGACAAAAATAAATAGTTGATGGCCCTGATGCTCGGATCATTTCCTAAATGAACTTATGTTGCAACATACAGTAGGAAATGGATTCATTAACGCTTCCTCTATAAATCAAAAGATGAAAGCAAATTATATTAATTAGATTCTTATAAAATTAAAAATTTACTATATATTGGCTCTCATGCTCTGATCTTCATAGAATCAGTAGTAGATTGAAAATTAAAGAACCTTAGCCCAGATGCTGAGGCTTTAATTAAATACTAACAAATATTAAAAATGTTAGCTCAGCAATATATATATAAAAGAAGAATAATGATATTTGACCATCTGAAATTTATCGCTCATATGATCTTCTTGACGTAGTACTATCATGTGATACCACCTGGTTTATTAAAAAAAATTAAAAACACAAATACATAAGGGGTAGAGGGAATCTAAAATTTCAGTCTTTATTTTATTTTTTATTTTTTGTATTTTAGGATGCCATTTTGGTTTAAATATATCATTTTTTTAATAAACCACGTAGCAATACGGGGTGATGTCACGTCCTAAAGGCAATTTGAGTGCTAAGTTTCAGACGGCTCAATAGTAGTACTCATAGAAAAATAATGCTACCCACTATTATTTTTATAATCATCTCACAATTTCACGATGTAACATTTAATGATTGGAAATTATTTATTATATTATATTTACGAATCAATCATTTGATATCATGTCAAAAAATGTTGAGAAGATTAAAATGATCATAGATTTTTTTTAGATTTTTTTTTTTTGTATAAATAGCTGGTTTATGTCCCTTTCTTGGTGAAGTTGTCACATGAATGTGGTGGTTGGATGTCTTCACCCAACAGACAGGATAAAAAGGATGTTGTATAGACAAAGAAGAAACCAAGGAAATGAAGGCATATAAAAAGCAATAGCAGTTTGATACAGATAGTGGCTTGCTTTGGTAATCTTTAGTTCTCTCTGTCATTTTGCTTATCTATCTTTCCTGTCGGGTTAAGTTGAACATCTTTCTAAAATGTTGAGGTGAGACTTCGAACAATCTTTTTAATCCAAGCTTTTTTTTTTTCTTTTTCTTTTTTCATTGGGATATATAAAAGCTTAAAATGTTATTCTACAATTTAATTTGCAAGAGATTTAAAATTCAATTATCTTGTGAATGATGTGTTCTCTACATCGATTTGCAAATCAAAGAACTCTTCAAAAACACAATTAATCTCATTCCCTAGAATTTAGAACGTGTAAATTTTGTATAATTTTTTTGAAAAAAATGGTAAATTTAGAACTGATATAAAAAAATTATTTTTTTAATAGTCAATTTTATTTTTTTTAAAGAGAATGCGTAAAGCCTGCACACAAACATTAATTTAATATTGAGTGTGTGCTAAATTCGTATCAAAAATTAATTTCACTTTAAAAATTACATGCATTACAAATAGAACATTAAAAAACAAAAAGAAGATAAAATTCATTTAATTGAGCTGTCAAACCAACTATTTAAATAAAATAAAAAACACCTTAAATAGATTTGGGTGAGGCTTATGTGGGTGACTGTTACAATAATTTTTACCAAAACTTAACTAGAAATCTAATTTTAGGAGATTGGATGAGTTCCTTAATTCCTCCAAAATTTAATTCATGTACCTTTAGAAATAATGTTGTTACAAAATCCTTAAAAATCATAATAATTATTTTTTTAGCTAAGAATTATTTTTTTAGTTAAGAATTATTTTTTTAAAAATTTTTATAATCAGTCACTATTTATTATCTCATACTTCATATCTTATAAAAATAAAAAAATTATAAATATGAGATGTCAGCAGTTATTGATTTGTAGTAATTTTTTATTTTTATTTTTATAATCTTCACATAAAAAGAGATTTTGGAAATAAGTTTTTTAAAAACAGGGCACCGACAAAATGGGATGGGTTCTATACGTGTGTGATATGTCGCAGAAAAAGCAGCACTCCAACGTAAACATTAATCAAAGAACCAAACAAAGACGGTAATAATAGTGAGATATGCTCACATGGAGATGGCTGATTCGGCCAGCCATTAAAGCCGATTCGCTTTAACCAAATTTTTCTCTCTCTCGAGCCTCTTCTTCTTCGGTTTTATTTTCAGGACCCTTGGCGAGCCTTTGTTGGTTTCTGGGTATTATTCGGATCTCCCATTCCGTTTCCCTTACGCTGGTTTGGAATTTTGTTTTGAGGTTTCTTTTTTCGTTTTTTGTTTTTGTTTTTTTGTTTTAATTTGATCTGAGTGACTGAGATATTGCAGGGAACTCGGTTTCTTTTGTGCTTCGATTGGAAACGAGAAATGCCACAGGACTTGTCGTCCGAACTAGACCTGGACAATTCCGACACCGAGTTCATTGAGGTTGATCCCACTGGTCGATACGGTCGGGTCAGTTTAACGTCAAAATTATCTACTTTCTATCCAAAATTTTCAGTTTTGCTTATAATTTGGTTGTTATGCAACTTTTTCAAATTCTGATTATAGCTGCTTCGT
Source organism: Juglans regia (assembly GCF_001411555.2). Lineage (NCBI taxonomy): Eukaryota > Viridiplantae > Streptophyta > Magnoliopsida > Fagales > Juglandaceae > Juglans > Juglans regia. Next base: position 13,007,134 of record NC_049909.1, on the reverse strand, counting down.
TCCTCTTTTTCTGGGTTAGGAAAATTAGTCAATGCTGCTTCTTTTTTTCTGTGGTGATTGTTTGATCACAAATGAAGCTTGGGTTGATATATATTGCTATGTTTATTGATGGGTTTTGTTTTGTTTAAATTTAATGGTGGCTTTGCAGTATAAAGAGGTGTTAGGAAAAGGTGCTTTCAAGAAAGTGTATCCTTTTGTTGCATCTGCTATGTTAATCAGAATTTCAACTATTAAAGAAAAAAAAATGCAATTAGGTGCACTGTAAATAATATGCTTTTGAGACTGGAACGATAGGTGCAATATCTGTTTGTCCTTGATCAAACTGAGGGAACTTCAGATATCGAGCATTTGATGAGTTGGAGGGAATTGAGGTAGCTTGGAATCAGGTTAAGGTGGCAGACCTATTACAAAACTCCGAAGACTTGGAGCGACTATATTCGGAAGTTCATTTACTCAAGACTTTAAAGCACAAGAACATAATTAAGTTTTACAATTCCTGGATCGACACAAAAAATGAGAGTATTAACTTCATTACAGAGATTTTCACCTCTGGAACATTACGGCAGTAAGTTTCTATATTTGCTCGGTAATTACCATCTGGTTTCATTTTTATTTTGCTTTTGTGAAAGGTTTTGTCAATGGATTTTATGTAGATACAGGAAGAAACATAAACATGTTGATTTAAGAGCATTGAAGAAATGGTCCCGGCAGATCCTAGAGGGCCTTCTTTATCTTCATAGTCATGACCCACCTGTTATTCATCGAGATTTGAAGTGTGATAACATATTTGTCAATGGGAATCAAGGTGAGGTGAAAATTGGTGACTTAGGCCTGGCTGCAATTCTTCGCCAGGCTCGTTCAGCTCATAGTGTCATTGGTGAGGCTAGTATTATCTTTAATCTTTCCCTCTTGGGATTAGATTTATAATGTGAACTTTGTTGCTGGGGCCAATGTTATTGTTATTGTGACTTCAGGTACCCCAGAGTTCATGGCACCGGAGCTTTATGAGGAGGGATACAATGAGCTTGTAGACATTTATGCCTTTGGCATGTGCTTGATTGAATTAGTGACCTTTGAGTACCCATATGTTGAATGTGCTAATGCGGCTCAAATATATAAGAAAGTGACATCGGTACAGCCTTAACAATCTTTGGCTCATTTCAATTATTTTCCCCTTGTAATTTCTTTCAAATATACAAGAAAAGGTTGCCATCAGGGTTGTCATATAAAATATTCTCAGTGCATTCTGAAATTTGGATTCTTTTTTCTTTTGCCCGAAAATGCTTGTGAAATTTTGTAATCGAAGACTTGTAAAAGGTCTTAATAGCAAGAAAACCTCTAAGCTTTACCTTTAATTCTAAATCCTGGTTCCTGGTTGTCGAACTCCTTTGCAAGAAAAGCCGTTAACTTCACCTTTGGTGTCTAGATTTTCATATAATTTCTTTTCCTTTGTAGGGAATAAAGCCGGCATCATTGGCAAAAGTCAAAGACCCTGCAGTTAAAGCATTTATAGAAAAATGTATTGCAAAAGTATCTGAACGCTTGTCTGCTGAGGAACTTTTAATGGATCCTTTTCTGCAATCAGATGAGGATCATGGAAGTTTAGGTTGTTCTCTGCGTCCCAAAACCCATCATTCAGGTAAGTTTCAGTAGTTTGTACAGAGATCAGAACCCTTATGCTTGTGTCCTCACATTTGACATGATGAAGACAGAAGGCAGTCATGATCTCCTCGATATTGGTAAAAGTGCTAAGGATCCATCTGTTGAGACAAGTAGAGATTTCACAGTTCAAGGTCAACGGAAAGATGGTAACACGATATTTCTGAAACTACGAATAGCAGACTCCTCAGGTTGTCTATCCTTCTCTTTGTTTCTCTTTTAATTTTTCATATTTTAATCAAAAGACAGATATTTACGTTAACATTTACTGGGTTAAATTGGAAATTTTCCTCATTGGACTAGGTCTTTATCGCAATATCCACTTCCCATTTGATATTGAGGCAGACACTGCAATTTCTGTTGCTAGTGAAATGGTCGAGGAGTTGGACCTAACGGATCAAGATGTTTCAGCAATCGCTGAAATGATTGACTCAGAAATCCGGTCACACATTCCAGATTGGACAGCAAGAGCACTCTTTGGAGATAGTTATGATGGAGAAGGTGCAAGTCCTGATAGCTGTACCTCTGAAGCCAAGGATGATGCTTCTCCTCTCATGAATGAGCCTACTACCCCTTCTAGTGGTTTTGCACTGGAAAGATTGCCTTCGGGTCATAAGTATTGGTCTGATTCGCCCAAGGCACCTGGTGGAACCTCACCGGTACAGTCTAGCCCTTTAAACTTGCCTTCTCAGGTTGATTCAGTTGCTGGTTGGGCTAGCTTGACTGGAGATAATGAAAAATCTCCTGGTCATGATGAAGACCAGGATAATCCTTATTTTGGTGTTATACTTGAACAACCTGAGAATGAGTTTGTTTCTGATGATGATGGTAATAGCGAAGAGAACACACCTAATTTACTTGTTGACGTGCAATTTGGTGAGAAAAACAGTGAAGATGCAGATTCGCATTCTAGCAATGGAGGCTATCCTTTTGAAGAAAACTATTTTGAATCAGAAGCTGTCAAGATACTTTCCGGGAAACTTGAGAATCTGCTAAAGCAGCAGCAAGATGAGCTAAATGAATTAAAGAGGAAGCATGAACTCGCCATAGCAGAACTTTTAAAGGGACTTCCTCCAGATATCTATCAAAAGGTATTAAGTAACTGTAAGCAGAACAGTTCTGACCATAAAATGCACATTGAGGCCCTATAAAAATTGGAAGTGGTGTTGCCTCACTTCTCCAACTTCCCATAGGTTGGTAATTTTTCTAATCCACTAATTTTTCCCAGAAAGGGAAACTTATCTACTCATCTTGGAAGGGCTGAATATAGTCTGTAAAGCTCAATTATGTTTCGCATGCTTATGCTATATTCTGTGAAGCTCAAAGACTTTTCACACGATTAAGGTGGGGGAGCATGACTACAGAGATGTAAATCATGCTACTGTATGCATCTTTAACAGAGATTTTGCCTGTATTTAAGGAGAATGCCAAACAGAAATATGGGTGCTGGTGCTGTATGATAGTCAAGCATGTTGAAGAATTATACTTTCTAGAGTGACTCAGGATGGGCTGAGCTCAAGGGATTGATCCAGCACAATTTCCTTTTCACTCACATTAGGTGATCCTGCTGAGGTGAGCAGCTCAGATAAGCCCTATATCTGTATACTATAAGTCTGCATATGCTTAAAGAAATCTACTCATCATTCATTCTACCTTTAGTTTGATACGACTAATCAGTAATTTATAGGTTTTATACTTGCATATACGATTCATTTTGTTTCGATTTTATTAGTCTGATTGCTTCAGATTTCAGAATGCCGTCTGTTTAGGCATTTAGTCATACAAACGTTTTGGGATTCTTGTTCATGATTCATTGCAGTGTCAAAGTAAGGTTATGGGAATGTGTGGCCCCTTATTTGCTTATCAATTGTGAATGTATCTTTCTTATGACAAGAGTTCATGTCAGTGTTTGGCGTGCTTGTATGTATCCCAGTATTGTGGGATGGCTAAATCATGGATTCATGGTGTTCAAAATTGAGATGAGTTTGTATTCAGAATAACTTCTTCTCTTTCCACAAAATTCTAAGGATTTAAATTGAGGTTTAGTGGAATTACGGAGACAAATATGGTTTTAGTTTCCTTTTCACTCCTTCAGATATCAGCAATCGATTGATTGTCAACCAAACATATTGACCCTTTTTTTTTTCATATATTAGTTTCTCATCTGCAAAATGGTCCTAGAAATTGTGAAATATGTACTACAAAGCAGAGAAAGCTGAAAAATGGTTTGTCTCCTATTTATAGCATTATAAATACAACTGGTCTTAGAATAATACATCCTACCCCTTTACTTATCAAAAAGAAAAGAATAATGATATATACAAGTCTCAAATGTACAAGTCTCGCAGGTTTTTTTTATAAAAAAAATGGATCCCACCATAAAAGTGTGAAAAACTTCTTTTTCTTGATAGGGTCTACTTGTTTACAAAAGGCTTACGGCTTGTACAGTTGGGGCAAGCCCCTCACATAAGATGCTGATCTTAGGGGATGAAGGAGCTTTGGCTGCTCCCTCCACTCCACTCCACTCCTCTCCCTTCCTCCTCCTCCTCCTCCTCTGCCCAAGGCTTAAAAGCCATTTTCGTAGAATTCTCCTCTTTTTTGACCTCCCATGGTGAAAATCATCGATCTACAGCTTTTCGACATCTCTGAGAAACATTTGGCCACACCATTAGAATCTTAGATCCCTAATCTAAAAACAAGGAAGTGCTGACAAAATTTGAGGGGCGTGCACGCCTAATGGCATTCAAAGTAGCATGTGAGCCCCATGTACTGCCCATTAAAGGAGCCCAACGTCATAAGATTTTGACCTCGTATATTTGAGACTCGCAATTGGCACGGAAGGTCACTTTTGTAAGAAAGTTCTACTCTTTACCCTGGAAATATGAAAACAAAGCTAATATTTTTTTGTTTACCTAAAAGGAAATGTTTGCAAAGGCAATCCCCGAAGGATTGACTCAATTTTGGTCTTGGAGGTGTGCTTTCCAGTCTAACATTCAAATTCTTAGGTGCAAATAATTTCTAGAGTTCACTCCTTATCGACGAAAAGTTGATTTATATGATTCGTGGGTGTGTTACTGAATTATTAAATTTAGAAAAAAAAAATTCATTAGCTACTATTTACCGCCTTACACCCTACATCTTGGGATGTGAGAATGAATAGTAGCTGATGTATAGCATTCCTCTTAAATTTATGATGCATTTTTATGATTTTCAAAGTTCCTCATCATTAAAAAAAGGTTTGTAAGAGATTAGCAACTGTGATTATTTGAAATTACATTGGAAAAGTTTATATTATGTGGAAACAATTAGTAATTACATCTAGATGGATGAGATATCTATGGATGTGTGTTTAGAGTACTCATGAATTTATTCTAAGGTGGAGTTGGAAACCTCCTCTTTCTTAAAGCAATCTGAGTAGCTGAGTCAAAAGATGTGGAGCATAGACTCTCTTCGTGTGCTACCCTGGGACATAATCATCTCGCTCAATTCAATTCCTACGATCCACAAATCCATTTTTTATGAATCACAAACAACCATTTGACCCTTGCCCTTTGGACCACAAACCCTTTGAAATTGAATACGAGCCCCAAGTGTCTATTGACCATTATTTGCATGGACAACATACAGTTGCGGTTACTATGAACACTTGCCATGCTCAGGCATTCATATTCCATGTTTTAGATCTAATAGATATAGATTATTATACTCTTTATATTAGATATAAGTTTTAAATAGATAAATTTTGTATAAGTATTTTATAATAATGCAGATCTAACATAAAAAAATAAATTTTTTTTACACTTTTTCATAGTAGAATCATTTCTCTTATTAAAATCTTTCTTTGTCATGTCTAATAATTTTAAATTAATTCTACATATAATTGTGAAGTGCGTAAATTTTATGTAATCATTTTAAAAAATAGTGTGATTTATTATCAAAAAATTAAATCTTTTTTTTCATATAGATATTATATTTTATTTATTTTTTTCAAAATGATTACGTAACAGTTATACGATTCATTATTACCAATATTTTTTCTCATAATTTCACCCTCTCCTCTTAGAGATACGCGTGGCAGCATCTAACACATATGGCACAGAAAATTCATATTACAGCAAGTGACCCACCCCTCAAAGCCAGGCCAGAACTGGATAAACCCCTTCCCCCACCCTCGGCTTTGTATGATATGAGGCTCTCGTTTTGTCTTCCAATAGATAACTCTCCTTCACTCCCATTCTTCTTCGCTCTCTAATTCCTCTCTTCCTCCTCCCATCCTGTTGCCCGTATCCGCCATGGCTATTTCCTCTGCAACAGCCGCAGCAGCCTCCGCTGCCTCGAAACTCACATACCCATGTGCCACACCGCCCACCCCGACCACTTCTTCCCTTACATTCTACCCCAAATCCACTTCCAAACTAAGCAAACCCACCACCGTTTCCCAACTTTCCTCCTCTTTCCTCAACCCCTCTACCATCCTCCACCTGACTCCTTCCTCCACCGCCACACATCACCGCCGCACTTTCACCGTCCGAGCCGCCCGGGGTAAATTCGAGCGCAAGAAGCCCCACGTCAACATCGGAACCATTGGCCACGTCGACCACGGCAAGACCACTCTCACCGCGGCGCTCACCATGGCTTTGGCCTCCCTCGGTGGCAGCGCACCCAAGAAGTACGACGAGATTGACGCCGCACCAGAAGAACGGGCTCGTGGAATCACTATCAACACTGCCACCGTCGAGTACGAGACCGAGAACCGCCACTACGCCCACGTGGACTGCCCCGGCCACGCCGATTACGTCAAGAACATGATCACCGGTGCCGCCCAGATGGACGGCGCAATTCTCGTTGTTTCCGGCGCCGACGGTCCAATGCCACAGACCAAGGAGCACATACTGTTGGCCAAGCAAGTGGGTGTACCGAACATGGTCGTGTTCTTGAACAAACAGGACCAGGTCGACGATGAGGAGCTCTTGCAGCTCGTGGAATTGGAGGTGCGTGAGTTGCTTTCCTCTTATGAATTCCCCGGTGATGATGTGCCTATTATTTCTGGTTCTGCTTTGTTAGCTTTGGAGGCTTTAATGGCCAATCCTAGTCTTAAACGCGGCGACAACGAATGGGTTGATAAGATTTATGAACTTATGGATTCGGTGGATAGTTACATACCAATCCCACAAAGGCAAACGGATCTACCGTTTTTGCTTGCTGTTGAAGATGTGTTTTCGATTACCGGTCGTGGAACTGTGGCCACCGGCCGTGTCGAGAGGGGTACGGTTAAGGTTGGAGAAACTGTGGATATTGTGGGTTTGAGGGACACAAGGAATACTACTGTAACTGGTGTGGAAATGTTTCAGAAGATTCTTGATGAGGCTTTGGCTGGGGATAATGTGGGGTTGTTGCTTAGAGGTGTTCAGAAGGCTGATATACAGAGAGGGATGGTTTTGGCTAAGCCCGGCTCCATTACCCCACATACTAAGTTTCTTGCCATTGTGTATGTGTTGAAGAAGGAAGAGGGTGGTAGGCATTCGCCCTTTTTTGCTGGTTATAGGCCACAGTTTTACATGAGAACTACGGATGTGACTGGCAAGGTGACTTCGATTATGAATGATAAGGATGAGGAGTCTAAGATGGTTATGCCTGGCGATCGTGTGAAGATGGTTGTGGAACTCATTATGCCTGTGGCTTGTGAACAAGGAATGAGGTTTGCTATCAGAGAAGGAGGAAAGACTGTTGGTGCTGGTGTTATTCAGTCCATCATTGAGTGATACTAATAAGCTTTGGCATTCTTGATAGGAAATTCTATTTGCATTTTTTGAGTGGTGCCAGAATGACATCCTATCCTCAAATTCATGCAATTAGTTTTGCTGTTTTACATAACTTTGATCTATCCAATGTCATATATTTGTAGGTTTGTACTTCTTTTGATTGATGCCTAGCTAGTTTCGTAATATTTTTGTGATGATTTTAATGTTACTTTTTCTCTTCTTCTTCTTCATCTTGTGAACTATTGAAGGTGAATTTTATACAATTGCTTCTGTGGAAATATGAGATGTTTTGGCATTTCTCCCCTGAGCAAGCTGTTTTGTTTTTTTCCGTATTTTCTATGCTTATAAAAAAAGAATAGAAGATATAAGATAAATTATCAAAAAAAATTTCTATGCTTATGAAACAAAACATGACAGTTTAAAGGCTCCCCTAATAATGTATATGTCATGTTGCTGCCTTGCTGGATCATACTAGTTCTTGCTGTACTATCTGAACTATCAAATGCATAAGGTAAATGGGAGCTCAAATTGCAGCTTGGATGTACCAAATGATATGTAGCTTGTTGTATAATGATGTCTCCATTTGAGAGTTGAATCTTCATCGGTTAGATGCTCCAGTATAGTTTATTTTACCTGCATTTGTATTGAACTGGGAGGGAGGCAAATACAACAAATCTGTAGCATAATTTTCAGAATTTGCTTTTTGATAGTCAGGATGCTTAGTGCCAATCTTCTCTTGACTCTTGAGGTTGATTTCCAACCTTGATCAAGGGGACGCAAAATGACTTGTTGCTGTTGCTACCTTTTGATATTGATTGAAAATAATAGAACTTGTACTTTTCCATTGAGCCCCCTACAGAAAAGAAGCCTCTCTTTAAGGCTCTGCAATTTTCCAGGTACATAAGACAAGACATATACAAGAGTTATTATGGAAAATTTTACTTTCAAGTAATAGTGAAATGAATTATTAGGAAAGATGGTCATATGAGGGAAGTAACCTGATGGGCCACACCTGAGATGGTTGTCTGGTCAAGCTCCAACCAAAGAGTTTGTGCAGACCATTTTAAGTGTGAGAGTGAGCCATCCCATTTGTAGAAGCCAGAGGGATTACGGTGCTGAAACTTTCATCGTGAACTATGTCCCAACTATTACTACTTTTAATTCTCGCCAGCCATTTATAAATACTACATATCTTATCCAGATCCAGAATTTGGGCTTCTTGCAATACTTACCTGGGCAGCTCTAGCTTCAGCAATGGCAGAAAATTGACGACGAATCAAAGCAGCCATGATTTTACCTTCATGATTTCCACACACCATATTCACCCATGTAAACGAGTCGTTCTATTACAATTAAGATTCTACCAATGTGGGCTTTGGAATGAAATACAAGCTGCAGGCCTTATGGACGTAGTTTAATATTGCACTAAAATTTTTTCTAATGTAAAGAAAGTCTAAGGGTAGGTTTGAGGGGTGAGATGAGAATTTTGTGTTTTGTTTTGAAGTTTAAAATATTAAGTTTTAATATTATTATTATTTTGGGATTTTAAAAAGGTGTATTGGGATTTTAAAAAGTTGAATTGTTTATTATATTTTGTATGGAGATTTGAAAAAGGTGTAATTATGAGATGAGATGAGATGAGAATTTTGTGTTTTGTTTGAGGTCCCAAACTTGCCCTAAGTGGCATTTAGAAGTCTTCAATTTATCTCAAGGTTTTAGCTGGTCTAAAAATCCCATGCTCTTTCTAAAGATTAGTGCAAAAAATACTCCAGGAGTGCCTCATATTTGCAAGAAATAAGCATGTCAACGTTTTGGAATCTTTAGAGCACTGGCATTTCAAAAGCCAATGCATCTTTAAAATTTGAAGAAAAAGCTTGAAATACATTAAAATCTACATTGACTTATTCATAAAGTAAAAATTTGAACTATAAGCTACAGTAATTTTAAGTATAACTTTAAATTTAAAGATGTGCCGTTCATCTTCAAAAGTAATATTTTATTATAAAAATCATTTGAACTGTTTTGCTTTTCAGTTTTTATTTTCTGCAATTTTCACTTTCACCGAACGCCCTTTTACTTTTATTTTGGTGTTCAATTTTGAAACATGTGAAGAAAAAAATATTATTATTAATTAACATATTAATAGTATAATTACAAAATATGAAAAAACAATAAAAATATTATTATTAAAAAAATAATATTATATCATTATTTTGACTAATCTAATATGGTTAAAGAGGTTTTAGATTTATAAAAAACACATTTTCCCTAAAATTTTGAAGATGACTATGATAGAACCAATGCTAATGCTCTTATAGGTAGAGGCAATGCCTAAAGTGCAGACTTTTGTCACAATCAAACAACATATATAACCACAAATCTCTAACAAGTCATTACATTACATCGAATGTTTAACCACTAGCGTTCCTCTCCTAATCCTTTGGCAAAGTATATAGCTAATCATTTTGTACAGCAAATAAAATCCCATTGTTTGCGAAATTTTGGCCTGGCATTTACAATTCATCAGCTTTATAACTGGAAACATTTGCTTCTACCCTTTAGTACATAGACAGATTGATACTTCAGACCAAGCTTTACCATCACACTGCCTTAGATGAAAGATGTAGTAGTGCAATATTAGTTGGCCATTTCAGACCAATTTTCTATACTAGTAATATAGAAACTATTTTCGCATCCTAAAATCATGCACCGGATGAAAGCCCAGTGCCAATTGAGAATGAGTTGTTAGCGATTGATGAACGGAACAACCCATTTGCATCTTCGACTTATGAGCATCACAGAACAATGGGGTAGGTCTTAGAAAATGGTGGACATGATCAGCTGTTGAACAAAAGCTGCTTTCTGCCTTCTCTCTTCAATATCCTGTTCACAACCTTCATCTAGCGAAGATGGCCCGGTGCTGCAAAAGCAAGAAGCATAAGCAAATTCCTAGCATCTGGTTGTATTCTCATACTTGACTAATCATAAGTATATACTTCCAGAGTAGTTATTGGAAGTTGTATCCTAAAAGCATATGAATGAAACTGCAAGATATGCATGTTTTATTCACATGTATTGCTCAACAAAGAGATTTTAATTAAAAGAATGTGTTCACTCTACCGCATTAACATCAGGAAAGAACAGAAAAGGTTAAATAAGGCGTGAATATAGATCCTTAATTTTCCACTTCTTGAAGCAGAAGATTGGACAATAAAACAACTTCTTTTAAACAAGTGGACAATTGCACCCTTCAATCAAGTGAAGGGCACTAAATTGCATTTTCCAAGCAACAAAAGTGATAGAGACGCTACTTCCTGAACACAGGAAATTCAAGTACCAAACAGAGAAACGAAACGATTGAAAAGGAAGGATTGTGAATATGAGCTGCTGAAGCAAGCTAACTTGTCAATCACGGTTCAACTTCAACTACTAAAACAAGGCTTACCACCAGAGGAAGAAACAGGCACAAAGTCCTCTATTTAAAAACCAAGCTCTGTTAAGTGGGTAATTTAAGCCAAAAAAGAAAAAAAAAAGAGTTACCAAGAGGTCCTCAATAATTAGCAGTCAAGACTCAGATACCCCACCCCTCCCCTTAGCTTCCCCGTCCCCACCCTAGTTTCTAAAACTACTTGGTCATAGCCATCGCAATAGATACAAATTTGTAACCCTGAAATTAATTTGGAAATTATGTAATTATGACAGAACCTGGTCTTTACCTGAAAAGAAAAAGTTTACACAGGATACTGTTAAAAGTCTTTCACAAGAGAAGCCACTTGTTGTGGCAGTTCAAGAAGTTATCATGTGCAAGCAAGCATACTGATTGATGAAACCGATATACACATCACAGTCTTTGCAACATAGCTAGCACTGCGGAAATGTCTCACACATTTCTTAGCAGAACAAAAGTTCCATAATATATTGTAAATAGCTTTAAGATCCATTATAATTTCGGCCTTCCAAGCCAGGAAGTGCACCGAGATAAGCTTCCCATCTTGTTATTCATTTGAAAAAGATTTCCTATCACATCTAACATCTCTTAAATAACTACAAGCACTAAATTTACTGTGTGATTTTTATTCTCTTTTATAGAATTTTTGGTTCTAATGCAAATGTACCTTTTCAAATCAGAAGCATCAGAGGCTTCATCTCTGAGACATTCATCTTGCTGGATACTTTGAGGGTCGAACAAAGGCCTACTGTTGATAAACAATGCAAGGACTGGATCAGGTGCAGAATCATGTTTGTCTCCCAGACCACCAGTCGGAAGAATTTTGCCAAGAACTGCTGCATTACCAGTCCAGAAGCCAGATTTCTCAGATTTTCTCCTCCGCTGCGAAGCAAAGGAAATATATTCTGGTAAATACAAAGCATGATATATGCTTTAAAGAGATTGTATGCTAAAACAATAACATGACATTTCATACCATTAGTGAGCTTGCATGCTGCACTATAAAATGCCCAATCACATCTTTCCCAAGATTTGCCGCACACAGAGGACAAACCTGAGATACTCAATCATTTAAAACAAAATTAAATGAAACCACACAATTTTGTTATATCCAGAAACATTTTTTCCGTAGTTTACTCTTCCCGTTGTTGTTTTTGCTGAACAGCTTTACTTCCTTTTTTTTTTTTAAAAAAAAAAAAAGCAGGATGAACCATAACATGCATTGAATCAAGGAACTATAGCAATTTTCAACTTCATTAATTGGAGGCTGAACCAGGTATTGGACTGAGTGCACATATAATAAAATAATGATAAAGAAAAGCACTTACTGCATTTTTCAAGTCAAAGCAGTGATCTTCTTGCAAATGGCTACAGAGCACAGATAACTCAATGTCTACATAACAAAAGGGACATGGAAAACAAGCTCTTGCATCATCCTCCACATCTGAATCGTCGAATAATAAGTGACTATCTGTTTGGGATGGGGGACAAGAAAAGGATTTGTCAGACACAATATTAACCCATCTAGCACCAATGTCCATTGTGGTGAGAACTACAGAAATATATCTAAAGAAAAAAAGGCCCATGATTCCACAAAATCATAATCATAAGTTGAGGAATGGGTGCAAGAGTAACATAAACAAATCAACAGAAAATGAATATGGAGGAAAAAAACAGAGATAGCGAGAACGGACACTGTTGGCTTATTCTTCATGATCTAGACTTTCTTGGGGTAGGCACAACTTATCTCCCTCCTGATAACTGATTAATATCGCAAGGAAAACCTTGCATGTGCTTAGTATCTCTAAACATTATTACTCTATCCTGCGGGGGTAAAGAAGCAACCATCTATCCTTCTACAATTCACTCCCCTGTGCTTATAAAATCTATTTGTCTCCAAAACATATAGAGTTTTGCTCTCATATCAAATATGTTGGAACCAGAATACTAGGATTAGATGAATGATTTTCTTGGCTCTTCGACATCAGCACTGTCATTCTCAGTTGATCCACGAACCCATGAAGTATTGAAAAATCCATGTTCAGATCCTCCATTCGTGCTTTTCACTTTGGATCCTTTCCACTGCGTTCATCCTCAAGGAAATTTGAATACTACTCAATTAAAGGGAATAACTAGCCTCCAACCTAATATAACTTTCATCCACCGTAATTAATCAAAGCCTCTGAGTCAAGGTCCTATATAGTCACTCGGCAAAACCAACAAAATAAGTTGTAACAACGTATAAACAGAAAGTATTGAGATTCTTCTAGCCTTAGTATCTGAGAACAATATCTCATGCATTTAGCCTTGTAGCCTTACAAGCACAAACATATAACGGTCACCGATGGATAAATCAACCATAACCTCTTCATTAGAATCATATTTGAAGTTAATAACATAAGAATATGATCGGATTCTTTCTTTACGGGAAGGATTTCAGGGAAAAAAAAATTGGCATCTGCAGAAAACCGTTATTTTCCTCTCTTTTTTCCACTAAATCATGACCCAAAACCTAAAGATATATATTTTTACTCGTTAAATTATCCAAAATATTCTAAGCTCAGTCCCTGACAACTCTCAGTCTCTCACGTAGGCCACTGCTTTGGTAAAAAGTACAACTTTGCTAACATCCACAAAATTCTGCAACCCAACAGACAAGATTGAACCCAAAAACTTAGAAAGACCTTTCACCTCCAAGAAAAAAGAAAACAGAACACACAAAGGTCGAAAACTTTTTCAAGCACAACATACGCAAAATCATTAAAAGTGATAGAAGAAAGAAATAAACCAGTGTCAATGCGCGCAGCTTGGACAGTAGAAAAATGCTTGACAGAGAAACCCCTGAAGTCAACGTCCATGGCGTTCACCGTTTACCGGTAAGAAGTATCAGTTAGAGACCTCGGTGGAACAGAGAGAGCTTTTCCCTTTCTTCCCTTGTTACAGTCCTCGTCAGTTTGGTGGCTGCGGACCTCGAGTGGTGTTTGCATCATATAGCCTCTCTTTCTCTCTCTCTCTCTCTCTCTGCGTGACACACAAAAAAGAAAGTTGACCGATGGTTGACACGTGGATAGGTATAAAATAATACATGGTGGAAGAAAAATCTATAATTATACTAAAAATATGATTTCTTTCTGCTATTTAATATTTCTTTACCAAAAAAGAATTTGCTTATTAATTGGGAATAACTCATGAGAAGGGTTCAATTAGATGACTATGTTCCCAAACAAAGAATAAAAAATTATAAATATAATTTTATGTATAATACAAATAAAATTATATATATCACTATATACGTATATCACTATATATCACTATTATACATACATATATATATGTATTATAAAAAAAAATTTCATGGAGAGATTTTTTATCAATATATTAAATATATGAAAAGTGTTGTAATCACGAGAAGATCTCATAAAATAAATCTACAAATTGACATAGCTTAATAGGATATGCCAGATCTACTTTACAATAAAAATATATTTATAATATAACGTACCACATCAAATTATATTAGTTTGTTAATTTATGAAATTCTTTTGTGACTAAAGTAGTTTTCTAAATATAATACATATTTATCTATTTTTAATATACAACAAAATACCAGAAGAAGGGTTTTACCTGATCTTTAACATGAAAATGAATAGAAAGTAGAAGATAATAAAGAAAAACCTAAAAGGGATTCAAACTAAAATAAAGAAAGATTCACACATTGATCATGTCTTCTAATTTCAGAAAAATCTGAATTATTGGGTATTACAGATTAAAAAAAAAAAAAAAGAAGACTACTGATAGAAAAATCTGAAATTTTCTACAATATAATTTTGATGGCAAGCAAACAACAAATGCAAGTATAGCACAAAATAAAATTATAATTATTCCTTTCATATATTCTACCTTCTTTTTGGATTTTAATTTAAACTCAAGTGCATTTCTAGTTAATTCCCAAATATTGAAAGTAAAAAAAAAAACAAAAACATCTATACACACATACACATATATATATCACCCTATATCTTAAAAGCGTGTATAAAACATGAACAGTAATGAATAGTAGCAGCCTTTTTCTCAGTTACTTTTCTCAGTTCCGATTTTAGTCTTGTTTTTCTTCTTCGTTCAGTTCCAATTTCCAGATAAACGTTACATACATATCTAATCTTCTTCGTTCAGTCCCTCAGTTCCGATTTTAATCGTTACATACAGATAAACATAAAATAAATATCTAATCTTTACATATAAGAGATGAGATATCTGATCTCCACACTTTCATCTCAAATTTACAGAACACTTCAAATTTACAGAACAATTCTCGCATATTTTTTTCTTCTTTCTCCGTGTGGGTTTCGGTGAGGGACACGGAGGCTGCGCGTGGGGGATTCCGAAGGTGGGTGCCATGGTCGGCGCCTTGAAGGGGACTCGTCGGTGGTGGTCGTGAGGTTCGGTGGCCACGTACGGCGGCGTAACGTGAAACAAATGGGTGAAACCCATTTCCGTTCGGTCTCCGTGGGGGAGACGGAGGGCTGCGCGTGGCCCACTTCGAAGGCGGCTGGGATGGTCGCCGCCTTGAGGGGGACTCCTCCGTCGTGGTCGTGACCGTCGGTGTCGACGTACGGCGGCGGAAACTCAAAAAAATCAAAGAGACCCATTTCGGTTCTCCTTCCACGGAGGAGACCATGGCTGCGCGTGGGGAAGATTGAAACTGCCAGGGATGCTCGCCGGCGTGAGGAGAACACGCCGACGTTGGCCGTGACGATAGCCGGGACTCGGCGGCGCCGGGCAGCGCTGGAGGAGAACCACCGTGCTGCGGAATCGCCTACGAGAGAGAGAGAGTTTAAGAAAAAATAATTGTGATGAATACGTTTATTAAGTATTTATATGTCCTACAATTTAATGTTCAATAATAATAATTTTTTTTTTCTTTCCTTTACAAATATACTTTTGTTTTTACTGTAATATTATATTGTTGAATTTTCTACATAGGTTGAACTCCGTGAAGTTGAAAGTGGAAACAAGATATCCCAACAACAAGCTGCTCATAAAAGTATCAAAAGTATGGATCCTTTAACTTCTTAATTTCATACTGTAAATTAATAACTGAAATAATTTATTTTGCTTCATTGATTTTAGAATTTTTTAAGTCAATTATTTAATGTCATTTATTCAATATTTATTCTGCATGAACTTTGAACTGTTTCAAATTATAATTTCGAATTAGTTTAAAAATTATTTGAAGGTTTTTACATTATATATTATTTATATGACATAATTTAATTTAAAAAATAAATTTTTAAAATTTAAATCTTATGTATTCAAGAAAATATAACTAGCAGCAAAAATAATATTAAAAATTGTAACACAGTCAATTACATTAATAAAATGTACAAATAAAACATAAAAGTGGCTACATATAGAATTTTTATATAGGAAAACTTTATCAACAAATCTATTTCTATATGTAAATACTTATATCAATATTTATAGTTTTACTTATATAATTATACAGAATCAATTATTGAAATATTAAAAATTTTAAAAATTTAAATTTAAATTAAAGATTTTGATAAAATAAAGTACGTACTTATTAAAAATAAGATTGTATATAAACTTATACTCTAAAAGATGCTTGAAAAATAAAATAAAATAATAATTTTGTGAATATTCAATGATAAATTATCTCGGCTATATACAACAATAATCAACAGTACCACAATAATAAATGAATTTTACTACACAACTTCTATCAAATTTTACATTTTATATTTTTTTGAATTTTTTGAATTTTTAATATTTTTTTTAAAATTTTTTTGTGAGTTTATTCTTTTTTACATTATATATTATTTATATGACATAATTTAATTTTAAAAATAAAATTTTAAAATTTAAATCTTATGTGTTAAAGATAATATAACTAACAGCAAAAATTATATTAAAAATTGTAACACAGTCAATTACATTAATAAAATGTACAAATAAAACATAAAAGTGGCTACATATAGAATTTTTATATAGGAAAACTTTATCAACAAATCTATTTCTATATGTAAATACTTATATCGATATTTATAGTTTTACCTATATAATTATATAGAATCAATTATTGAAATATTAAAAATTTCAAAAATTGAAATTTAAATTAAATATTTTGATAAAATAGAGTACGTACTTATTAAAAATAATATTGTATATAAACTTATACTCTAAAAGATGCTTGAAAAATAAAATAAAATAATAATTTTGTGAATATTCAATGATAAATTATCTCGGCTATATACAACAATAATAAACAGTACCACAATAATAAATGAATTTTACTACACAACTTCTATCACATTTTACATTTTATATTTTTTTGAATTTCTTAAATTTTTAATATTTTTTTTAAAACTTTTTTGTGAGTTTATTCTTTTTAAATTATTTCAAATTTTCTATTTATTATACATATAATAAATATTTGATAAAAAAATAATAAAAATTAAAAATAATATGGAGTGTAGAGTGTTAGAAAGCAGTGAAGATTTTTTTATAATAAATACTACTAACCAGTATAAATAGTAATTAACAGTGCTATAGTATGTGATATAATAATAAACAGTACTGAACATTACTCGTGAACAATAATAAACAATTACAGTAATAAACAGTTCTAAACAGTAAAATAAATGAAAGAATTTTATTAAATATTTTAAAAAATTAAAATCATGTAAATAATTAGAGTTTTTAATATAATTTAAATCTCATAATATTTTTAATTAACTAAAATCATTTCAGTAGCAAAAGAAACAATTATGTAATATTTAGTCGTTTTAGACTCTACTTTCAGTAACCAAAAAAATAATTATGTAATATTCACTTTCCTGACTTGCTTAAACATATAGTCTGTCTAAATCTATTATCAGAGACTTTAAACAATTATAATTTACTTAAACAATTAATTATATTATCTTCATAGACCTTATCATTAAATTCTCTTATTCTACACTAGATGTTTATATTTTAGAATAACCTAATACAGGGCAAACGTGCATCGCACGTACATACACTGCTAGTATATATATATATATACACACACACACACATACACACATGTAAAGGCAAGTGCTTACTCACAAGCCTTTTGCTTTCATTTTTATAAGCAAATCATGTCATCATGGGATTATTATAATAGTCTCAACTTTAAGGAATGAGGATGGCATTCCAACTCCACATGCTCTCTTAATTATATAATTAATCAATACCTAACTAGGCCAAACTGAAATAGATTCTTCAGAACTTTACCCATTTTGCTGATCCCCTTCAATTAATTCAGGTTTTTAAACTCTGACCAAACTTAATTTGCAAGCTAAAATACAGCAGAATGGATTAATATTTACTTTCTGAAACTTGTAGTAATTGTCAATTTCTGATTTATAAACCCTGATCACCATTTCCAAGCTGCTATAATAAATCAGATCAGGAACTAAAATTTACTTTCTGCAACTTTCATCATCTTTCTAAACAATCTGTTCATAGCATCTCCCATGTTTTGGGCAATTTTTTGCAAGGACTCTTGGTCTACAAGTCATTGCTGGGGAAGTATATATATTACTTGAGTGACAAGGAAAAAGAAAAAGAATAAAGTCTCATAGAAAGTGATAAAAGTCTCATATAAAGACAACCTAACCAGTCATAGCTGAGTCATAGCCATGAGGTTGCCCTTTGGACATAAGGTTGATCTATTGTCAATGATGGTAAAGACTCGAGTGACATTTCCATGGAATGTGAAGGATGGGCGGTGCATTACACCTATATAAAGGTGGCATCAGAGCAAAAGAATCAAGACTGTGGTGGGGGCATTCCCTTTAAAGAAGTAAGAAAATTATAGTACCCAGGACTACAAAGTTCAGACCACTTGACGTAACTAAAAAAATATATATTATTATTAAAGATGTGACATGTTTTAGTGTGGTAAACAAATTAATGAACTTTAATTTTGGCTAATAAACAAAGGAAAATGAAAACAGAAGAATGCTGCAGAAGCAAAGACAATGGAAAGAAAAATAAATGAACAATAGAGGCAATGGGCTGTATCAAAAAACCCCATTAAGGGGAAATCGATATGGTGAGTTCTTGCCTCTTGGGCTTCATTTGAACGAGAGGGCTTACCCTGTCTTAAGATTTACCATTAATCCGAAGGATTACATGATAGTTCATGACAGACAATATACGACTACTGTCAGAAAGAAAACTGGAGCCCTTAAGCCAGGCCAGCTCATTCCAAGAGTAAATGGGACAAGTTTCATTTCTGTACGTATACGCGCAGTTGGATGTTGAGTTGAGTTGAGTTGAAATAAATTGATTTTTTTTATAAATAGTAGTGAATTGAGATGGTATAGTGAGTTTTGTGGGGCACACCTAAGATAAATTTAGATATATTTATGAAAAGTTGAAAAAGATTGTCGATCTTGCGTGTAAAGAGGTGTATCCTGTGTGTAAAGAGATGTTGAGTTGAAAAAGATTGAGTCCCACGTGTAAAAATGTTTTTATTGTAAAAAACAATGACACTAAATGAAAGCAAACACGAAAAGAACAATCAAACAATCATATACAATGCAAGATTTACGTGGTTCGGCAAATTAGCTACGTCCACGGGAGTTGTAAAGGATTTTTATTACTTGACGAATCACAATACATTTTGGGGCGACTACTGTTCACGCACTCTATTGCCACAAGTCAAAACAATATGTATTTATACTCCAAGCGGCAGAAACTCTAAAATTTCAATAATAGCAATGTTCGCTCAAGCGGTGTGTCGAGAGCGCATCGAGCGGTTTCCAGTCACTGCTCAAGCCATGTGTTGAGCGGCTCCTCTGTTTATCAAGTAGACGGTAGTGTTGACTGCGTCTGCCTAGAAAGTAAGTGGTAATCCAGCGTGCAGCCTCATGCTTCTAACACCATTATTTATGGTTCTGTTTATACGTTCAGCAACTCGATTTTGCTGTGGTGTCTCAGGAATGATCTTATCCATTTTGATACTTAGATTTGCACAGTACTCCTTGAACTCACCATCATTATCAGATCTCAAGCATTTCAGCTTCAAGTTTGTCTTTATCTCAACCATGACCTTCCAAATTTTAAACACATTAAATACATTAGATTTATGCTTTAAAAAATAAACTCATACATTCCTGTTGTGGTCATAAAAAATGTTAGTTTTCTTGTCTTTAGTGTTCTGACACTTTTCAAGAAACTAACATTCTCTTCTTTCCCCATAATGCAACTCTCACACATACTGAGATCAACTGAATTTAGTTATGATAACTTGCCTCTAGATAGTAGTTCTTTCATGCCCTTCTGACTCATATGGCTAAGCTTACAATGCCACAAACCTGTTGTGCTCTCTGCAACGGTATTAGGAATATTATTATTCAAACCAGTAGTCATATTGAGAGTGCCGATTTTTTTATCCCGAGCCAGTATCAATGTCCCTTTAGTGACCTTCCAGGTGTTATCTGAGAAAACTACTGAATGACCACAATCATCAAGCTGCCCAACAGAGATGAGGTTCTTCTTCAACTTAGGAATGTGTCTGACCTTCTGCAAGGTCCATATGTTTTTGTCAGGGAGTGCAATATTAATGTCTCTCATTCTCATCATGTTCAAAATCTCTCCATCAGTCAGGTACACTTTTTCAAAATCACCTGCAACATAGTTATGCGTTATCTCTTGATGGAAAGATGTGTGGAAGGAAGCCTCTAAATCCAGTATCTAGTCATCAATTGGACTATGTACTGCAAGTAATAGTGCATCCACTACTTCTCTAGTTACCACATTAGCACTATCATTCTCCGTCTTTTTAGGGTTTCTATAATTCTTCTTTATGTGACCAACTTTGCCACAATTCCAGCAAGTTGCCTGTTGTCTAGGCCTTGACTTTCTCTTGCCCTTGTTCTTTGATTTTGATTTGTCTCTGTTTGAGTTCTTGTCTTGTGATCTCTCCAAGAATCAACATTTAGTGCTGAACTTGAACTAGAGGTCTCGCCTGAATCCCTCCTGCGCACCTCTTTAGCCAAAATCAAATCACGAATATCATCATATTTCAACTTTAATTAACCAGCATAATTACTGACAGCCATTCTCATGGCTTCCTAACTATTTGGCAGTGAGACCAATAGTATCAATGAACGTGTCTCATCATCAAACTCAATTTCAACAGATGACAATTGATTTGTGATAGTATTAAAATCATTTAGATGTTGTGCAACAGACGTACCATCTGCCATTTTCAAATTGAATAACTTTTTCATCAAGTGTACCTTGTTATTCTCTGACGGCTTTTCATACATACCTGACAAATCCGCTATGAGATCTGCAGTCTTCTTCTCCTTGATGACGTTGTGTGTAACGGATCTCGACAGAGTTAGCCGAATAACCCCCAAAACTTGTCGATCTAACGGGTTCCAATCAGCAACTGCCATGATGTCAGCTTCTTCCCTAACAATGGAAGATGGAGTCTCTTCCCATAGAGGTAGTCCTCTATTTGCATCCTCCAGTATCTATAATCGATGCCATTAAACTTCTCAATCCCTGATACCGTCACTTCTTCTTCAGCCATCGTTTTTCCTCAAACTCAAACCTTGGTTCTTGATACCAATTGTTGTGAAAAATGATGACACTAAATAAAAGTAAACACGAAAAGAATAATCAAAAAATCAAAAAATCACACATGACACAAGATTTATGTGATTCGATAAATTGCCTACGTCCACGAGAGCTGCAGAGGATTTTTATTACTTGAGGAATCACAATACACTTTGGGGCAACTACTGTTCACACACTCTACTGCCACAAGTCAAAATAATATGTATTTATACTTCGAGCGGCGGAAACCCTAAAATTTCAATAATAGCGATATTTGCTTAAGCGACATGTCGAGCTCGCATCGAGGGAACCTCGTTTCTCGTTATTGATTCAGCTATGTGTCGAGCGGCTCTTGAAGCGAACTCTCTGACTTTCCTCCGCTCAAGAGGTATGTTGAGCTGTATTGAGCGAACTCTCTGACTTGCATCTACTCGAGCTCACTGTCAAGCAGTTTTGAACTAACTCTCTGGCTTGCTTCCGCTCGAGCAATATGGATTAGACTCCACAGTACTCAATAGTTTTGAGTTGAGACGAGTTTAGTAATTTGAGAGTTATACATTTAGATATTAGACTCAATTTAAAATTAGACTGAACTGAGTTGATTTCAGTTCAATTCAAATTTCAAACGGGCGGCTTGTATTAGAATTCAAAACGGTACAGTACTACTGCTAGCAATATATAGATGTTCGTAAGATATTTTTTTTTAGCAGTCGCGGAGAGCTATATAGTAAACACAGCCCAATATCTTGATCGGGAATTTTTCTGCCGAAAATAATCCCCTAAAGCCGGAGTCTTCTAAATTTTTGGTCCATGCAGCACTGTGCATGAGTGCCATGTACATCTATCATAAGCACAAAGTTCCACCTAAGTTCAGGCTGGCCAGATGGGCCTGATCTATCACTTTCCCAGTTTCATACAGTGACCGGGCACATGCTGCATACAGTGCAGTACTACAGGTATTTCCTTTGGAATAGAGCTTAAAAGATGGCGCAGACAAGGTCAGGCAGTAATTGTAGGCCTCGCTACAGTAGTCTCAAAGTGTTTGGATTTGGATTACCATCCTGGCCACAATCTGTCTTACCCCGGCATTCTCTTAAAAATGAAGGGAAAAGAGTGTTTACGTACACTTCGTGGTAACTTTTAGCCGTTCTTTCACATTACTTTGTATGCATTGTAAAGAGACAAAACACGGTAAGTACTATTAGAACAACCAGCTTGATTATCATGAACATCAAACCAGTTTCAAACCGTTTAAGAGCTGATGAGACAAAAAAGAGAAAAAAAAGTGAGCACAGTTTCCTGTGTAAATGAAATCTACAAATAACACTGCAATCCTTTTGTTAGATACTGATGGACAAAAGCCACTCAAAATAACAAATAAATCAGGAACTTTAGGACGTTTCTCGATCATGTCAGTATTTTAGTACACAGCCCTTTTCCATCGATCGGCCACTATGGAAATATTGTTCCCTCTTCTGCATCAATAGTCAAAGTACTTTAGCAGAAAGAGATCATTCAGACTGACAGATCAAATCGTGCTTTAATTTCACCTTTTACGAGCTTAGATTAACTATATAATATGCTAAGGCTTGAAATGTGGGAGGAAACGTGATGATATCATTTAACAAATTACAATGATAAGGTACTCAAAACAGCTAGCTAGGATATATATCAGTCATTGACTTTCTGCCATATATATATATATATATATATATATATATACACATACATAAATCTTACTGTGGAGATGCACCCAAAAAGACAGATCGATCCCAGCCATATTTTTTGGAGCCTGTGCCCCAAATTGCCACCTTAATCAATGGCTAGCATGAAGTTAATGGAAAAAAGGAAAGAGATCATGAATTATTATTGCCAGAAAAATTATGCCATGCTTTGAGCATAACAAAATCTCATAGGTGGAATCAACCTAAGGATCCGTATAAGCTAGGCACGACAAGTACATTAATTACCCATATATAGTCAACCTAAACTTCTCATGCGATTAAAGATCATAACCCAAGAGGAAAAAAACAAAGAATACTTCCATACTAATTAGAATTGAATATAATAAACTTCACAGCTAGAATCTCTCTTTAAAATCCTATCAATTTGAGTGTTTGGTGTAAACGAAGTGTGTGATATCATCATGTGGTCAATCTTAAACATACACATGTGTATGCACATACGCCTGCCTCCATAGCCATAGCTATGGTGAGCAGTACTGCATGCTAGATCAAGAATATATTACTTCAATTGCACGTAAACTGTTTTTAAAAATAATTACTTAAAAATAAAGGGCCTAATTAAAATAATCCCTGAAGTGATTTTCCATTTGCTTTTGGTTGAGCACATACGAATTATCTCCCCATTCTCACCTAAAATAGAGCATAATTTACTCATGTTTCTATGGCGTCCCAAATAATTTAAAAGCAAAGCTCAACACCCCAGCTTTCCTTTTACAGCTGTTTAGAACGCCACTTTACATTTTAGTATCAGTACTAGTTTACGAGGTTTTGCTTGATATGCGTGTTTGGTAAGACATTTCAACTCGACCACCTCTTTTCTATCATATCATAGATTCATTTCGCACTGAAAGTGCATGCAGCTAGGCTTTGTGGGGAATGCATGAAAATTAAGAACACTTAAGTAGCCATTCATATTAAGATCAGTTAAAACCACATTGCCACATAGTGGCTCTATGCATGAAACCTTTCAATAATTGAAGGCAAAAATAGAGCCATTCACTATTATCATCATGCATTTGATCAGTTATTTGAGTTGGATTCCCAACTCATTCAACAGACTAACAGAGAGATCATATATAGGAGACAGTTGCCAGCGGAATGGATGATCGATCAGTTGCTGATCATGAAAATAGATGGAGTAGTACTCAATAAATCTGAGCAATGCAGCATTTGCGTATAACATGAAAATATATATTATCACATCAATCTCATGCACGCGTTTCTTACATATTTTTGCTCTCTAATACAACAATAGTACTGCCATTATTCGCTTCAATCGATATGCTACTAATTAATGGCCAAGCATAAAAGAAGAACACTCTCACTATTCATATAGATACTACACTAAAAGATGATAGCTAGTTTTCATTACACAGCAACCTGATAACTTTGTAGATTCATAGGCAAAGAAAATTAATGAAAAGAAAACGGATAAATTGGTGAATTCGGACCGAGAGCGCTTGATTCCCCTCGCTAGCGTGAACTTCATTTCAACATTCTTGGCTTGGACGGATCTGTGAATTCATGGCATGGCTGCAGCTCCTCCAAAAAACCATCCATCTGATGTGAAATGGAAGAGCAGCCTGATGATCTGCTTCTGCATCTTGGACTAACGAGATGATAATGGAAGAGGAAAATTGCTTTCGTAGTAACTCTGCTAGTGAGAGAGGGAAGGAAAGACATTCCCAAGCTCATAGACATGCATATACATATATAAATGTGTGTGTGTGTGTAGGATTCAGAAGATTTATTGCAGGCAGCTGAAGTATTGTGGTGCACGCACACATGCAGTACTGCCTAGGGACCCTAACCTTATATTCCCGCATGCATACTTTAATTTCTCTTTAATGCACAGGAACGGCACGTTCCGCATGAAAAGGAAAGGGAGGGATGAAATGGACAGTGGAAGGCCGTGTTGTAAGTGTACTGCGCAGTTAAAATGTTTTGAAGGCAACGCATGCGCCATGCATACATGTTGCCCTAAGAAACTAGGCCTTCTTTTGAAGCCACCCGTTCAAAAAAGATCTTTTTGTAATCCAAGTCGTGTTTGAATTTGTTTCGGCTCCTTCTCTTTTTTCTTTTTTTTTTAGTTATGTTTTGGTCGGTTTCTGCTACAGAACATATATACTTCTGAAAACGAGTTTTCAAACCTCCAAAACACAACTAAAAATATTATCTGGTCTCATATAATTATTATCATTTTTTTTAAATTAATACATAAAATATAATAAATAATTTAACTTTTTCAAATAAAAAAATAAAAATAAAATATTATAATAATATTTTATTTAATTTTTAACAAAACATCACATCTATTTTGTTAATTGTTTAACCAAAAGAGGCTTTAATTTTATGCATGAGACAATCCTTTCTCTCAACTCTAGCTAGATGAATAATCCACACAAGCTGTAATCCAACTGATCGTTGGAACCATTATCACATACAC
Organism: Juglans regia; assembly: GCF_001411555.2. Lineage (NCBI taxonomy): Eukaryota > Viridiplantae > Streptophyta > Magnoliopsida > Fagales > Juglandaceae > Juglans > Juglans regia. The sequence goes on along the minus strand of NC_049909.1, from coordinate 12,981,454 downwards.
TGTTCATAATATCAAAGACGATTGTGCTAGCATTGCCTTCAAATCTCTTTTTTTTTTCTTCTCTCTGTGTATCATGTATTCAGTACTCTCTGCATATCATGTATATGCAGTACGTAGTACTCTTTATGATCAGTGAGTCCCCACAAGAGGACCACCCGGAAAAGGTGGAGAAGAGCTGCCCTCCACGCCCGTGAAAAACGGTGGGAGGTGGATGACTTTTTTATCAAGGGATGGATAGAGGAAACTTGGCGTGGAAGAGATAGAATGAAGGGAATAAGGTGGGGTCAGGCTTTTGGAGTTTGAGTGGGGGTCGTGTCGAAGGTCTCTCTGTATTCTGGTGTCCGATCGATCGGCAAGTAAAGTCTAAAGAGGTAGTAGTAAAGAAGGTCTTTGCCGGCCCATGAAAGAGACAGCACCTTTGCCTTTTTCTTGTTCGTTGTGGGGTACTACTACTACTCCTACCTTCAGTGTGGTCGGACATGCACCCAAGTCAACAAGCAATACCTTTTTTTTTTAAAAAAAAATTATGAGCATTAATAAAATAAACAAGTACATGAGTGCGTCTTGTCTAATTGAAAAGTATTTGAATTAAAATTATATTAACTAACAAATACCCAAAACAAATATTAAATATTTCAGCATGCAGTAAAATAAAAATAAAATGGGAGATCTCGTGATTTCTCAACTTGCAAGTCGAGAAAAAAACCATCATGAAGACGATTGTGTCAGTCAAAGGAAAACCCATTAAATACTAGGATGTGCATGCAATTGTTCATATATAGGACGATCTTTAAGTACTATCTCCTTTCGGCCTGCGTTTTTAGATATAAATGGAGCATACAATTATATAAATAACTCTTGAAAATGCAAAGCTGTCTCTCAACTCGGAATTGTTACATGGTTAATTTCATCTATAATAAGTTGGTATCTATGAACTCGAAGATGTAAACCTCATATGGAAGGAAAATCAAAAGTACCTATCAATGTGGTTTGTTTTAAGATCAAAAGCATATTATCTCAAAAAATGGTGAAAGTGTACTCTACTTGCAAAAAGGTAAGCAAAACTAATGAGGCTATATTGTTTAGAATGGGACTTACTGTATTGGATTTGAAAACACTAAAAACTAAGATTTTGAGATGGTCCATCCCACCATTTGGTTCAGCATGTCAAGTTAAATATTGATGAGTATAGTTTAGGGAATCCTGGTGAATGTGGTAGTGGAGGGGTGGTTCGTGACTCGATAAGGGGACTCTTGGGTGGATCTATGGCTTATTATGGAAATTAAGTGGCTGCACCAACACAATGGCTGAGACAAAGGCACTGATTGATGGTCTGCGGATTTGTATTATGCTACAGCAGTCTAATGTTGCGGTTGAAACTAATTCCTAGTTGTTGGTAATTAACTGGGGGAAGGGAGAGAGTGATGTACATTGGGTTGTGCAAGAGGACAGAGAGAAAATTGTTTATTCTACAAAGAACTTGAACCTAGTAGTTCAACACATTTATAGAGAGACAAACCAAGTTGTTGATTTCCTTACCAAAGAAGGTGTCAAGGGATATACGACAGGATATGATAGGATTGCTAGTGATACGTTGTAAGTAATAGGCTTTGAATTTTCATATATGTATATGAGTAATTCTATATACAATCGTGAAGTGCATAACCGCCGTGTAATCGTTTTGAAAAAGAGTGAGGTTTACTATTAAAAAATTAATTTTTTTCATGTGAATCCTATGTTTTATTCATTTTTTTCAAAGTGATTACGCGACGGTTACGCAATTCACGGTTGTAAGTATATTTTCTCTATGTATATTTATTGGATTGATGGTTGTTTCCATGGTATTCCTCCATCATAAATTAGTATTTCAATAAAATTAGAGTCTCGTATCCTTAAAAATAGAAAAATAAAATAACTCTGAAAAACTAGCATGAAGCTCTTGGTAAAAAGGGATGGCAAACTCTGCAGAGGCATGTGGCCAAAAGCAATCACCAGTCAAAATGAGGCGATGCTTCGTGGGGGAGGTGGAGCTGAACATTAGAAAACTCCTCGTGGAGCGCATGTAAGTAGGGGTGATCTCAGTCCGGTCCGGTCTGATCTTGGGCCATTTTGTGGACCGGACCGGACCTATTCGGTCCAAGATTTCTCTACCCTGGACCGGACCGAGTCACATATAGGTCCGGTCCGGTCCAGGGTAGGTCCAGTCGGTCTGGACATGCCTAAAATGGGCCATTAAGCCCATCTACATCTGATTTTTTTTTTTTACTCAATTTCAATTTTTTTCGGCACATTTCAAATTTCGTACATTTTTTAAACTAAAACTATTAAAAAAACTTGATTTTGAAAAGTACAATGACAAAAAAAACTAATCTATATAAAAAACAAAAAAATAATAATAATAATACAAAAGTTATTACAAATTACAAATTATAATCCAAAACTTAACAACTTAAGCACTTGATATATAACGGGACAAAAATTCTAGCTGCTACATCCAGCTTACTAATCTTCAACTCAGTTACTCAGGAGTCAGGACTGACCTATATTTCTGTCTGAAATTAAGACGCTGCAGTATATCAAGTAGGGCTGCGACAAAAAAAGAAAAAAGAAGTATCAAGTAGGGACCAAAATTCTAGCTGCTACATCCAAACTAGCATAATCAATAACGTCAATAGAATTTAGAGATTATAATCTTCTCACATCTTTAGTCTTTAATCATCATTGGGTATAGGACAAGTAGGCATTGAATTTAACCCCTCCACAGAATCAGCAAAGTTCAGGTCCCCAATAAATTCTATCCATAAAAATTTAAAACAAAACAAATTAAATAAAGTTACATAACGTAGAAGATAAAACAAAATAAACCGCAAAAGATATCAAAGGTAATTTTATTACATACCCATATCCAGCTGCTTCTCAAATTCCTCAACTTCATCCATTAAAGTCCTAAGGCTTATTGGAGTATAAGAAGAACAAAGCCAGTTTTGTGCACATATGAGACCCTTAACACTCATTGGATTTAAACTACTTCGAAAAGGGTTAAGTACACGACCCGCAGTGCTAAATGTAGATTCAGAAGCCACAGTAGATACCGGCATTACAAGAACATCACGTGCAACCTTTGAAAGTACGCGATATCTAACTGAATTCACCTTCCACCAAATTAGAAGGTCAAAACTATCATCTTCATCCTCACATCTTTCAGCTAGATATCTATCAACCTCTGACTTACTTTCCAAATTATCTTTTGATTGCAACTGTTGCTTAAATTCAGCCATCATTTTTGCCTTTCTACTAGCCACATTGTCAGCTGAAAGAGTTACATCTTCATGTTGGAAACTTGTGCGCTGAGGAGAATGCCCTTCTTCATTTTCCATGTATGCTTCATATATGCAGATAAATGCATTTTTCACATTCCAACTAAAATCAAGTTTTTTTGCATGATCATGTACATACATTTTTCCCAACCGAAAATCAAGATATCGTATCTTGTAGCGAGGATCAAGAAGAACACCAACATAGAGCAACATATTTTGATTTTCCAAATTCTCCCAATACTTGTCAAACTTTCTTTTCATATTTGTGGCCATCAATCCCACCACGGGGTTTCGTTCTTCACACTCTATATTAATGGCAGCTTTAATAAAAACCAACTCCGGGAAAAAAATATTACAAGTTACATATTCACCCCCCGAGAATTTTAAAGTTGTATCATAAAATAATGCAAGGAACCTCACAAATAACTGTACCTTCGCCCAATCGGATGCATTGGGAGGCCCTAACTTCTTTGACTTTCTCGTATTCACCACATGGTCTACATTTTCATCATCGACATCGTCGTCATCATCATCTCTAATACTACTAAGGAAGCACGGATCTTCTTCTTCCAACCGATCAAAAGCCCTTTTAAATTTTGAAACCCTCTCCAACATAAGATAGGTGGAGTTTCACCTAGTCGGTACATCTAGGCAAACTTGACTTTTAGATTAAATATCTTCCAACCCCACACATTTCTGATATGTACTCCACAATTGAGGGGAGGATTTAACATACTTCACAACACCTCTCACCTTCGCAATAGACTCATCATATTCTTTTAACCCATCACGAACAATTAAGTTCAAAATGTGGGCACAACATCGAACATGAAAGAATTCATGTTCCAATATCGTGTCTTTCCTATACTTTGTTTTTTTTTTCAAATAAGAAACAGCTCCATTATTAGAACTTGCATTATCAAGTGTGAGTGCAAGTATTTTGGTCACCCCCAATCATGCAAACACATCTCTATGCCTTTACCAAGAGTATCACCCTTGTGATTTTCAACCAAACAAAAGGAAAGAATCCTCTTGTTTAACTTCCAACCATCATCAATAAAGTGTGCTGTGAGACAAATATAGTTTAAGTTTTGCACGGATGTCCATGTGTCCTTGGTGAGAGAAACTCGCTGCCCTCGAAGATCATTTCTCAACTTTTGTTTTTCTTTTAAAAACAAATTAAAGTAATCCTTGGCAACTGTCATACGGGATGAAATCTCTACCCACTTAGGGCAAACCACAAGTATAAACTTCCTGGAACCCCCCCTTCAGTATGCCTAAAGGGCAACTCATCAAGAATAATCATCTCTGCTAAGGTTTGTCGGCAAGCCTTAACACTAAATGCAATAGGCACAAGTCCCCCACTACCACTACCACTTCCTCCCTCCACCTTCTAACCTAGAGTCGTCTGAGATTTATCCATCTTCTTAAACGGACATTTCTTACATTGGTGCTCAATGTGATATTTCATGTTTTTCATACCATTGGTTTTCGTATCACATGCATACGAAGCACCACAATAATTACATGCAGCCCTAGGTTTACTTGGATCACATTTTGGAATTTTTGTAAAGTGATCCCAAACAAAAGACCTAACTCTACCTCTTTGTGACCCACCAACTGATTGATCACTTACATTGGGTGGGGGTGGGGGTGGGGGTGGGGGTGGAGGTATGTTTGGTCTTAACTCTTGCACATCATTTGTAGAAGACTCCATCTATAAAATGGAGTTAGGACAAACAAGACAAAAAGACAAAAGAACAAAAGAACAAAAGAATTAGAAAACAAGCATTAATATATAGTGTTAAAGCCTTGTAAATTCGTGCATCTCAACTATATAATATATATGAGCATATATATGTATGTATATATATATAAGTTATATTTTTCTACAAAGTAATGCATCTCAGATTCTCAACTATATATATATATATATAATATATTATATAATATATATGAGCAAATATATGTATGTATATATATATATATGAGTTATATTTTTCTACAAATTAATGCATCTCAGATTCTCAACTATATATAATATATATATATATATGAGTTATATTTGTCTACAAATTAATGCATCTCATATTCTCAACTATATAATATATATATATATATGAGTTATATTTTTCAAAAAATTATATGCATATCAGATTCTCAACTATATATAATATATATATATATACATGAGTTATATTTTTCTACAAATTATATGCATCTCAGATTCTCAACTATATATAATATATATATACAAATTATATATATATATATACACACACACATACATATATATGCTCATATTCATTCCAAGAATGCCTAAAATGCAAGAGTGCCAAAAATCACACAATACTACCAGTCTACTATTGTGCTTCGACCAACAAAAAAAAAAAAAAATTGTGCTTCAACCAAAAAAAAAAAAAGAATGTCGGAGTCCCTAACCGAATGACCCGTAAGTTTTCTGTAAATCCCTTTTTTGCCACACATGAAACAAGTTCACAACAAGAGTCAAGAGTCACCGAATTACACTGGGTCATGACAAATTGACAATTGGCGTCCGGCGAAAAAAATCAAAATCAACATCCAATGAGAGTCAAGACTCAACACCATCAAAATACGCGAAGATTAAATACTAGAGACAGAGAGAGAGTACCAAAATACTCGACGGAGGGAGGCGACCGAGGGGCTGGAGGAGGGGGGGATGAGACGGCTAGGGTTTTTTCGAATCGCAAAATAGCCTTTCGGGGGAGAGTGGGGGCGGACTGGGAAAGTGAGGGCGCTGAGGGGGGTGGGGGAAGGGAAACTAATGTTGAAATGGCGTCGTTTGGATTGAAATTGGACCCAAACAGCGCTGTTTCAACAGACGGTTTATTAAAAAAAATTGAGTTGCGTGAAACAACGCTGTTTCACGCAACTCAGTTTCAAAATCCTGCCGCTCCTGGACTTAAACGGTGCCGTTTTGGTCCTATTTTATAGTAAACGACACCGTTTTGGCTTTTTGGCAGTTGACAGATGAGGTATCCATGATTCCGTATCTCCCCCTCATTAATAATTTAATACATTAATATTAATAATACTATAGACTTATACATTAATTTTAATAATACATTAATAATTTAATACTATAGACTTATAGTGATTAGTTATTATCAATTATGATTAATATAAGTGGTTAGTATATTTTTTTTTAATATCATATTAGAGTCTATTAGTATACTAATACTATATAGACTTATAGTGTGTGTATAATATATATATATATATATATATTTATATTATAATGATATAGTGATACTAATACTATATACTATATAATAATACATTAATACTATAGACTTATAGCGATTAGTTATCATCAATCATGATTAATATAAGTTATAACTATATAATAGATTAATAGTATTAGTATTAGACTACTAGTATATATTTTTTTAATATCATATTAGAGTCTATTAGTATACTAATACTATATAGACTTATAGTGTGTGTATATAATATATATATATATATATTATAATGATATAGTGATACTAATACTATATATTATATAATAATACATTAATACTATAGACTTATAGTGATTAGTTATTATCAATCATGATTAATATAAGTTATAACTATAACAATTAAAAGGTCTTTCATTTAAGAAGAAACGATTCCGGTTTTGCCCTTGTTCTCTCTAAGCGAGGATTAGGGTTACTGCTCATTTTTCTGCGTAGCCTTCAATGGCTGGCTACATGGCAGCCGTAGATGGAGCCACTGGTCGAACCTCCTTCGCTGAACTGGTGGCTGCCGTCCCCCAGCCCATTCCAGAGATGATGCTGTTGCCTCGCCTTCCGAAAGTCCTTGATGGGGAGGTTTACTTCCAGTTCTCGCGTGAAGAGATTATCAAGTCTGCCGAGCCCTTCCGCTTCTCGATGGTCCTCAAGTTCCTAAAGCAACGGCCCTCGTTGGATGTTGTCCGCTGTTTCATACACAATCGCTGGGGTCTCTCAACCACCCCGGTTGTCTCTTCCTTGCGCAGGCCGCGTAACGTATTTGTACGCATGGCTAACGAAGCTAATTTCACGAAAGCACTGTCGAGGGACGTTTGCGAGATCAATGGAAGCTTTTATCGAGTGTTTCGTTGGACACCAGAATTCACAGAGGATGATGAGCCCTCTCGTGTTCCGGTATGGCTTTCTCTCCCAGGCCTTCCCCCAAACTTTTATAGTGAAGCGTTTTTTACCATTCTCATGGCCCCTATTGGGACCTTTATTCGGCGGGATAATCTGACTCGGTGTGCCACGAGAACGGATGGTACAAGGTTGTGTGTGGAGGTTGACGCGGCTAAAGAGCCTTTATCGCACTTCTGCCTTCGAGTAGGAAACAGCAAGTGGTCTATGAGACGCTCCCTGCCTACTGCTGTAAGTGCCGGATGCAAGGACACAATAAATCCACATGCCGTGCTGAGAAGGGTGGAAAGTTGGGCAAGGTTCGTGTCGACAGGAAAGAAGGGTCTGATATGGGTGCGTTTGGGGCATATACTGAAGGGCAAGTCACAGTTCCGTTGGTAGAGAATGATCCGATATCTGACTGTGGGGACCAGAAGTGCACTGAGACAGTGAATGGGGAGATTAATGGTGGTGAGCCTGAGGGGGAGATTTCGGGTGCAGTCGTGATTGGGAAGACTGTCGACGTGGTGCCAAGTGCAGTAGAGCTGGACCCAAGTGCAGCTGGGTCTGATCCGTCGATCATAGAGCAGGTATTGATTGAAACTGAGGTTGAGAAGGTGTTGATTGAGAATGAGGTTGAAAAGGTGAATGACAATGTAATAGTTGTTACGGAAAATATGGTGCTACTATCTACGGGACATGAAGAACAAGGTACATCAGGACAAATGGGCCCCCAAAAAGAATCAGTTTTTGTTGCTATGGAGGGATGCAGTGAAAACCAGGAGGAGGATGCGGAGGTTCTGGTAGAAGACTGTGCGGAAGATAGTCTGAGTTTGGAGGATGTTGCTTCTGAGCCAGAGTTAGAATTACAACCTCAAGTATTTTTGCAGGAGAAAGATTATATGACGGAGTCTGAGGCCATTGAAGGTAAAAGAAAATACAAGAAAAAAAGTTTTGTTAAGATGAGAAGTTCTTCTTGGGTTCTTGCCCGAGTTCCTAACCTTCCTCAATGATTGAATCAATTTTTGTATGGAACATTAGGGGAGTTGGGACTTCAAAGGATAGACTAAAAAAATTGACTGAAAAGTTGAAACCGAAAATAGTAGCTCTTTTGGAACCTTTTCAAAATCTGGAAGTTGCTAGGAGATTAGCTCAATCTTTACATTTTGATAATTTTATTTCTAATGAGGTTGAAGGGGGAAAAATATGGATTTTTTGGGATGGCTCAATGTCGGTAAATTTGTTTCGTATGGGTGAACAATATATTTCTCTTAGAGTGGGTGATGGTGTTGAGAAATTTTTATTAAATGTGATATATGCTAAGTGTACAAGAGCTGATAGATGCAGATTGTGGGATGAACTTTGTGCTCAGTCTATGGGCTTACAATCGTGCATGTATGTGGGGGACTTCAACATCATTCGGAATGATTCCGAAAGATGTGGGGGTAGGCCAAGACTTCTTGGAGCCATGAAGGATTTTAATAATTGGATTCAGCAGGGGGGTTTGATTGAAATGGCTTCAAAGGGAAGTGCCTTCTCTTGGTGTAATGGGCAGCATGGTCTTGCTCGCTCTTGGGCACGGCTGGATTGTGTTTTGATTGATGTATCTTTTCTTTCGGATTTTCCTAATGCTATTTGTTCTTATTTGTCAAGATCTACTTCGGATCATTCTCCTATGTGTATTGAGTTCAAGCAATATCTGTTTTCCTATGGCCCTGCCCCTTCTAGGTTCCAACAGATGTGGGTGGAACATCAAAATTTTCTGGATTGTGTTCGACAAGCTTGGGAATCTCGATCGGGTGGTTTAGCCATTCAAAATCTTATTATGAAGCTTAAACAGACTAAAGTTGATTTGCGTGCTTGGAACAAAAGGGTTTTTGGGCATACAGTGCGTCATATTGTTACCTTTGAGGAAAGGGTCGAGGAGCTTGAATTAAAGCTTCAATTACATTGGGAAGAAGATATTGATCAAAAGCTTCAGGGGGCTATTTCGGATTTAGCAATTTGGAGGCATCGGGAAGAAATTAGATTGTCTCAAATGGCCAAGCTAAAATGGAAAGTGGATGGGGATTGGAATTCAAAATTTTTTCATGCTTGTTTAGCTAATAAAAGGCGAAAGAGGGTTCTTGAGATGCGTTCAAATGAGGTGGTTTATACGTCTCCAGAGTCTATACATCAAGGGGCGGTTGATTATTTTTCAAACTTCTTTCAGGGGGTGTCGCCAGTTGAGAATCCAAACCTTGAGGGGCTTATTGATCCGGTTATCTCTGGGGAGGAGAATGCCTCTTTGGTTCGTGCGCCTTCCTTGGAAGAGGTATTTGATGCTTTATCTTCTATTTCTATTAATAGTGCTCCTAGTCCTGATGGTTTTGGCTCTGGGTTCTATAAAAGCTGTTGGGAGGTGGTTAAAAATGATGTGGGGAATGCTATGTCAGAGTTCTTTGTTTCCATGTATCTTTCAAAATTTTTTACGGCTTCTTATTTGGTTCTTATTCCAAAGGTGGATGCTCCAACAGGTTTTGATAAGTTCCGGCCTATTAGTCTTTGCTCTGTTTTTTATAAAATTTGCTCTAAAATAATTGTGAATCGTTTGACTAGTCTGTTGCCAAAATTGGTTTCGTTGGAACAAGGCGCTTTTATCCCGGGTCGAAGTATCTATGAGAACGTTAGTCTTACGCAGGAAATGGTTCACTCCATCAACAAAAGTAATCACGGTGGCAATATTATGTTGAAAGTAGACATGGCAAAAGCATATGATCGTGTTAATTGGAATTTCTTGATAAGGGTTATGAAGAGTTTTGGATTCTCGGCCCAATTTTGTGATCTGGTTTTTTTCTGTATATCTAGCCCATGGTATTCGGTTATGATGAATGGGACAACAAAAGGCTTTTTTCCGGGTGGCAGTGGTCTTCGACAAGGTGATCCTTTATCTCCCTATTTGTTTATTATTCAGCAGGAAATTCTTTCCAGGTTGATCCACCGTAGTGTGGTTGAGAATAGATTTGGGCATTTTCATCAGGCCCGAGGTACGCCTATTATTTCTCATTTAATGTATGCTGATAATGTGGTTATTTTTTCTAATGGAAGTCAAAGATCGGTCCGGGTGCTCCAAAGTATCTTGAATCAATATGAAAGAAGGTCGGGTCAGGCCATTAATAAACAAAAGTCCACCCTATATTGTTCGAAATAAAATCTCTTCTACTCGCAAGCGTCGTCTTCTTCGGAGTACAGGTTTTGTGGAAGGGCATTTCCCTTTTCGATACCTTGGAGTTCCCATTATTTTGGGGCGTCTGAAAATTTTAGACCTTGAATGCATGATCGATAAAGTGAGACAAAAATTAAGTGGTTGGAAAATGCGGCTGCTATCTTCTGGAGGGAAATTGATTTTATTACGTCATGTCATTTCTAGTATGACCCTTCACCTTTTTGCTGTTTTACAGGTCCCTCAAGCAGTAATTAATAAGATCCATCAGCTGATGAGTTCTTTCTTTTGGGGTGAATCTAATGGGAAAGATAAAAAAAATGGGTGGCTTGGAAAACTATTTGTAGTCCTGTGACGGAAGGCGGGCTGGGGTTGAGGCATTTCATGGACAATCAGACATCTCTGCATATGAGGTTAGCTTGGAATCTTTTTCAAGGTAACTCTCTCTGGGCAAATTTTTTTAAGGCTAAATATGTGGATTCGAAACCATGGTTACTTATTGATGTTGATAAAGGCTCCAGATTTTGGAGAATGGTTGCTCGTTGTGTTCTTTTGATTTTGAATAATACTAAATGGAGAGTTAAAGATGGTGACATTTTTTTTCTGGTATGATAAATGGAGAGACAATGGTCCTTTGTGCAATGAAAGGCCGATTGTGGGTCACCCTTTGCTAAAAATTAAAGAGTGTTGGTTATCTGATAATTGGGATGTTAATCTCCTAGAGAATTTGGTCGGATTAGAGAATGTGGATGATATTGTTGCCTCTTTATCTGGGCAAAATTCGGGAAAAGATGTTCTAGTTTGGACTCCATCTGAGACAGGTATGTTTTCTACCAAATCTGCTTGGCATTGTATTCGAGTCAGAGGTTCAAGATTGGATTGGCATTCTTGGATTTGGCATAAAAATGTTCCTCTAAAAATGTCTATTCATTTTTGGAAGGTTTGGCATAGGGCTTTGAGTGTTGATGACAGACTGCGTCGTGTTGGCATTCCTATTGTTTCCAAATGTGATTGTTGTATTGCAGGGCATTATGAAGACATTAATCATGTTCTCATTGAGGGAGATTTTCCAAAACAGATATGGTCCTTTTTCGGTAACCTTTTTGGACTTCCGGTTGGTAGTAACTGGAAGTTGCATGTCTCCTCTTGGTTCAGGCATGCTCAGACTAATTCTCAGGTAGGTATTATTATTGGTTTATTACCTGTCATCATTACTTGGAGAATTTGGAGAAGGTGTTGTCTAGCTCGAATGGAGGGCAAAGTGGAAGCTCAAGATGCGGTCATTAAATCCATTTGTATTTGGATTGGTACTCTTTGTCAGAGAGTTGAAAATCCTCATAGTTTATCCCGTTATGATGCCATGATTCTTGAGGCCTTATAGATTCAACCGGTCCCATTAAAGGTAAGGCGATGCAAATTAGTCAAGTGGCATAAACCACCTTCAGGGTGGGTTAAATTGAATACATATGGTAGTAGTCTTGGGAACCCGGGTGCTAGTGGTATTGGTGGAGTTATTCGAAATGAGCAGGGTCGGCTTATGCAGGCTTTCGCATCTCCTATTGGTCATGGCACAAATAATAAAGCAGAGTTATTAGCGCTCCTAACTGGTTTGTGACTTTGCAGATCTTTCCATATTCTGAATGTGATTGTAGAGGTTGATTCTTTGGTGATTATCTCTTGGTGGAATATGGGGAGATGTGGGATTTGGTACCTGGAGGATTATTGGAAAGAAATTGTTAGCTTGGCTCAAGTCATTACTTGTCGGTTTCAACACGTGTTACGAGAAGGAAATAAGATGGCGGATTGGTTGACAAAAGAGGGTGCAAATGGCTTCGATTTGACCTTCACTAATAATTCTATTTTGCCTCGGGTCCTTAGAGGTTTATTGCATTTGGATTTGTCTGGTATTCCATCATTAAGATGTCGGTGAGTTTCTTTGATATCGGTAGTTTTTTTTTTTTTTTTTGTGGTCTCTTCTAAAGTCTTGTTTTGTTGTGACTCCTTTATAGGATTATTTTTGGTTGTTCATTGCATTACGTTTGTTGGTTGGGTTTAGTCTTTGATTGTAACTACGGTATTCCTCCGCCATAAGTGAGGGCTTATTAATAAAATTGGGACGGGGTCACTATTAGACATGTGATTTCCGACTGTTCTAAAAAAAAAAAAAGTTATAACTATATAATAGATTAATAGTATTAGTATTAGACTATTAGTATATATATTTTTAATACCATATTATAGTCTATTAGTATACTAATACTATATAGACTTATAGTGTGTGTATATAATATATATATATATTATAATGATATAGTGATACTAATACTATATATTATATAATAATACATTAATACTATAAACTTATAGTGATTAGTTATTATCAATCATGATTAATATAAGTTATAACTATATAATAGATTAATAGTATTAGTATTAGACTATTAGTATATATTGTTTTAATACCATATTAGAGTCTATTAGTATACTAATACTATATAGACTTATAGTGTGTGTACATAATATATATATATATATTATAATGATATAGTGATACTAATACTATATATTATATAATAATACATTAATACTATAGACTTATAGTGATTAGTTATTATCAATCATGATTAATATAAGTTATAACTATATAATAGATTAATAGTATTAGTACTAGACTATTAGTAATATAGTATAGCTATATGTTAGTAATATACTAATATTAGTTATAGTGATTTAGTATAAGTTATAACTATATTACTATAACTATAACTATTAACTATAGTCTTAGTCTATATTAGACTATTACTAATATATTATTAGTATATATTTTTTTTAATACCATATTAGAGTCTAGAAGTAGAGTCTAGACTATTAATATTAGACTTGTATTAGTATAAATATTAGTAATTTAGTATTACTATAAAATTATAAATATTAGTATTACTATAAAATTATAAATATTAGTATTAGTTAATAATTACTTAATGATGAGTTAGTGATAGGATTAGGTTAATTAGTCAAATGAAAATTATATACTTAATATATATAAATTATTAAATTATATATATATATATATTTAATTCAGTCCGGTCCAGTCTGAAAAACCACCGGACCATGGACCAGACCGAATTCATTCGGTCCTTTGAATTTCGGACCGGAACCACTCCCGGTCCGGTCTGGTCAGTTTTTCCGATCCGGACCGCCCGATTCTACCCCTACATGTAAGGCGATGGGTTGTGATTGGGCACATATATAAAGTTGAAACTTGAAAGTCACTGAACAAATAATATAAGAAAAAATCAAAAAAATAAATCAACTTAATTAGGAAGCCAGACAATAACGAGTTAAAAGCGACTGACATAGCAAGGATCTGAGATGGGGTGCCTCGTGACAACCTGCATGCTCTAGGAGGTGGATTACCTAGCCTGTTAGTTATTGGTTGCCAAAAATTGTGTACAACTACCAATGGCAAAGGCAATGCAATACTGATTTAAAGCTTTTGGGGAAGAGCTGGTTTTGTTTGATCAACAACATACAGTGCTCAGTCGCTAGCTAGGTGGTTATTATGGGCTGAAAGAAGTGTGTCTGGGCTGCAATACTATGTGGTGGAGGTTGATGACAGAAGTGGAGGTTGTGTGGAGAAGAGTTGCAGAGCTTACGAAGTCGAGATCATAGATGGCAGTTTAGTTAGTTAGTGAAATGTGATATGTTGTCATTTTATTAGTCTAGTTTTATATGGGTGTGTTGTACATATGTAGAATGACATCGTTTGGTTGAGAGGTAGAGTGTTGTCGTTTTAAAGAAATAAGCTTGAACTGTAAATATGAATTGTGATACACAGCCATTTTGGCTTACATTTTGATTACACAGTATAAAAGCATCCACGAGTTGGAATGGAGGCCAACTTTGGAATTTAGCGCAATCCTCTCTCTGTCTCACTAACTCTGTCTCTCTAATTCTTGATCTTGTTCTTGGAGGGTGACTACCTCGAAGCAGTCAACCTGTAGTGTAGCAGAAAGGCCCATCACAGTTGGTATCAGTAGTCCGTAGCAATGGTGAAAGGTACTCAATCTTATGCATTGATCGTGGATTTAGTGAATCACGTTAGGCAACAACAAGAAAGGCAGCAGAAACAGATTGAAGAAACCATTACAATTCTACTTTAGCAACAAGAAGCTGCTAAACTGGAAAGGGAGAATCAAGATAAGAGGTTCTCAGAACTCTTGCAACATATTTCGAGAATTTCTTGTAATGGGTCTGAGGGTAATGGACAGAATGTGAGAAATCATCAAGAAAGTCAACAAGTTGGTAGAAATGGTGATTTTCATGAAGTAAATGGTGAAGGACATGGTGATATGGGTGACATATAATTTGCTAAGGGAATTAAACTAGACTTTCCAAGATTTTTGGGAAAGAATCCTTCGGCATAGATTTACAGAGCTAATCAGTATTTCTTATATCATCAGGTGCCTCCTGGATAGAGAATATCGTTAGCATCATTTCATATGGATAAGGAAGCTTTAATTTGGTTTCAAGATGCGAGTGAAGCTGGTACTTTTCATTCTTGGGAGGAGTTTACATAGGCTGTGCAAGTACGTTTTGGTTCATCAACATACGATGCTCCAATGGAAACATTGACACGTTTGAAGCAGGTTAGTTATGTTACTTCCTATAAATCAGAATTTGAATTACTTTCTAATAGAATCAAAGGCATATCTGAGAGAAATAAATTGAGTTGCTTTTTGAGTGGCCTGAAAGATAATGTTAGGTTGCCAGTGAGGATGATGAATCCTACTACATTAAATGATGCATTTGGTCTAGCAAATATCCAAGAACAATATATTTGGACTACTAGGAGGTCCTGAAAGGGTAATTCTATGGATTTTAGTAGTCAATCTTTAGGAGGTTCTATATTGGGTACGCCCAAAACATTGCCGACTGCTAAGTTACCTTATCAAAAGGTGTCTGAGGCTCAAATGCAAGAAAGAAAAAATGGCTTGTGTTACTTTTGTGATGACAAGTGGCATCAAGGCCACAAGTGTGTTAAGCCAAGGGAAATGCTGGATGTAACTGGCTGGGGAAACCGTTGGATAACCATGTCCCATGTGGCATTAAATAAAATGGTATCGTTTCATTTTTTTCCAAAACGGTTCAACGTTCCTTCATCTTCTTCTCAAGGTCTTCAGTCTTCTCATTTCTAACTTTCAAACAAAAATGCTCCCCAAGCACAGAAGTTCCATCATCTTCCCCAAGCACCATAAAAAATCTACCTTCCAAAGCTTTGAAAAAAACACAAATTTCAAAGAAATATCTCATAATCTGAAAAGAAAGTAGTCAAGGTTCTTTTAAAAGTTCTATCATTATTTATTTATTTATTTGCTATTATTAAACTTTGTCCAGTGTTTATCGATTCAAATACTCTAAATGTTTCTCTCAAGTTCTTAATGACTGCAGAAAAGACACAAATGAATAATAATTTTATAAATAAATAATTAATTTGGTTGTATTTAAAAGCTATTATTCTGGGTTCGTTAATACCCATTTTTATTTTCCTCTGTTTTGGTTTTAAAGCAGAGATAGACAATCCTTCACAATCACATTCCTCAATACAAATGTTTTCTCTAAAGTGGATTGCAAACCAAACACATAAAAAATATTCCCCTAAAAATATTTTAGAGGATAAGTACATAATTTATCCAGGGTTTTAAATAGAGAATAGAAAACAAAAATAAAAAAGGAATCTCATTTGGGCTTGAGAGAGAGACAGAGATGGAGAACTACTTTTCGAACGTGGAAGGAGGAAAGCAAGCCTTGGGTGGGGCTTTAGCAACTTCAAATACCTTCTTCTTTGTCAAACTGGTTGAGTAGATACCATGATTCATGAACAAAGAGACCCAGAGAAGACGATGACGCAGAGTAGCCTTTTTGGTTTTCTATTGCACTATTGAAATCCAAATTCTTCTCTCCTTCCCTCTCATTTCGTCTGTTTTTTTTTTAAATTATATCGGCTGTTTTTTTAACCGATTCTCCAACGGTTATGCCCGACGGTTACTTGTAGCACTATTGTTATTTGTTAGAAAATATGGATGTCCCTATTAATGAAGAGGGGGGGGGGGGGAAGGATCAATATAAAGTTGAATTAAATGGAATGAATCGCGTGCCAGGGGGGGGATCAATATAAAGTTGAATTAAATGGAGAATCTGAAGAGTATAGGGATGTTGCTTCTATCTCTTTGCATGCTATTATTGGCACTCCAAGTCCTGTGACAATGAGGGTTGTTGGCCAAATTAAAAAACAAAAAGTGATGATTTTAATCGATACTGGTAGTAACCACACTTTTGAGGGTACTTTAGTTGTTACTAAATGTGGTTTGGTTGTGCAGAAAGATCAGCTCATTCAAATTAGGGTTGCTAATGGAGAAGATTTGAATAGTATGGGTAGAGCTACTTCAGTGGAGGTACAAATGCAAGGCACTAAGTTTATTGTTGATTTTTTTGCACTTACATTGGGTGGGTGTGATGTGTTGATGGGAATTCAGTGGCTCTTGTCACTAGGATCTGTATTGTGGAATTTTACTGAACTTCAAATGGAGTTCTGTTATGAAGGCAAGGTTGTATGTCTTAAGGTTATCATATCTTCTACCATTGAGTTGATTGATGATAAGGAAATCTCTACCATTTCTAAGGTGGGATTTAAAGGGTTATGGTTACAATTGATGACAATGGAAAACACTCAGGATCAACCTACTCCTTGTGGTGAAGTCACTGAGCTGTTGCAGAAGTTTAGTGGCATTTTTTATGAGCCTAAAGGCCTTCCTCCTCATAGGTCTCGAGACCATCAGATTGTGTTGAAGAATGAGGCACTCCCTGTGAGTTTAAGACCATATAGATATCCTTATTACCAGAAGATAGAGATTGAAAAGATTGTTGTTGAATTGTTGAAGTCTAGTGTCATAAGGCCAAGTCAGTCACTATTCTCTTATCCTATTCTGCTAGTAAGAAAGTCAGATGGTTCTTCGAATGTGTATGGACTATCGAAGCCACAATTAAATATAAGTATCCTATACCAGTTGTTGATGAGCTGCTAGATGAGCTATTTGGCTCTACTGTCTTTTCTAAATTAGATTTGAGATCTGGATATCATCAGATTAGAATGAGGGCCGAGGATGAGCATAAAACAACATTTAGAACACATGAGGGACATTATGAGTTCATTTTTATGCCATTTGGACTCACTAATGCTCCTTCAACATTTCAAGCTCTTATGAATGATGTTTTTAAACCATTCTTGAGGCAATTTGTAATCGTGTTCTTTGAAGATATTCTCGTTTACAACAAGGAGCTCAAGTCCAATTTGCTACATTTGTCCACTGTTTGGGAGATCTTATAGAAGAATCAGTGTTTGCCAAAAAGTCCAAGTGTCACTTTGCATGTCAAAAGATAGAGTATTTGGGTCATTTGATTTCTAAAGAGGGTGTGAGGGATGACCCAAGAAGTTAAATTCTATGGTAAACTGGCCAGTTTCAAAAACTCTTAAGGTTTTGAGGGGTTTTTTGGGATTGACAGGATATTATATAAAGTTCATTCGTGACTATGACCAAATAGCTACTCTACTTACTGCTTTACTAAAGATGGATGTTTTTCAATGGTCAGAGGCAACCATTGTAGCATTTGAATAGTTGCCGAAGGCTGTTATTAGTCCTCCAATTCTAGCCTTGCCAGATTTTACTCAAAAGTTTGTGATTGAATGTGATGCTTGTGAAGTGGAGATAGGAGATGTATTGAAGTAGAATCAGAAATCATTGGCTTTTCTTAGCCAAGCTCTCAAGGGTAAGAATTTGCTACTTTCTACTTACGAGAAAGAATTATTAACTATAGTGTTGGCTTTAAAAAAGTGGAGGTCTTATTTGTTGGGGTCTGCTTTTGTCATTAGAACTGACCACCTTAGTCTAAAGTAATTGTTGGAGCAAAATGTGAGTACAATAGTAAAACAAAAATGGATTTCAAAGCTATTGGACTATGAATTTTCCATTGAATATAAAAAGGATATTGAGAACAAGTTTGTAGATGCTTTGTCTCGAAGGGACTCTCCAGAAGATTCAGCTTCATTGTCTGCTATTTCATATGCTACCCTAGTTTGGTTAGAAGAATGGAAGCATGCTTATGTAGCAGATGTGTTGGCTCAGCAACAATTGTTACTATTGAAGGAAGGCTCTCCTTCCACCTCTTCCTTTTCTCTTAAGCATGGATTTATGTTTAGAAAATGGACGATTTATATACCAAACTGTCTTGAGTTTAAGCTTATAGTGTTGAATTTCATACATGCTAGTCCATCTGTTGGACATTCTGGCTTTCACAAGTCGCTACAGAGGGCTAGACATGATTTTTATTGGCCTGGCTTGAAGCGGGAAGTGAAGAATTATATTAAAGAATGTGAAGTATGTCAAAGGAATAAGGTAGAGAACATACATCCTATTGGTTACTACAACCATTACTTGTGCCCCAAAATATCTTTCAAAAGGGTATTATGTTGTTATGGTTATTGTGGATAGATAGTCTAAGTATTCACATTTTATGGCCTTAAAACACCCCTTCACAGTAGCAAAAGTGGTATCAATATTTATTTGGATAGAGGGGCTACTTTCACTAATTTATTTGGAAAAGAGTTATTCAGGCTACAAGGAGTAACTCTCTCTTATTCATATGCATACCATCCTTAGAGTGATGGTTAAACCAAGGCAGTTAACAAATGTTTGGAACATTTTATGAGGAGTTTTACAGGAGACAAGCCAAGTTCATGGTTTGACTGGTTAACCTTAGCTGAGTGGTGGTATAACACCACCTTTCACACCTTTACAAAACTCACTCCCTATGAAGTGGTTTATGGCAGATTCCCAACTAAACTCCAATCATATATTCCTAGTTTAACTGTTAATCAAGCAGTATATGAGGTGCTAAGGACCAGGGGGGAGATATTGTCTACATTGAAGCTTAATTTGGGTGCTGCTCTGGAAAGAATGAAGCATCAGGCTGACAAGAGTAGAACTGAAAGGGAGTTCGAGGTTGTTGATTGGGTATTTCTCAGGTTGCAACCATACAAACAATAGTCCTTGGTAGTTAGGGGAAACTTGAAATTGTCTCCTAGGTTCTATGGGTCATTCCATATCATAAAGAGGATTGGCTAGGTGGCTTACAAGCTTGAATTGCCTCAACATTCTTCCCTCCATCCAGTCTTCCATGTCTCTTGTTTGAAGAAAAAAGTGGGCCAACATTCTTCCCTTATCAACATTGCCACTAGTCAATTTACAAGGAGAGTTAGTACCAGAACCTAATTGTATTTTACAACGCAGAAGTAGAAAGCTTAATAATAGAGTTGTGGTGGTCTTGATTTAGTGGAAAGGAGCTGGAGTAGAAGATGCTACTTGGGAGTCTTATTGGCAGCTTTGTGACAGGTTTCCTCACCTTGCGCAGAAGTAGGGATTCGTTTGGATTCGTAAGTGATCTCAGCTCATCTCAACTCATCTCAGCTCATCTCAACTCATCTCAACTCATCTCAACTCATCTCACTACTATTTAGCAACTTTAACTCATAAATCTCACTACTATTCACAACTCATCTCATTACTATTCACAATCCATCTCAGCTCATCTCAGCTCATCTCAAATCATCTTCGAATCCAAACGTCTCCTAAAGGGGGAGGGTATGTTATGGGTTGAAAGAAGTGTGTCTAAGCTGCAATGCTATGTGGTGGAGGTTGATGATAGAAGTAGAGGTTGTGTGGAGAAGAGTCGCAGAGCTTATGAAGTCAAGATCATGGATGGCAGTTTAGTTAGTTAGTG
Source organism: Juglans regia (assembly GCF_001411555.2). NCBI lineage: Eukaryota > Viridiplantae > Streptophyta > Magnoliopsida > Fagales > Juglandaceae > Juglans > Juglans regia. The sequence goes on along the minus strand of NC_049909.1, from coordinate 12,960,944 downwards.
AAATGTGATACATTATCGTTTTATTAGTATATTTTATGTGGGTGTGTTGTACATAAGTAGAACAACATCGTTTGGTTAAGAGGTAGGGTGTTGTCGTTTTGAAGAAATAAGCTTGAACTGTAAATATGAATTGTGATATGCAACCATTTTGACTTACATTTTGATTACACAGTATAAAAGCATCCATGAGTTGGAATGGAGGCCAACTTTAGGATTTAGTACAATCATCTCTCTCTCTCATTCTTGATCTTGTACTTGGAGGGTGACTACCTCGAAGCAATCGAGCAAAAGGATCCATCACCGTGGTAGCCCTAATCCAAGTGACTGTTGTTTTTTTTTTTTTTTTGAGTATTCTAAGAATTTTTATACCGTAGATGCATTATGTTTGGGAATAAAAATAAAAAACTATTTTCCGAAATTATGTAACCAAACATGCTCTTTTAGACTAGTTTTGCAAATTTGGACCCGGGTCTATCCAATTAAAACCGGACATTTTCGTAGTATCCAGACTCCAGAGCTTTCGAACACTGGAGGAATCACTCCAATCGACGTTCGAAGCTTTTCTTCTCTGTAGAACGTAAGCTTGAAACATGAGCCGCCATGAACCGAGCAAAGGCAAGCCTTACATCACTCAGACTTCTTAGCTCGCTCCTCTCCATAGGGTCTCCCGCAACTCGGCCTGTCGCCAGTCAGGTGATTCACTTCTATCGCTCTATTTCCCATCCATCTTTTTATAGTTCCCTCTTCCTCTGTACCCATCAAAAGCTGTTCTTCTCGTCGAAACCAAATACGGTCGTGGACCACCTACTGGCAAACGATTGGTCTGATGAGTTCGAACGCGAGTTAGAAAAATTGAATCAACCGCTGACACACGAAACAGTTATTTACGTTTTGAAGAAAAAACTCGATAAAGACCCAGAAAAGGCCGCGGGTTTTTTCAACTGGGTCTGTGAGAAAACTGGGTTTAGACCCAGTTATTCGGTGTATAGCTTAATGCTTAGGATTTTGGTAAACAAACGGTCAATGAAGCAGTTTTGGATCACACTAAGGAAAATGAAAGAGCACGGGTTTTATGTCGATAAGGACACCTATTTGAGAATTTTGGGGCAGTTAAAGAAGGCTAAGATGCCTGGTGATGCAGCGGCTTTGAGCCATTTTTATAATAGTATGCGTGTAGAGAATGCCAGGGAGAATTTTGTGAAGAAGGTGGTTCATATTGTTTTGGAGTCAGAGTGGAGTGATGAGGTTGAACTTGAATTGGGGGAGCTCAAAATTTTTTTATGCAATAACTTTATGATACGTATATTGAAGGAACTTCGTAATTACCCTTCGAAAGCTTTGAAATTTTTTCATTGGGCAGGCCAGTGTAATGGTTATGAACACAACACAATGTCTTATAATGCTATTGCTAGGGTTCTTGGTAGGGAAGATTCAATTGAGCTGTTTTGGAGTGTTGTTGAGGAGATGAAGGATGTGGGTCATGACATGGATTTTAACACTTACATAAAGATCTCAAGGCTGTTTCAGAAAAACAAGATGATGGAGGATGCGGTGAAGCTTTACGAGTTTATGATGGATGGTCCATTTAAGCCCTCCGTTCAGGACTGCGGCATGCTTTTGAGAAGCATATCAGCTGGGGATAACCCAAATTTGGACTTGGTGTTTAGAGTTGCGAAGAATTATGAGTCAACGGGGCATACTCTCTCCAAAGCCGTTTACGATGGGATTCATAGGTCGTTGACAAATGCAGGGAGGTTTGATGAGGCAGAAAATGTTATGAAGGTTATGAGAAATGCAGGGTATCCACCTGATAACATTACATACAGCCAGGTGGTTTTCGGACTTTGTAAGACAAGTAGGTTTGAAAAAGCTTGTAAGGTGCTGGATGAGATGGAAGCACAAGGATGCCTTCCCGATATTAAGACTTGGACCATTTTGATTCAAGGACTCTGTGCAGCCAATGAAGTTGAAAAGGCACTAATGTGTTTGGCAAAGATGATAGAGAAGAACATTGATGTCGATGCTGATCTGTTGGATGTCATATTAAATGGTTTCCTTACTCAGACGAGAATAGATGGCGCATACAAATGGCTTGTGGGGATGGTGAATAAGTCACGTGTACGACCTTGGCAAGCTACATATAAAAATATGATCGAAAAGCTTCTTAGTGTAAGGAAACTTGAAGAAGCACTGAACCTGCTTCATTTGATGAAGAAGCAAAATTACTCACCTTTCCCAGAACCGTTTGTCCAATATATCTCAAAGTTTGGGACTGTGGAAAATGCCATGGAATATTTTAAGGCATTGAGTGTGAAGGAATATCCATCCTCTTCTGCTTACCTTCATGTTTTCAAATCATTCTTCCAAGAAGGGAGACACTCTGAGGCCAAGGATCTCCTCTTCAAGTGCCCTCATCATATTCGAATGCATGGTGAAATCACCGAACTTTTTGGTTCCACAGGGAACGGCAATGCGACTTCATGACCCTTATACCATGAGGAGTGTGCCCAATCGTAAGTTCTCTCTTACAATCAAAGTTGTTCAACGCAATGTAGGGAGTTATTTATTCCTACTCATTGCATAAGAGAACTGACATCATTCTTAGATGAAGATTTTCTGGACTAGGTTCTTAACTAAATTCCTTTTTGTAGTTCTGAGTTTCTGGTGGGTGGTTCATAAAAGTTAATACCATGACCAGTAAAATTGTACGGTTTGAGTACTTTTTCTCTTGTTTTGCCTCCAAAATAGCAAGCATTTGTGCACTTACTCTTGAAATTAGTATGTTAAATCCATGGATAAAGGCTGAAACCCTTCTCTTATGCGTGTGCATGTGCATGTGCTTTGCAATCTTGAGTATCTTGAACATCCAGATGTTCCATTCTACATACCCCCCCATGTTCCCTCTGAGTGAACTTTCAAAACATTTAGTTGAGATAAATGTTGTTCTTTCATTCTAGATTTTATCATCTTCAATTACACTTGCTGTTGCGACACATTTTAATTGGTTATATGTTAACCACTTAAATGAACAATCAGTTCAAATGGTACCACATCAACAAGTGTGACTGGAGATAATAAAATAAAAATCTATATTGAAGAGAGTCATTGCTATTTTTTGAAGTGATAAAAGGACATCAATAGGGCCTGCAAAGAAAACCAAAGGGGAAGCTCCGGAAAGATGGCAGATTGTTTTTTTTATGGGTGGTGTGGAAGTAATCTAGAGCTCCAGAAAACTTTAGGCATAACAAAGCGCAGAAAAAATCATTGATAGCCATGACATATGGGGCATCCATTATGCGAAACAGATGCGAGAAAATAGGAGTAAGTTGGATCAACCATAGGGTAATTGAGAAAAAGAAAAAATTGCAAATAAAAGAGTCGCACAAGCACCATATCCCTTTTCCAGGGAGCAAATTAATGGCGAGATGCAAAAGTCTAAGGCCTGGTTTGGACGATTAGATGGTTTTAGATAAAAGTTGAAAGTTGAATAAAATATTATTAGAATATTATTTTTTAATATTATTATTATTTTGAGATTTGAAAAAATAGAATTAAGATTTGAAAAAGTTGAATTGTTTATTATATTTTGTGTGAGAATTTGAAAAAATTGGTAATAATGAAATTAGATGAGATGTGATAAAATGAAACAGTCTCTGAATCCATACGAGCCCTAAGTTGATATTAATCCTCAAGTTATGGGAAGAATTAATATTAACATCGGTTAAAATGAGCTAAATTTTTATCAGCATCTCACTTCATGTAATGCCTCAATCCCACATGGAAAAGGAAAAATAAATCTCTCACATTAATTGAGTCCTATTTAGATACAGAAACGGTTTGATCTCATCTCATATCATTATTATAATTTTTTTAAATTTTCACACAAAATAAAATAGCAATTTAACATTTTCAAATTTTAAAATAATAATAATATTAAAAATAATATTCTAACAATATTTTATTCAACTTTAAACTTTTATCTGAAATCATCTCATTTCACTATCCAAACGGGGCCACTTTGTGTTAAATTCCATATTAACTAATTATAAGTTGAAATTGCATTTTATAAATAATTTTAGGAAGAGTTTGTTTACTTACGAGTCGATGTGAATTAGGATTGAATAGCGGGTGGTCACAGCTTGCACCCACCCTACATTAATTATATTGTTCGTTTGGAAATATAATTTTTCTCTTACCTTAACTTATGAAAATTAATTTGTAGCAAACTCTTTCTTTAAATTATATTATATTATGGTATCAGAGCCAAATTATCATATCAATCATTTCATAACTACTAGAGCATTATCTCACACGATCTTGACAAAAACATTAGAATATTAACAGTTTATGTCACTCCAAGTCTCCCTCCAATCCTAGCTAGATTGGAGAAAAGAACAGCTTACATGAAATAATGTATCTTACATTAATTTCAGAATAAGAAGAAAGAACTAAAAAAAGGATCAATACCTCCTCACATTGACCTCACATTGTTTGAAATTTTCGAACAAATGAAGATTGTTTTTTGGCGATGGTTTCAACTGATCCATCACTTAGGTTTTATTTGGATACAAAAAAAGTTAAATTTCATCTCATCTCATCGTTACAATTTTTTCAAATTCTTATATATAATATAATAAATAATATAATTTTTTCAAATCTCTAAACAATAATAATATTAAAAAATAATATTTTATTTAATTTTTAATTTTCATATAAAATCATCTCATTTCATCTCATGATCTCACTATCTAAATGAGGCCTTAGTAAAACATTTACAACCTGGCGTCCCGTTTCAAGATGGGATAAAATATTAAAAGATGAACGGATTCTCTGAAGAGTTAAAAGATTTGAAATGGATGTTTTCAATAATAATTTTTATCTATATTTATTCTAAAATTTATTCTAAAATTGTATTCGGTTCATGTACTTGTCATGAATTGGTACAGAAAACTGTGATAGGAAGGGAAAAAGTTGGATAGTGCTATGGTATCCATTCATCGATAAGTTCATTTTGTCCTTTTTGTTTTTAACATTAAAAAAAAAAAAAAAAAAAAAAAGACGACACGAAATATTGCATCCGTCCGTCGGTTTGATTAGCATTTTCTAAAGTGGGTAGTGCTATTATGCTCTTTTAATTTATCTATTTGGTATGTCCTTAATGTAAATTATATATATTTTTTATTTTTATTTTAAATATTTTTTAAACATGTTTAAATATTTCTAAAAATAAAAAAATACTAATATATTAATAGTGACTTTTTTAACTATTAAATAAAAAAATTAAATTAAATAAAAAATTAAATATTTTAATAGTGACTTCTAGACAGCTAAGGGAACGAACGAGAATACATGAGTGGTCACCTTCAACCTTAGAACAAGAACTCCAAAATATGATCTTATCTAGAAAAGAGGTATCTGATTTCATTGTATAAAAACAAATGAGAGATTATAAAATAATTATATTATATTAGATTTACCCTACATACGATCCGTGACATAGGTTCTGTACTGAACCATGTAAATCTATGTCCCACCATCTCTATTTATATTTCTTGTATTTAATTTCTATTAATTGTTATGGATGTACACACGAGCACCATACCACGGCTCTGGACCACTATCGTGGACTCCGAACAGTCTCATCTAGTCTTGAACTGCTTTAAAGGCCCATAAATGACTTTTTTTCCCGTTTCGACATGTTGTGCAACTTTTTACCATTAACATACACCCAATACAGATGCAAGTTGACAACTTCACATAACACAGCATAAAGGAAACACGCAATATAGGATCGATCGGGACTAGTGTGCAAATTCTGTATGATCTCCAATTGAGTGATTAAGAACACAACACGTACGCATGAAGTGCAAAAGAGGGCTTTAATTATTTGGTCCTTCATTGAAATATAGGATCAGTCAATATTCAGTATGTCTGTCAAAATTATGATAGCAGTAATATGGTTTCAACTTTGAATCAACTTCAGAAATGATAGATTTGTGATCATGTTGGACAAAGATCCGTATCAGGAGCAAATTCAAATTTGACATTTAGTTTAATTTTCCGGGTAGAAAACCTGCGATTAATAGCTACAGTGGTATCTTGTGTGAGTTTTTATGTGATTGCATATTCATTCTTAAGAATAGTTCACTTTTAGTTTATTTTGGCCAAGGAAAATAATTTGTGCAAGCTTCAAAGCTGGGTGCGAGTCTCGTGCAAGGGTTTTTTTTTTTTTTTTTTTAAGTGCAATCAACCTTAAAAGTCTACCTTTTTATGATGGGTTGCAATTTTTTTTTTTTTTTAATCAAAATAACCATACACGAGACTTGCATGCCTTAAATTTGTATCTAACATTACTCTTTTAGATTAATTGTTGGGCTACACAATATTGTCATAACACGTAAAGATGGCAACTATTGTGCCGGCCCTTTAATACCTAAAGGAAAATCTACCATGCTTATCATTACTCCGTTTATTGAGTTGGTTGCTGATTCTTAAGAAAATTTCTATTTGCAAGTCAATATATATGGAGGTTACACATTCTACACTTTTGATATGACATGACATGATTTGATTTATAAAGTAAATTTAAAATTTTAACTCTTAAAGAAGAAAATATTGTTGCAATCGCTCTAATTAATATGAGAAAAGATATTTGCAATTATAAATTGTGCAACCGTCACGTAATAATTTTGAAAAAAATGAATAAAACATAGACTCACATGAAAAAGAATTAATTTTTTAATAGTGGACTCAACTTTTTTTCTAAGTGATTACGCAGTATTTACGTATTTACGGTTGTATATATATATATATGTAGAATTGCTCAATTAATATTAATACTCACTTTTCAGATGACTCTAAAGATCGATCGAGTCCAATGATCTATGCGGGTGGATTTAGCTTAGAGTCTGTACTAGCCAAGGCAAGAATGGTACTAGTGCATGATCTCTTGTGTAGTTATTTAGACAAAAGAACCATATCATGAATTCATCTGAGATTTTATTTCAGAGAATTTGTTATACAGTTTTAGATTTTAAATAAATTAATTTAAGATGGATGTTGCTAAATTTACTTCACAAATTTATCTTTGCAACTAGAAAAGATTCTTCTCCTAGTGGATTGCATTGTTGTACGTAGGATTCTCATGTAAAGAGGTCTCAGTGGGTTTTGGAAAAAGGGTACAAATAATATTCCCATCTCCATCACTTTTGTAGAATGGTCCTGACTCCTGGAATTAAGATCGATCCCCCTGCACTAACATCTCCTTCTTGAATTTGATTGACAAAGATAACAGCACCCACATGACATCATGCTCAATCTCTGTTGCTGAATATTCCATAGAGATTGCTGAAGAATACAATCGACGACAGTCGTTCACTGCACTATTTGTTGTGAAAACGATGGCAAAAGATTGAAAGTAAATACGAAAAGAACAATTAAACAATCACACGATATAAGATTTACATGGTTCGACAAATTGCCTACGTTCACGAGAGCTGCAGAGGATTTTTATTACTTAAGGAATCACAATACAATATTTGGCGACTACTGTGCAACAGAACATATCATATATATAGTGTAAACAGTGGAAAACCCTAAAATCTCAATAATAGCGATGTTCGTTAGAGCGGTGTGTCAAGCGCACATCGAGTGAACCTATTTCCCGCAATTGTTCGAGCCATGTGTCGAGCGGCTCACGAGCGAACTCTCTGACTTCAATTCCACTCGAGCGGTATGTTGAGCGAGTGTCGAGCAAACTCTCTGACTTGCATCCGCTCGAGCTCACTATCAATTAGGTCTTTAGCAAAGTCTTTGTGACGTCTCCGCTCAAGTGGCTAAAGAATCCGCTTGATCAGTGTGGACCAGACTCCACAGTACTCAACAATTCTCCTACTTGTACACCCACTGTATCACCCCTACCTCAAACATGATATCCTCCACCTTTAAAACTCACTGCCCCTGCTCTCAAGTGTAACACCATTTGTCAACATATCAGCAGGGTTCTTACTTCCACAAATTTTCTCAAGTAACAACTGTCTATCATCTAGTAATGATCGTAAAAGGTGATACCTGATCTGAATGTGCTTGGTCATGAAATGAAATGCTGGATTCTTGGCAAGGAATATAGCACTCTGACTATCACTATAGAGAGTGTCCTTCTAATTCTTTTTACCCAATTCCTCCAAGAAGCCTTGTAACCAAGTTATTTCTTTTGATGCTTCTGACACTGTAATATACTTAGCTTCTGTAGTAGACAAAGAAACTGTTTTCTGCAAATTAGAACCCCATGACACGGTGGTACCACCCAAAGTGTAAACAAAACCTGTGTTACTCTTTCTAATATTAGTATCTCCAGCTAAACCAGCATCAGCATAGCCTTGCACCTCTAAGCTCTCTCTTGAGAATCACAAACACGTTTCTGATGAGCCTTTTAAGTACCTCAGATTTCATTTCACAGCTTCCCAATGTTGTTTTCCTTAGTTACTCATGTATCTGCTCAGAACTCCCACTACATGGGCAATATCTGGTCTTGTGCTAACCATAACATACATAAGTTAACCAATAGCTGAGGCATAAGAAACCTTACTCATGTAGTCTTGTTCCTCCCCTGACTTTGGTGATTGATCCTTACTGAGTCTGAAGTGACTACCCAAGGGTGTGCCTACTAGTTTGGCCTGGTCTATATTGAACCTGCTGAGTACCTTTTTCACATACTCAACCTACGAGAATCTCAATGTGCCTTTCACTCTGTCTCTGACAATTCTCATGCCAAAGATTAGTTTTGCAGCTCCCAAATCCTTCATTGCAAAGTGCTTTGACATCTGCTTCTTCAGATTATTGATCTCATTAATACTAGCCCTTGCAATAAGCATGTCATCCACATACAACAATAAAATAATGTAGGAATTGTCAAAATGCCTGACATAACAGTAGTGATCTGCCTAACATCTGATGTACCATGCACTGCACATACTGTCAAACTTCTTGTACCACTGTCTAGGAGCTTGTTTCAGGCCATACAAGCTCTTATTCAGTCTACAAACTGATCATTCCTTTTCCTGTACTACAAACCCCTTAGGTTGATGCATGTAGATATCTTCCTCTACGTCTACATGAAGGAAAACCGTTTTGATATCTAACTGCTCAAAAAATAAATCTTCAGTAGCAATCATAGTTAGCACTAACTTGATGGTTGTGATCTTCACCATAGGAGAAAAGATCTCAGAGTAATCAATACCTTGTTTCTGCTGAACGCCTTTTACAACAAGTCTAGCCTTATACCTCTTATTGTCATCATGCTCAGTCTTCACCCAGTACACCCACTTGTTCTGCAATGCCTTCTTCTTTGATGGAAGTTCTATCTACTCCCATGTCTAATTCCCCAACAAGGAATCCATCTCATCTTTCATGGCCAACTCTCACTTGCTAGAATTTTCATCTTGCAAAGTTTTCTAGTAACTATGCAGTTTTCCACCAACTGTCAACAAAATATAATTCAAAGTAGGTGAGACATGTAGTGAGGGACGAATAGTCCTAACTGACCTGCGAACTGCAGTTGCAGGTGTGGACGGCTTTGGATCTTACTGCGGAATAATAGGAATGGATGCACTAGACACACTCTCTCCGTCACTCACATCTCTGCACTGCATTGAGGCCTCTGGTCTCACAAACTCAGACTCCTGAGGAACTACTTTAGCAACTGTGCTGGACTTGTCCTTGTACATAATCTTCTCATTGAATATCACATTCCTGCTCCTTATGATCTTCTGACCCTGCTCATCCTAGAAACGATAGCCAAATGCTTCATCTCCATAGCCAATGAAATAGCATTTCTTTGACTTTGCCTTCAGCTTACTATGAGCATTAGAATCAACAAGAACATAAAGAAGACAACCAAAAGTTTTAAGGTGAGAAAATTTGACCTCTTTCCCTCTCCAAGCTTTCTCAAATAGTTCACAATCTAACGGAACTGATAACCCTTTGTTTATCAGGTAGACGACAGTGCTGACTGCGTCTGCCCAGAAAGTAGGTGGTAATCCAGCATGCAGCCTCATACTTCTAGTACGCTCATTAATGGTTATGTTCATACGTTCAGCAACTCCATTTTGTTGTGGTGTCCTAGGATTGATCTTCTCCATTTTGATACCGTGAGCTGTGCAATACTCCTTGAACCCTCCATCAATATATTCTCCACCAATGTCAAACCTCAAGCATTTCAAATTTAAGTTTGTCTCTGTCTCAACCAGGGCTTTCCAATTTTTGAACACATTAAATATATCAGATTTATGCTTCAAAAAATAAACTCTTACCTTCCTGTTATGGTCATCAATGAACGTGACATAGTACCGAGAACCTTCAAGAGATGCCATTGGAGAAGGTCCCCACACGTCTGTGTGCACAAGATCCAGCTTTCCTTTTTTCAGTGTTCTGCCACTCATCAAGAAACTGATCGTTTTATGCTTCCCTAAAATACAACTCTCACACATACTAAGATCAACTGACTTCAGTTTTAGTAGCCTGCCTTTAGACAGTAGTTCTTTCATGCATTTCTGACTCATATGGCCAAGCCTACAAGGCTACAAATCTGTTGTGCTCTCTGCAACGGTAGTAGCAACAATATTATTCAAACCAGTAGTCATATATAGAGCACCAATTTTCTTACCCCGAGCCAGTACCAATGCCCCTTTACTGACCTTCCAAGTGCTATTTAAGAACACTACTAAATGGCCACAATCATCAAGCTGCCCAATAGAGATGAGGTTCTTCTTCAACTCAGGAATGTGTCTGACCTTTTGGAAGGTCCACTTGTTCTTGATAGGGAGTGCAATATCAATGTCTCCCATTTTCACCAAGTTCAATGCCTCTCCATCAGCCAGGTAGACCTTCCCAAAATCACCAGCAACATAGTTCTCCATTATCTCCCGATGGGAAGATGTGTGGAAAGATGCCCCTGAATCCAGTATCCAGTCATCAACTGGACTATGAACTGCAAGCAATAGTACATCCTGTACTTCTTCAGTTACAACATTAGCACTATTCTATGTCTTCTTCAGATTTCTGCATTTCTTCTTTATGTGACCAGCCTTGCCACAGTTCTAGCAAGTTGCCTGCTGCTCAAGCCTTAACTTGCTTTGCCCATGTTCTTTAATTTTGATATGCCCCTGTTTGAGTTCCTGTCTTGCTATCTCTCTCGAGAATCAACATTCAGTACTGAACTCGAACTCGAGGTCTCGCCTGACTCCTTCCTGCCCACCTCCTCAGCCAAAATCAAATCACGTATATTATCATATTTTAGTTTAGTTTTCCCAACAAAATTACTGACAGCCATTCCCTTCCCAACTATTTGACAGTGAGGCCAATAATATCAATGCACATTTCTCATCATCAAACTAAATTTCAACAGATGATAATTGATTTGTGATAGTATTAAAATCATTTAGATGTTATGCAACAGACGTACCGTCTGCCATCTTCAAATTGAATAAATTTTTCATCAAGTGTATCTTGTTATTTGCTGATGACTTTTCATACATACTTGATAAAGCCGCTATGAGATCCGCAGTCGTCTTCTCATTGATGACGTTATGTGCAACGGATCTCGACAGGATTATCCGAATAACTCCCAGAACCTATCGATCTAACAGGTTCCAATCAGCAACTGCCATGCTATCCGGCTTCTTCCCCAACAATGGAAGATGGAGTCTCTTCCCATTGAGGAAGTCCTCTATCTACATCCTCCAATAACCATAATCTGTGCCATCAAACTTCTCTATCTCAAATACCTTCACTTCTTCTCCAGCCATCATTTTTTCTCAAACTCGAACATTGGCTCTTGATACCAATTGTTGTGAAAACGATGACAAAAGATTGAAAGTAAATGCGAAAAGAACAATCACACAACATAAGATTTACGTGATTCGACAAATTGGCTACATCCACGGGAGTTGCAGAAGATTTTTATTCCTTAAGAAATCACAATATAATGTTGGGAGTCTACTGTGCACACACTGTACACCCACAGTGACAAAACATATTATATATATAGTGTAAATGACATAAAACCCTAAAATTTCAATAATAATGATGTTCGCTCGAGCGGCATGTCAAGCGCGCATTGAGCGAACTTGTTTCCTGCAATTACTCGAGCCATATGTCGAGCGACTCACAAGCAAACTCTCTAACTTCTATTCCACTCTAGCGGTATGTTGAGCGAGTGTCGAGCGAACTCTCTGACTTAAATTCGCTTGAGCTCACTTTTGATCAGGTCTTGAGCGAAGTCTCTGTGATGTCTTTGCTTGAGCGGCTAAAGACTCATCTCAAGCGGTGTGAAATAGACTCTACAGTACTCAACACTATTCATGTGAGACTAACATGGAGGATAGGTTCCAGTTTGCTCTCCACGTAAACTAGCCTGTATTTTGAAAAATAAACCCAAAATAAGGGAAAAGCAAGATCCAAGAGTAGTAGTTTACAAATGAAATTTGATTTGGTGTCATATAAATATTCACTCCACCAAGCATTGCCTAATAGCCTATATCGTCTTAGTGTTGTATGCATATACTAAATCGCAATTCAGTTAGCTCATGATATTCAATCGTTGTGTTGACGGGTAGCATCAAATCCTAATGCATATTTACGAGCAATATATATAGTGTTGCGAAATCTTTTCATTTTTTAATTTGAAAGAGGACAGTCAGTATTTGCTGATCACCCTCACTTATATTGATAGAGTAATATTACGAGAAAGAAATGTCAAAATTGTTGGGATTGTACTATATCGGTTGTGTAAGGGGCTTGTAGCCATGAGTTTATAAGTGAGGAAAAACCTCATCCCTTAAGCTAACTTTTGGGATTAAGAGAGGTTAAAGACCACCCACTATTGGTATTAGAGAAAAATTTAACAACTGTCTCAGACCCAATAGTCTACGAGAGATACAGGTTGTTGCTGCTTCGATCCAAAGCCCGATGTGTGAGGGGGAGATTCACGACGTTGGGATTGTCTCACATCAGTTGTGTAAGGGACTGGTAATCCATTTAAGTGTGAGGGGAAACCTTATCCTTTAAGCCAGTTTTTGACGTTGAGAGAGGTTCAAGACCACCCAACAAAAACCAAGGTGAAAAAACAAACAAAAACACTATTGAAGTTGGTTTAATGTGATGTTATTTTCTAGAAAACTCTTCATATTAAGTCTAAGTTTAGTCTTTACTATTATTAGCTAATCTTGGAAGTTGTCTTTCCGATTTAAAGATGTTGTTAGTCTCAATGTAAGCATATATATCAAATTAATGAGAAATGAATGAGTGGAACATTTAGAATCAATCTTCATGTTGTAGATTGAAGTTTCTCTCAAAACCTACTCTGTTTTCCTTCTGTGTTTATCAACAAACACTATACCTATAGCTCAAAAAAAAAAAAAAAAAAAAACATGCACAGAATTGACCGAATTATCTGCATGCAGCCAAGAGATGCCGCCCTACACGATCAATACCTATACCTCTCTAGCTTGGAACAGATTGATGCAAAATGTATCCATACATGTAGGAAGAGTGCCATGACTGAAGCATATCTGTGCTTATTTTATCTACATCTCTCTAGCTGCGGGGTCATGAACTTCTAATTTTTCGGCTCTCTTTTATTGCTACCGCAGTTTGTTTAATGCAAATGTGTACTGTTTGTGTTTGTCCCACAGCTCTTGCAAAACAATTTCTAAGGAGTATAATCAAGCTCATAAATACCAAGAAAAATAGATAACCTTTGTATTTTTTTTCCTTTAATTCGTTTATTATAAAGAAGCAACTGATCAGGCAACAACAGAAGAAAGTTTGGTGACATTAAAGACAGGCATATTATTTAAAAAGCATGCGTGCATGTTGGTACGTAACACTATATACTTAGAGTAGTTTTGCCTGCCAATCAACCACAGCCAACACGACTTCCTTCCAACCCTAATAATAATCTTTGTAGGATTTCCACTTGCAAAGAAAGCCCTTGTGCTTCTTCTCCAGGTAGCCATCAGCTTCCTGCTCAAGAGTGGTCTCTTCATGAAGTACTTCAGGGACTTCAACCTTCTCTACAAGCCGTACTGCTGGAGTAGTTTGGTTCTTGGGGCCATGATTCTTGGGACGAGATCCAATATTATTGTCGTCATGTACCTGTTCTTCATTGTTAGTAGTAGTACTGATCACTTCGTTGCGAAAGAGCATGTGCACAACTGGGTATTGGGAGATTTCAGGGAGAGTTGATCTCCTAGCTGTCTGAACACGAGTAGGGCTCGAGCTCATTGTTTTAACTTGCTAGCTATGACTATGGGGACTGTGTTAATGTGCCCAGAAATTTATAGACAGAAAAAATTAAAATAAAGAAAAACAGAATACCCTTTTGTTCTGAAATAATAAGGTGCATCTATTCTCCATGATCTTTTTGTAAATATCAAACTTTGGAATCAACCACATTTTTTTGGACGGAAAGGAGTGCCTCAAGTGAGGAGGGTCTATATATGGCTAGGGCTGGGCTCCGACTCCAACGGAATCAAAGTTGTCATTTCCGAACTCCGATTCCGATAGGAGTAGGAGCGAAATTTTTACTCCGACTCCGACTCCGATCGGAGGTCGGACTCCGAACTCCGATCGGAGTCCAACCGTCTATTGGGCTAGGACGTTTGTTTCTCTTCGTTTCTTATAGGCTTAGGACGTTTGTTTTATGTATATAGGACGTTGTGGAGACAAATTAAAATGCCTTTGGGGCATATATATCAAAACTTTACTAGCGGCAAAAGAATGAAGAATCTAATACTAATAAAAGTTTTAAGCAACATGACTCGATTGACCAAAATCCAAATTGCAAAGAAGATAATTAATATTGGAGAATATGAAAAAGAAAAAGACAAAAATCAATGCGGCCTAAATAAGAGTATCATGTGGTGGGTCCTTGTTTCAGTCTTTACTCCGATCGAACACAATGTAATGTAACTACATAAATATGATCACCAAAGGTCCAAAGCCCAAGTCCAAACCTGAAAAAAAAAAAAAAAAAAAAAAAGCTTAAAAGCTAAATAACATGTATGATGTAACCATAAGTTATAACAGTCCCACTTATAACGTAATAACAACATTGACTTAGCCTTGAAATATAACTACATAAATATTAAACACTGATTTCACTCAAATCTCAATTATCCATTAGTCATGCCTGAAATGAAGATAGAAAGTTGCAATCAATAAATGAAAAAAATTGATAATAAAAAATTGAAGACAGTAAAAGTAGAATTTGATTCTTACCAAGAAAGGGGGTTCTGTCAACTCCATCCCAACATTGACAATTATGTTAGAGTTCACAATTAGTTCTATAAGATCATAAAAAGTAGAAGTTAGAAACATTAAAAATAATTAAATAATCATTTAAAAGCATATAAACTTACATGATTCAAGCTTATAGCTCTTGGCATCAACACCAACGATATCTAGTACAATGGGCGTTTCACTTATTTAATTCTGTGCGCAAACGAGGGCCTCCACGGTTGATGGTGACAATGAACTCCGATAAGCATCCAACACGTGACCTCCAGTACTAAATGCCGACTCTGAGGCAACTGTAGTGACATGAATGGCTAGCACATATCGGGCTATACGAGAAAGGGCTAGATATTTGGTGGAATTAACCTTTTACCTAGTTAATAACTGAAATACATCACTAGGTGTCTTGACAGCTTCAGTAAAATATCGTTCAACCTCAGATGTACATTGCATAATATTCCTTTTTGCAATGAGTTTATGATACTGCTGCATAATACGACTATTTCTAACCCCTACGGATGGGTCAGTATCACCTGAGGAAGCTGTCGACCCAATCGGCCTCGAATGTGAGGAGCTACCAACTGCGGATGAAAGCTGACACCTATTGTTGTAGTGATTATATAGGCCATCAATATCACTTTGTAGCACTCTAATGAATTCTGCAGCCTTCACTGCCTCGAGGACGAAATTTACTCAAAATTCTAGAACAGCCAACTTATATCGGAGGTCAAGGATCACAGTCACAAATAATAATCTATTTATCTTCTCAATATTCCCCCAATATTTATCATATTTGGTCTTAATCCCCGTAGCCATAGCAGATAATAATCCACTAGAGTCAAAACAACTATTTTTCAAGTGAAAGTGAAGCTCTGAGAGTTCGCTGAAGTACAAGTTCGCAGTCGTATATTTGGATCGAAATATCCGCATGGTTATATCATAAAAAATTCTTAAAAATTCAACAAAGTACCTCACACTAGTCCAATCATGTGTGTCCGGCGCACCGAGCCCCTATCCTGCTGGCTCCAACAAAGCATACCTCAGGCCTCCATCCTTGACCTCCATCCGCTCGAATGCTTTTTGGTACTTCTATGCCACATCCAACATCATGTATGTAGAGTTCCATCGAGTCGGAACTTCCAAGCACAACATACTAGAACATTCAATTTTAAGATCTTCTGCTATTGCCTTAAACTTGGCAAGCCTTCGAGGGAAACCCCTTACATATCGCACAATACTGCAGACTCAAGTAATGGAATCATCAACCTCTTTTAACCCATCAACAACTATGAGGTTGATGATATGAGCACAACATTAAACATGAATAAACTCGTGGGCCCGAATGACATCATCTTTCACCGTCATGTTTCGCTTAAACCAATCAATTGTTGTTTCATTGACACTGGCATTGTCAACTGTAATACACAGCACTTTTCAAATTCCCCAGTCCTTTAAACATTCATCCATTTTTGCCCCAATGGATGCACTTTTATAATCCACAATTTCTTTAAAGCCAATAATTATTTTATACAAAATTCACTCACTGTCAATGTAGTGTACTGTGATACACATGTAGCAAACGTTCTGTATGGACATCCATGTGTCAGTCATAAACGACACTCTCTGGCCAGTGGTAATAAATATCTTCCTCATCTCCACCTTGTCTTTCGCATGCGTCTTCATACAATCTCACAAAACTGTATACCGTGATGGAATGAGAAATCGTGGCTGAACAAAGTTTAGAAACTTTCGAAAGCCTCTTTTCTCGATTGTGATAAATGGCATCTCATCAGTAATTATCATCTCTGCCAGCATGTCCCTCAACATCTTCTCACTGTATTGAAGGTGACCAATTTCTTAGTCTGTGTACCATCAGTGGCTGTAGAAGTTTGGTAACTAAGGTTGGTCTGATTAGTGGCCGCCAATCCCTTGGCGATCTTATATCGTTGGCAACTATTTAGATGCTATTAACATATTGGTGCCTCGCTTCTTCGAATGACATCCACAAAATTGCCCACAGTGATGACATCTTGCTACCGGGTTTGCAATATCACCAGGAATTTTAATGAAATGCTCTCATGTCCACGACCTCTTTTTAGAAGGCCGTGGTAGTTGATCTTGCTCAATGGGCATCTCCTACTCTCTGCTGAACATATCCTCATCCTCTATATCTACTGGGAGTGAGAGTCGACTACTCGCACAAAATGTAGTTACTCTAGATGTAGCTGCCCTAGATGTGGCTCTAGGGGTGGAAATACCCATCGGTGTAGGAGTTGTAGCATATCTTGACTAGGTCTAGGATCCATATCACTGACAAAGAAGCTGAAAAAATAAATTAGAAGTAAAAAATTAGTTTAAAAAATAACTAGACTATATTAAACATTTAAATTAACGCAAAGATATATATGATCTTCCAACATAGACTCTACTGGAAAATTTATAAAAGAGTAATGCATAGCCCTAGTGCAATAAAAAATGGGCTACAAATTTACATCTCTTACACATAAAAAGAACAACAGAAAAAGAATTAAGAATAACAGAGCAAACTGGTGCACGACAATGCAGTTCCTCAAGCTAGATGTTTTAACGATGCACTTGGAAAGCAATTCATATAGGAAATGGTTAAGTTATTTTTTTTAACACATTAGGCTGGGGAAACTTCAAATGACAAAGATGGGAGCAAGCTGCAGCAAAACGATAGATCATCAGCTTAATTAAAACGCGTTTTATGATTGCAATTTATCATTCTGGGCATCCATGCCCTTCCATTATGAGCCAAAACAAATGTGTTGCATGCTCTCAAAAGTCATAACAGATCATCAACACAATACGCAAAATATATATATATATATATATATATAATATTTTTTTCACTTAAACTTCCAGACTACTTTAGTGATGCCAAGACACTTTCAACTTCTAAATTTATAATTTTTTTTGGAAGTTCAATTTTTGCTGTGTGACTTTGAAATTTGCATATGATCTTTTAGTATCAATATGATCTGTGCAGATTTTTCTTCAATGTGTAGCTACCTTTAAACTACCAATATCTCATCCTCAAATGTCGGTATATACGTACGTATATATATATATATATATATATATATATATATATATACATACATACCAGTACTAATCAGTCTATTGCTCACAAAAGTGCAAGTCTCAAATTAATTAAAGAGAGGGACAGACTAGAAGAACAAATTGGTCAAGAACTGCTTTGACAAGGACTGAGCAGAAAATTATTTTCATTGCATAAGGAAGTCTCTTATGTGATCCTTAAATGCACAGAGCTCATTTCTTGATTCAAATAGCCCATTTACAAATTTACACATTGATTTTTTAAGGAGTAACATCTCTTACACATTTTATCAAACACATTGCATGCATACAACACAACTTACAAACACATTACACATTTTATCAAACACATTTTCTTACTATAAATTTGCAAAACCAATTCACAAGAATCACAACAAAATACTTACACGTGCATGCTATGAGTAACGGAAGAGACGTGTACATAAAATTAAATTGCTTAATTTAATTTTAGGGCTCAAAACCCCTCACTCTCACCAAAGGTTGAAGATCGGATTGAAGTCGTTCACTACGGAGGAGCAAAGAGGAACGGCGGCAATAGAGAGGGAACGAGGAGGCGAGGTCAAGATTCACTGGTTCATACGTGAGACGCGAGAGAGAAGGGAGAATGAAGAAGGAAGAAGGGAAGGGGGGTCCTGCGTTTTGGACCCCCGTGTGATGAAACGACGCCGTTCCACATTAAGTGGAACGGTTGTTTTACATATGGGTTATTTTTTAAAAATTTAGAGTTGGAGTTCGGAGCTCCAAGAAGCTTCGAACTCCAACTCTGACTTCGACTCCCTATTCAGAGCTACTAAGAACTTCGACTCCGAATTTTGACCACTCAGACTCCGTCGAAGTCGGAATCGAAGCGGATGTCGGGCGGAGTCATAAATTTCAAAATTTTGCACAGTCTTATATATGGCACACGGGATCCCGCGTTGTCTGGTAGAGAAAATTATTGTTTTTGTTTTGTATAATGATATATTACAAGAAAATCTGGTTATAATTTAACTAATCCTCATGGAATATAAACTCAAGCGTGGCTTGAGTTTATCTTTAATGATTACTCATGGTATTCCAACAAAGATCGTCATGTCGGAACAAAATAGAAAATTATTCCAACAGCTAGCTAAATAACTAAAGTTAGATATTGAGATTGAGAAAAATCACAAATAGAGAGAAACTCTGAGATTAAGGTTTAAAATAACATAAATCATCAACCCATCTGAAGGCTACAAGCCGGGCTTAAATGGCTAATGAAAAATAGCAAATCAGTAATTAGGGTAAAACAACAAAATACGGAATAAGATAATTATGAGTCATGACTAAGATTTAGTCTAAGAATCCGGAATAAAATCGTTACTAAAGATAAACATTAGCATAAAAGAAAATTAACCAAAAATGAAAGAGTTGACGTTTCGGAGGGTAAAACGGCTGATTTTGGGGTTGAGAAAGGCCACACCAGGCAAAGTTTGGTAACCACGACGTGCGTGCCGAAAAGAGTTTTTTGACGCATAAGTCGCCACTTCTCCCAACCAAGGGATAAGTCTTCTTGCCCATCCGATAAGTCTCATCGTCCAAATCTTTATCTCTTCCTGCCCACTTTGTGCTGGGCTACTTTCTCTAAGTTCTCCAATGCTTTTAACGTCACATCTGTCAGTTGAGCTTCATCGATCTCGAATTCGAACTGGGATCCCCCTGCATGAGCCTCCTCGAGTGGGAAAGAACTCATCCTTGACTTCACGCCATCATCAACAAAGCGATGGCTGAGGTTTTGACGTTGAACACATATGAAGTTCTCATATGACTACGGGTAAAATAAAAATGGTGAACCGGTAAACCAGACCGCACCGAACCGGTTGGTTTGGTCCGGTGCTGATTCCATTTGTCTCAAAACCGTCAAAATTGGTTCGGTTCCGATTTTCTTTTTTCTAACACCGGACCAATTCATATATATATATATATATTAATTTTTTATATTGTATAAAATATTTTTAATATGATTTTTTATATTATATATAAATTTTATAAATAATTTTGTATTATATAATAAATTACTAATTAATATAATATTAAATTTTAAAATCCTATATAAATAACTATATATTATCCCTATAGTCTATAATACAATTATAATATACTACAATATATTATCACTATATTATTATATACTATATAATATATTGAAAAAATTGGACCGAACCGGACCGGAACATTTAAAACCGGAAGTACCTATTTAGGAGTGTAACCAGTGCGATATCGTTTTAGGGCCTAACAGCTTATGTCGTCTTAGTGTTGCATGCATATACTAAATCACAATTCATTTAGCTCATGATATTCAATCGTCTCTCATACTCATAGTGTTAAATGGTAGCATCAAATCCTAATGCATTACGAGCAATATAGTGTTGCGAAATTTGTTCATTTTTTATTTTGAAAGAGGACGGTGTCTCAATATTTGATGATCACCCTCACTTATATTGACAGAGTAATATTACGAGAAAGAAACATCAAAACTGTTGGGGTTGTCCCATATCGGTTGTGGAAGGGGCTGGTGGTCAGTTTATAAGTGTAACAGAAAGCCTCACCTCTTAAGCTAACATTTGGGGTTGAGAGAGGCCTAATAACTTTTGGGGTTGAGAGAGGCCCAAGACAACCCAATGCTAGTATCAGAGCCATGTTTACCAACAGTTTCAGGCCCAATAGTCTATGGGAGAAACAGGTTGTCACTGCTCCAATCCAGAGCCCGATGTGTGAGGGGGAGATTGTTGGGGTTGTCCTACATCGATTGTGGAAGGGGCTAATGGTCAGTTTATAAGTGTGAGGAAAAGCCTCACCCCTTAAGCCAGCTTTTAAGCTTGAGAGAGGTCCAAGACCACCCAACAAAAACCAAGGTGAAAAAACAAACAAAAACAGTATACCTATAGCACAAAACCAAACAAAAAAAAAGGCATAGCATTGATCGAATTATCTGCATGTAGCCAAGAGATGCCGCCCTACACGATGATCAATAACCTATACCTCTCTAGCTTGGAATAGATTGATGCAGAATGTATCTGTAATAGCCCACTTCATAAGCCCACTAGGTGCTCGACCGAGAGTAATGTGTCTCGCCTTGATACCTAGCCCGAGGGCCAAAACTTGCCCATGTAGTAAGTCGTCTACAAGAGAAGGTAAACAATGATGGTTGATGGGACGAACAGACCTGATGCCGCTCGACCGCACCCTGCTCATGGGTACTTGTATAGGGCAAAGTGAGAAAGATGGAGGACCTTTGATCTTCTGACACAGGAACATCGACGAACCATTAAAGATACCACTAGAGTAAGGTGAATCAAGGAACCAAGCTGCATTAATGACACCACTACCCGAGCTACACGCCACACTAATGATGTTGTCGCAAAGGTAAGCCGCATTAAAGGACTCTAACAAAAGGAATAGTAAAAAGGACATGGATTCTATGGGTGTATGCATGATCTATCCCAACCCCTAGACTCCCGATATAAGTAGCGACTTTCAGGTACGAAAAAGCTCTCTGATCTCTAGACTCTCTCCTTATTTATAAACTTCCAAAAGACTCTTCTAACTTTGGCATCGGAGACTCCATGGCCCAAGGCCACCTTCTCCTAGCTGCTTTCTACTTTGTGTTGTTGGACCCGTTTTTAAAATTTGAGTTATTGGAACTTGAACCAAAGGTGTATGAAACACGACGTTAACAATGATGCCATTTGTGGGATCCTTGTAGATCTTGTGTGTACTTCGTATGCTTGTGACAATCCATTCTAGTCGGAAGCTCACCAATGGCGCTGACGACCATGGAAGCTTACCAACGAGGAAGCAATACTCCTAGGATTGGAGGAGGGGACACCACGGAAGAGAGGCGAGAACATACCCAGGCAAGGGTGCCTCCGAGTGGCAGGGTGAATGTTGTATGCCTTATGGTGGATGACTGCATCTTGCCCCCGCTACCCGTTTGTACCCCAACTAAAGATGAAATCCAACATGAACAGAGACTTGGAAGGGTAGAAGCAAACGAGCCGTTGGAGTTTGTTCCCTTAAAATCGAATCGACTAGAAGCCATTCCAAGGATTGGTAGTGAAATGACGCCTGAGGTGCAGAGCACCATGCAGTAACTCCTCACCAGGCACCAAGACGTATTCATTTGGAACTACGAGGACATGCCCAGAATAGCCCTCTAAATCATACAACACAATCTTAACATAGACCCAAAGGCCAAAAGGGTGAGGTAGAAACACCAAAGTGTCAGTGCAGAAAAGAACATCGCCATAGCTGCGGCTTTCGCAACAGTTGAGCAATCTGAGTGAGGCTTTCGCAATACTGAGACAGTACCAGATGAAGTTGAACCTAGCGAACGTCTTTGGTGTCAGATTAGGGAAGTTTATGGGATTCATGGTATCAGAATGCAAAATCAAAACTAACCTCGAAAAGGTGAAGGCCATCTTCAACATGGCACCTCCCCGAAGCATAAACGAGGTGCAAAGACTAGCTAGGCGAGGGGCGGCTCTCAACAAGTTCATGTCAAGATCCACCGACAAGTTCCTACCTTTCTTCAAGGTTTCGCAAAAGGCACAGGTATGGGATGGCAAGTGCAACCTGGCATTCGAGGTGCTCAAGAAGTACCTTATGGGCCCACCGCTCCCCAGCCAACCCAAGTGTGGGTAAACACTAACCCTGTACTTGTCAGTCTCCCTACAAGCAATCTCTTTGGCATTAGTGCGTGAAGAGGATGGAGTCCAGAGGCTAATCTACTACACCAGCCGAGCCGAGCATATCGTAGGGTTGAAGCCAGGTACCCTCGCATAGAGCAGCTTGCCTTCGCGCTGGTGGTAACCACACGCAAGCTGCGCTGGTACTTCAAACTCACCCAGTAAGGGTCCTCACAGAAATCCCTCTGACAAAGAACCTGTAAAGGTCGGACGCTTCTAGCCAGCTCATGAATTGGGCAGTAGAGCTGAGCAAGTCTAACATCGACTATGTGTCGCGGAATACCATCAAGGGGCAAGTGCTGGCAAACTTCATAGCTGAATTTACTAGTTTTTCGGCGAAGAGCAAACATGCACCTCCTGTGAAGCCCTAGCAAGTTTTCGCGGATGGCTCATCTTGCCAACTTAGAGGGGGAGTAGGGGTGCATATCATTACATTTGAGGGATAGGAGTACAATTACCCCATCAAGTTGGCATTCAAAATCACAAACAACGAAGCAGAGTATCAAACACTACTTTCAGGACTGAAATAGCAATGCAAGCCGACTCGTAGGTGGTAGTCAACCAAGTTCGTAGGGAGTTCGCTGTGAAGAGCGAAAAATTGAAAAAATACTTGGCACTAGTAAAAGCCGAGCACTCCCACTTCAAGTACTTCCAAATTCAATAGGTGCCAAGGGCAAAAACCCAAAAAGCGGACAAACTGGCACGCGCAGCATTAGGGCAAGAAGACTCCCACCTTCCAGAGCAGACAGTGATTCGAACTGTCGAAGTACCCACCATAGGGATCGAGGTAATGGAGATATAGCCCAGAGCTCTGGATTGGGCAAGGGAAATCCTCAAATACTTAGATGACAACGAGGTGCCCGAGGTCAGGCAAAAAGCTAGAAATATTAGGAACCGAGCAACATGCTACACTCTGGTCGAAGGAATTCTGTACATATTGGTGGAAATACACGAAGGGATCTGCAGCAGTCACTCAAGATAAAAGGTACTAGTTGGAAAGGTAATGAGGGCAAGGTATTACTGGCCTCGTGCCTTGCAAGATGCTGAGGAGTACACGCGGAAATGCCGGAAGTGCTAAGAGTACGCCAAAGTGCCCCACTGCTCACCGGAAGAATTGACATCGATCATCTCACCTTGGCCCTTCGTCTAGTGGAGAATTGACCTGGACGGCCCACTCCCCCATGGCAAGGGAGGAGTAACATTTGTGGTAGTAGCTGTGAATTACTTCACCAAGTGGGTCGAGGCTGAGGCCTTAATAACCACTACGGTGAACAACATCACGTAGTTCCTATGGAAGGCGGTGATTTGCAAGTTCAACATCCCAGCACTATCATATCAAACAATGGGAGGCAGTTTGATTCCAATCATTATCGTAACTGGTGTCGGGGGTTGGAAATTGAGTTCCAGTACTCGTCTCTGGGCCACCTCTAGTCTGACGAGCAGGTGGAGGCGACCAACAATACGTTGATGGGAATTCTCAAGAAGCAACTTGACGACAGGAAGGGGTGGGCGGAGGAACTTCCTGGTGTCCTGTGGGCCTATCGGGTCACAGTAAAGACACCAACAAGGGAGACTCCTTTCACCCTCACTTACGGCCACAAGGTGATGCCGTCAGTAGAAATCGGGATCCCCACCAACTGAGTTCAACACTTTGAGCAAGACTCCAATGACAAGCGCTAGAAGAGCAATTTGATTTACTGGATAAAGTTAGACTGGAGGCAGAGATAAGAACCGCTGCCAACAAAAGTAGGGCTAAGCGTTGTTTCAACAAGCGGGTGCGTCCAAGAGCATTCAAAGTCAGAAACCTCATACTCAAAGAAACAGGAACAACAACACGAGGAGAGGGAAAGCTGGGCCCCAAATGAGAAGGCCCCAAGGAAACAAGTTGCCACACTCTGGGAACGCCAAACACCAAAGAAAATTTTATCGCTAAAGCTAGCTCATTTAATGTGAATTTATGTTTTCGTGTATATTCTACAAATCCTAATTAAAGACGTGTTGTGTTTTAATGTCAAGTTTCAGGGACATAACAGAATCCCCATCAGCGAAATCTCTATCAACATAATCTCCATCAATGTAATCTCCATTAATACAATCTCCATCAACAAAATCTTCATTGATTGTTTATCTCCTCGCAGGACACCAAAGGGACGGGTCATGCTAAAGGCTGCTCTGTCCCTCCTGTGGATAAAAACTTACCGTCCTCGTGAGTGTCAACAGAAGGGAGTGGCTCCAATTACAGACTGCCCGAACAGTGTACCTCCAGCAAGGTCCAAAAGGGCAGAGTGAGCCAAAAGCCACCTTATCCCTCCCAAGACGGACAGTGAGTCCAGCCCCGAGGCTACCCGAAAAACTTACCCCAACCTTCGCCACAATGAAGTGTGGGATCAACGTCAACTTGACCTAAATTTACTTTCTTGCAATGTCAAAGGGAGGGAGCGGGTCCAGTCTCAAACTGCTCGAACAGCCTACCTTGCCACAAATGATGATAGCTGAACAGGAGGCTCAACCTCCTTTTCCTGGAGAGCGGGACCAACCTCCTTTGCGGCCCGAAAAACTTACCTCGTCCCCTATCGTGGTGAAAGACTAGACCAGCCACATCGTTAGTCCCTCCCACGACGAAGTGTGGGTCAGTCCTCAGCTACTTGAAGGGAAAGACTTACATTCCTCATAAGCATCAATAGGTGGAAATGGGTCTAGTAGCAGACTACCCGAACAACCTACCTCCCCTTGGACCAAGGAGACGGGTCACGCTAAAGGCTGCCTTGTCTCCCCAAGGTGGAGAGTGGGATTAGCCCCACGGCTACCCGAATAACTTATCCCAACCTCCGCTACGATGAATTGTGAGATCAACACCAACCTGTCCCAAACTTATCCTTCCCTACAGTGTCAACGAACTCAAGCGGGTCCAGTAGTAGACTGCTCGAACAACTTACCTCCTGCGGGGAACAAATGGATGGGTTGAGCCAGAGGCCACCTTGCCCCTCCCATGATGGAGAGAGCTCCAATCCTGAGGCTACTCAAAAACTTACCCCGACCCCATCGTGACGAAAGAGCAAACCAACCACACTACTATCCGAATTACCCCCTCGGGGGGCAAAAGGGCGGTTTGGCGTGAGGCATTCGAACCCTTCCCCAACGGAGTGCGGGCCAAGTCTTTCAAGCACCGAAGGCTGCACTTAGGAACATTGACATCAACAACATGGTAAAAAGCGGCAAGCACATCGCGTCATAGGCCGAAGGGCCAAGTTTGCAAAGTTTAACTCTACAAAGCTAAGGATAAAGTTATGATGACTTGCTTATTTTTCAATCAGGAGTTGAATACGCAATGCCAATGGGAATGAGTGAGTCTAGTCCTAAACTACCTGGAAAACCTACCTCCCAACAGGCCAAGGAGATGGGTCTAGCTAGAGGCCGCCATGTCTCCAAGAGGCGGAGAGCGGGACTAGCCCCACGGCTACCCGAATAACCTACCCTGGCACCCATTGCAACAAAGAGCAACCCAGATTATCCATATTCAGCTCTATGGCCACAATGCTACTCAAAGGGGCATAAAGGCTTGTTAGCAAAATACTTCCCGGCCTCTCCCCCCGATGAGGCAACCAGAGTCTCCTTGGCATGGCTTAACTCTTATAGGAGATTTTCATCCCTTCCAAGCTGACGACAACGGACGAGGACCAACATATGCTGATGACACTTCTCTCTTTTTCAATTACATATAAAGAGAAAGCACAAGAACGCAAAATGGAGGAATTGAAAGAATAGTCAAGGTAAAGCGCATCCGAGAGACAAACGACAAAAAAGGAGAAATTGGCTTAAGGGAGAAATGGAGAGACATCGGTTGTCAAACAACACCGCTAAAAGCACTAAGAGGATAACTAACTAACGAAGGCAAACAAGGACAGTGTAAGCGGGAAGCCGTCGGTCGGCAGGGTCATCAGGGATGAGTCAAGCGCAGGCGGGGTAAACCGTAAAGCTCTGGATTAGGACAATCCCTCGCCCGATGTGAACTTCATAAGAAGGAAAGGGAAACCCCGAAAGTGAATGGCTATAGAAAATAAGCAGAAATAAAAAAGGACAAGTTACAACGTGAAGCCGCAAGCTTATAAAGAACAAGTTACAAAAGACGAGTTACAACGAGAAGCCGCAAGCTTACAAAGAACAAGTTACAAAATACAAGGTACAACGTGAAGCTACAAGCTTACAAAGAACAAGTTACAAAAGACAAGTTACAACGTGAAGCGGCAAATCACATGCCTACAACGACATACATCATAGATCAACTACTGGCGAACAAGGATCTCTATCATTATGTTGTACCGATAACACCAGAGGTTACCTCGAAGAGAATTCCAGTAGAAGTGGCAGACATGGATCTCTATCATTACGACGTGCCGATAACGCCAGAGGTTACCTCAAAGAAAATCGACAATGGATGTAATAAGGCAGCTAATTGGGTCGTATGGTGACTACAACTGCTAAGACGCCACTAGGAGTCACCCACCAACCATGGAGATGTGAGAGAAACAGTTGGATGAGGTGAAGAAAGGAGGGCAAGAAGACGATATGAGGGTAATCTTGGAGCTTGAAAAGAGGTGTTGCATGCTGGAGTGTGCAAAAATGAAGGCTGAAAGCAAGGTTGAGCTTAGGAAGAGGAAGTTTGGGACCGGAACCTCAAATAACAGAGAAGAGCAAGACTTGTCAGAGGAGTCAGTCGAATTGCAGCCAAGGAGAATCAACCATTAGGGGCGGGATTACGTCCGGCAAAGTTACCCTAAGGGCTTTTGGGATCAGATCCCTCCCGAGAAGAGCAGTCGGTTCCACAGATACTTCGTCCGGGGAAAGCTCCATACACATAGAGCCCTCAAATTGCATCGAGGATTCTAGAGGATATGAGTCTTCATCCTTTCCAAGCCATCAGTGTAACCGAAGTGCCAGGCATCATCACAGACACCATGGACGTACAACAGCTCCTCTCGTAGCCCCCAAATAGTAGCATCACGGGCCTCCAAAGCATGCCTAGCTTTGGCCTGATCGACCTCCAAATCCCTCCTCCGTTTCCTCTCATCTTCCAGGGCCTTCTTCTTGTCTGTCATAGACTTGGAAGCCTTCTCGAACTGCCCCAACAACCACTTGTACGTGATTGTCAGAGTCTTGCCACTTGTGTAGCTCCCAAGTTTTCAACCAGTTGCTGCTCAAGCTCCTGCTGACAATTGTAGCCCATCCCTTGCCTCAGAGGCAAGCGCCACCTCGAGAAGAAAAAGGCTAGCCTCATCCCAAGACTTCTAAAATTCAACAAGGGTCGCCTCAACCTCTTCCTTCTTCTTCTGCTCCTCTAATGCACATCGTAAAGCCAGCTGGGCAAGTGAGCGAAGTGCTCTATTCTCGCTCGCCACATCCTCTCGGCTGTCCACAATGAACGCCGCCACACGCTATAAGTCCTACCATAAAATTTTTGGTCAAAATCAAATAAGAAAACAATCAAGAGGCACCATGGAACTTACAAGCAAAGATCCTTACCCCAGTGAAAAGCCTCTTGAGTCTGTTGTCTGCCTTGCGGATATGGTTGGCACGACTCTTCATAGCCACCGACCGAAAGTCCACCAGGACCTCATCGACAACCTCCTCATCCGCGCAAAGGACCACAAACACCGTAGCTACCTCAGCAAGAGGAACGTTTGCCACCACCTTCTAGGCCCAAGCAAAGGCCCCTGCCACGTCATCACCAGCTAAGGTTACTTCGACCTCATGAGGGTGTAGTAGAAAGAACTCCGGGATGGAAACCCACTCAGGGGACCCCCGTCCACGGAAAAATGCTTCGCGGGCAAGGGTGAAGGAACCCTTTCAAAGGTAGTGCCGAGGGGCGAGGTGACTACTGAAGACCCTCTCACAACCAAAGGGCCCAGCGAGGTCATAGGAATTGTTTCTGTAGCATACCCGAGAACTGGTGGCTTGGGTTGAACATCCGCAACAACTCCTCCAGCCAGCAGCACAGCACGAGGAAGGTTCGTGATCGTCATCATTTTCCTCGACAACGACAGCTCTGGCCGAATGACGAGCACTTCCGTAGAAGGACCTCTGGGAGGAATGGGAAGATTGTCAAAGTCGGCTCTGGCGGGGGAAATCCTTAGAGAATTTTATCCCTTCCCCTCCACCGATGGGCTGGGAGATCGGCTGCAGGCCCGGGATGTGACCTCCCTTAGCAAGAAGGCTACGTCGGAGCTCAAATTGGCTTGTGGGCCAGATGCTGACGAAGGCTGCCTTTAGCTGGCAAAGCCTTCGAAAGAACGTCATCTGGATGGTCCTTCACCCAAGCACGGACAACCTTGATTCTGAGTGTCTTGACAGGGGTCGTAGTATGACGACAGTCCTTGTCATCAACAGGGAATGCACACTGATTAGCCTGGCTAACAGGGGACTCCCACACCTTGCCAAACAGAAAGAAGAACAGACGACTCCACCCCCTCTCGGCAGTTTACTACAACTCCAGCTGAACCAACGCCTGGACTAGTTTGAAGTTGCAAGTGTTACGACCTCATCTCAGAAGATTGTGGGTGAGGAAGAACTCACACGCTATCAGATCCGAGTAATCAGCTTCGACCTCTTCCAACGCTAAAGCCAAATGACGTAGCACAACACAAGAATCCTCCACGCGCTATGAGGGAGCTGAGCAAGCACCACCTTAAAAAAATCAGTACTTCTTATGCTGGAGAACATGGCGAAGCGCACTGCCACTTTGGAGGCAAAACCCTCAAAATCTATTGCCCCTTCGATAAGAGTAGGCACCTTAAATTCCACAGTCCGAGGAACCCTGTAGGTCTCCCTCAAAGATTCCAACTCAACGGAAGTCACCTTTAAACGCCACAAGAAGCCATCAAACTCTTCTAGAAAGGTGTCGCCCCGCCCGTCTACCGGACGAGCAGCGTAGCATGATCTAGCCAACTCGCAAGGATGCAAGGAGAAGTGCTTGAAAGAAGAAGGGGAACACGGGATATCCAGCAGAAGAGAGAATAGACAAAGTAACCCGTTGCTGAGAAAGAAGGGGACCTTATATAAGCAAGCTCAACGGTTGACATCCCGAGCCAGAAGGAACCCACACCCCACGAAGTACCAGAATCCCACAATCGTCGCGATTCCAGTAGAGCGTATCCAGTGATGCAACGTGGGAAATAAGTAACTGCCTAGCGCGAGTAATGACAAAGGGACTGAAGGGGTGCCATTTAATACAGAACAGAACCGTCAAAGTATAGTCAAACAAGTGGGAGGCAAACCGTTGCCAGATATTGTGTAAAGACGAAAAGGCCACTCGGATATAGCTGGCAAGCATAAATGTGACATGTGAGCACCGAGAAATCCACAACCCCCAATCTTGAGAAAGAAAAGGCCACATAGCCACAGTTGCAAAAGTTGATTAATCAAGGAAGAAAATGGAGAATTCTCATCAGCGGGATAACTGTAAAAGGATTTCCCCCACTTCATAAGCCATCTGGGCGCTCGGTCAAGAGTAATGGGTTCAGAAAGAAAAGACCACAGAGCCACAGTTACAAAAGTTGATTAATCAAGGAAGGAAAGGGAGAATTCCCATTGACGGGGTATCTGTAAGGGGGTTTCCCCCCACTTCATAAGCCCACTGGGCGCTTAGCCGAGAGTAATGGGTTTCGCGCCGATACCCAGCCCTAGGGCCCAAACTTGCTTACAAAGTAAATCGCCTGCAAGGGAAGGTAAACAATGATGGCTGATGGGATGGACAGACCTGATGTCGCTCGGCCACACCCCACTCATGGGGACTCGTGTAGGAAAAAACGAGAAAGACGAGGGACCTTTGATCTTCTAACATGAGAATATCGACAGACCACTAAAGATACCAGCAGAGTAAGGCAAATTAGGGAACCACGCCGCATTAATGACACCACTACCCGAGCTACACACCACATTAACGACGTTGTCATAGAGGCACACCGCATTAAAGGATTTCGCAAAAGGAACAATAAAAAGGACATGGACTCCAACGGGGCAGGCACGATTTATCGCCCCAGGCTTCCAGTATATGTAGCAACTTTGAGATACAAAAAAACTCTCTGATCTCTAGACTCTCTCCTTATTTACAAACTTCCAAAAGGCTTTACTAACTTTGACATCAGAGACTCCCCGGCCCAAAGGCCACCCTCTCCTAGCTGCTTTCTACTTCGTTTTCATAGGCTTAGTTCTGAAGACCTGAGTTGCTAGAACCTGGCCCAAAAATGTACGAAACACGATGTTAACAATATCCATACATGTAGGAAAAGTGCCATGATTGAAGCATATCTGTGCTTATTTTATCTGCATCCCTCTAGCCGCGGGGTCATGAACTTCTAATTTTTCGGCTCTCTTTTATTGCTACCTCAGTTTGTTTAATGAAAACGTATGTGTGTTTGTGTTTGTCCCACAGCTCTTGCAAAACAAGTTCTAAGTAGTATAATCAAGCTCATAAATACCACGAAAAATAGATAATATTTGTACTTTTTTTCTTTTAATTCGTTTATTATAAAGAGGCAACTAATCAGGCAACAACAGAAAAAAGTTTGGTGACATTAAAGACAGGCATATTATTTAAAAAGCATGCATGCCTGTTGGTTCGTAACACTATATACTTAGAGTAGTTTTTTTGCCTGCCAATCAACCACAGCCAACACATGACTTCCTTCCAACCCTAATAATAATCTTTGTAGGATTTCCACTTGCTAAGAAAGCCCTTGTGCTTCTTCTCCAGGTAGCCATCAGCATCCTGCTCAAGAGTGGTCTCTTCATGAACTTCAGAGTTCCTATTCTTACGGCCATCTTTGATCTCCTCATCACGATCTGTCACTTCAACATTTTCTATCACTTCAACCTTCTCTTCAAACCGTACTACTGGAGTAGTTTGGTTCTTGGGACGAGATCCAATATTATTGTCTTCATGTACCTGTTGTTCGTTGTTAGTAGTGGTAGGACTGATCACTTTGTTGCGAAAGAGCATGTACACATTTGGGTATCGGGAGATTTCAGGGAGAGCGCCAGTTGATCTCTCATCTTTCGGAACCTGAATATGGTAGCTCGAGCTCATTGTTTTAACTTGCTAGCTATGACTATGGGGACTGTGTTAATGTGCCCAGAAATTTATAGACAGAAAAAATTAAAACAAAAAAAAAAAAAAAAAAAACCGAATACCCTTTTGTTCTGAAATGATAAGGTGCATCTATTCTCCATGATCTTTTTGTAAATATCTAACTTTGGAACCAACCACACATTTTCTTGGACGGAAAGGAGTGCCTAAAAAGAGATCACTAGGAGGGTTGGCCCAGGGGATATTCCCACGTTGTCTGGTAGAGAAAATTATTGTTTTTGTTTAATTTGTATACTGATCTATTACAAGAAACTCCAATTATAATCATAACTAGTCCTTTTGGAATATAGACTCAAGTGTGGCTTGAGTTTATCTTTAATAATTTTACTCAAGGTATTCCAACAAATATCCTCATGAGTTCGATATCTAGCTAATATCATAGTTCACTCCGTTTCTTCTAAAACTCCACGTATTAGATCCAATGCCTAAGGAGTAGTCTGATTTGAACATATATAGTATTACAACAAAGATCCTAAGTTCAATACCTATTACGATATATAGTTCACTCCATTCATTCTAAAATCCCACGTATTAAATCTAATACTTAACAAGGCAGACCCACGGATAAGAAAGTTAGACTATAAATTAAATGTACACGTTTCCATTAGCTTAGATGTGATTTAATAAGGTATTAGAGTAAGGTTTATCACATATAAAAACTCAAGAAAAGTGTTAGTCACACCTACACTACAACTCTTAAAGGATTGTTGATCAATTTGAAATTTCTCTAAAATCACTAATAAAATATATAAATATTTATCTAGCTAGTAAGTAGTTGTAGGGGTGATCAATTCATATTCGCGGGTCGTGTTCGTGTTTTATCAAGTCATGGACATTCAACTATATGAGTCAACCCAAACAAGACCTGTTAAGTTAGACAGGTTAGACTTGCAAACCCTAATACGACCCATTTAAATAACGGCTCATGTCGTGTGACCCATTTAATAATTAATTAAAAATTGATCAACGCGATATGAATCATTTCAGCCTATTTCATGTAATGGGTTGAACTAACCCGTATAACTATTTTGGTCTGATTAACATAATTTCACATAAAATTTTAAACTATATTTATTAGTAACTACAATATCTCAAAAAAAAAAAATAATAAGACTTCCTACTAACAAAAAAATATCAATATTTTTCATATTTTAACCAATATTACAAACTTAACAATAACAAATATGAGCATAGATTGCTCAAAAAAAAAATATGAGCATAGGTCTTGAATTACAATCTCAATAATAAAAACATAAGTATATTGAGAAATACCAATATTACAACTCAACAATAATAAAATTATAACTTTGAAATAAAATTAATCGGATTATTACGATTTCGGGTTAAGCGGACTAACCTTTTATTGACCTATTTATTAATCATATGATCTTAACGTATCAACTCATTTTGACCTTATCCATTTATATCAAACACAAATCCGTTAATCTTTTATCGTGTTCGTGTTACATATATATTGTGGACTCACCTATTACCACCTTTATAACTTACCAACTCTACTATTAACTTGAGCTATTCATTTTCTCTAAAATAAAATAGAGGTAATATATATGGTCTAAATTGATTCCTTGAAATATATATATATATTATATTATATTATATAACATGATTGGGGCAGATTTAGATAACTAAAGGTCATGCCGATCGACCAAAAAGGCAGCCATTCAAATTGCATAACATGCGTCATCTTTCGTGCACCCACTGGCCGCTATCTTGTCCCAAAGATGCCCTCTTACTTTTTTTTTTTTTTTTTAAACAAAATTCTTCATCTTTATTGAAATTTTCCACTTTTGACGGAAGAAAATCGTGATAACAAACACTAATACCTAAGGGTTACATATATTCATAAACACCAAAACCCAGGCATAAAGGTTATAACCTCTAGACACTTTGCATAATACCAAGAAAACCATATGAAACTGAGTATGAAGCAAAACATAAACCAGAAATTAGACCATCATGAGCTTAAACCAAACGAATATTTAGAAGACCCACCTTTTCTATCTGCAAGATTCCTTTAAGTCAATAGGGAACATCCACAGGAGACCACTATTAACCACTACACCCTTCCGCTCCTACCCTCACCAAAAAATCTGCTGAAGCATTCCCTTCCCTATATATATGTGATACTTGAATCTATAAGTTCTTAGCCACCTCCAAGATTTCCTCCCAATAATCCTCAAGGTACCAATTTCCACAACTCTGCGCCATAAACCATTTAGCCGCCACCAAGGAGTCTAGTTCAATGATAAGTATTATTTTTATGTGATTTTTATCACTTTTTTATTTATGAAAAGTGTCATTTTCCCTTCAATACTATTGATTTTATTTTACTTCTACATATTTTTATTTATTTATTTTTTTGGACTTGAAGGAATGAGAAGCTTTAGTGCAAAATGAAAGCATTTTGGTACAAAAGAAGAGACTACGGATCCAGACCGATGAAAGGCAGCAGGATCTGAAGAGAGCCAATGAGATTTGGGTGAAGAGCCTTGTCCCATGGGCAGCAAAGAGATTTTTCTCGCTCAAATGCGAGAAGACTTACCTCTCGGTAGACGAGGAAACTCGCGACCAAAAAGCACAAAGATTTGGCGACAAGGCTCTAGGCGGTTAGATTGAGCGACTAGTCCAAACGACCAACTTAAAAGACCAACCTAAACAAAATCGTGGGCAACAACTAGAAAATGCAGGAGGAGCCTTTTATTCCGGTCGAGAGTATTTCCACTGGGTAGGCGAGAAGAGGGTTGTGTGGTCTTTGTGACCTCCACGCCCGTTCATTTGTGACCTCCAAGCCCATTCATTGTGACCTCCACGCCAATTATATAAAGCGCATACGGCATCTACTCGGTGGGACCCTTCCAAGTTCTGCAATCAATCTATTGGCGACCAAATCATCCCGAGTCCCGCAATTCAAGTTGCATATCATTGAATCTTCCATTTTAGATAATTTCGATATTTTTGGGATAATTTCTTTTTATGTTAAACACATCTATCTTTAGAAACTATTTTCCAGATCTTTAGGCCAGATTTTAGCCACAGTTATCTTATTTCTATATTTGAATTTCGACATCTATTTAATATCGTCTTGTGGGATGAATATGTAGAGTTGGTTTTTAATCTTAGTTTTAGTTTTAGTCTCGGTCTGAGTTAGAGAGTTCTGAATCAGAGTCGAGAGTTTTTATGTTTTAAAGTCTAAGTCTAAGTTTAGAGTTCCAGAATTTATTCTTTAAATGTTTTTTCGAGAAGGCGAAATTGGAGGCCAGAGGCGAGAGCCGCATGCATCATCAACCGACTTCAACGAAGAACACCAGTTTTATTCTTTTTCTTTTCAATTCCTTTATGAATTAATTCTATTTTCTAGAACTTTGATATAGCTTAGCATTGAACACACAGTTTATATTCCAAGCTATTTTATTTTCAATATTTCCATGATTGAGTGTTTATTCCTTATTCTTAATACTTATAATTTTCTAGCTAACTATTGTTCGGTCTTTTGGATTGTAATGAGACCGAGAGGTGATTTGTGATTAAAGCTCTAGAATTAAACACCATTAGTTGAGCGAAAGCATAGATGCTTTACCGCAACTAATGTGATTTTCAAGAAAAATCTAAAAAATTTAATGAGTCTCCAATTAGTTAAATTCATATAGAGATATAGAGATATTAGTTTGAGATATTTTTTGTATTATTTGAGAGAAAATATTGAATAGTTAAGGAATTTTTATCATTAACTTGAGATAATTGGGATTCTATAACAAGGAAGAATAAACTGTGTGGGATTTGTTAGATGAAGTTAAACGCTCTATATATATTCTTATTATCTTTAAAATCTTAATTTTAATGCTTTTGTCTTCAGTTTACTTTCGATAATCCATTTTTTAAATTTTAGTTTTCCAAATAGTAATTAATTTAGTCAATTTCAATACTCAATAACATAATTATTCATTGTGGGTTTGATAACCGTTTTCTTTAAAACACTTTACTACTTGTTACGATTATATGCACTTACAGATATATTTTTTCACGAACATTCAACATCAAGCTGTTCAACACCCATGCTTTTTGCCATACGAAGACCATGTAATAAACCCAACAATTCTGCATAATTATTAGTTCGTACCTAAGTGAACCGAGAAAGTCATAAGCAAATTTCCACCCGAATCTCTAAATACACTACCTGCCCCAGCCCTTCCAGGATTTCTTCTTGAGGCCCCATCTACATTCAATTTTAGTTTTCCTGGTTTCGGGTGTTGCCAATAGACAAGCTGAGAATTCCTTTGTTTTGGCAACTTAACTGGAATATTTAGTTCCTTTAGAATCTTTTCATCCTGCATGGTGATCAATTTCTTGGCTTTTAATTTCGCTCCAACTCGTGCCATCCATAGTTTAATTTGAACCCAAGCTGAATCCGCAGATTGTAAGGACCCTTCCATTCTTGCATGACACCTCCTGCTCCACAAAATCAAGGTAATAATAGAAAGCAAAAGTCCTAAGACCTGCCCCATTTGTGAGTTCCTCGACGGCTTAGTAAACCAGGAATTAATCAATTGATACCATGAGGATCCTTCAACATCACCTAAACCCACTTGAACTACCGCACGATGCCAGACTTTTCTTGCAAACTCGCCTGCTGCAAGCACATGGTTCAAATCCTCACACCCACCCTGCAAGCAACAATCACATTTTGACACTATCGGGATCCTAATATATTTCAATTTATCACCAACACTTAGTGTGTTGTTTATCGCCCTCCACATGGTGACTGAGATATTTTTTGGAATACAAGAGTGCCAAATCCATTCAGCCCATCGGAGTTTTGGGGCTCGGACTCTAATGCATTGCCATGCACTGTTAGCAGTAAATTCCTCATCCGTTTTTTCCTTCCACACCAGGACATCCACCCCCATTTCTTGCCTTACTTAAAGTTTTCAAAATCTCTTCAACTTTTTCTACCCCAAGTAGATTAATTAAAAAATTTACATCCCATCCATCATCGACCTTGCACTCCTTAACTTGTAAATTCTGGTTCCCCACAATTGGGTAAACATCTCCAAGAGGGCCATCATCCGCCCAACTATCCAACCAAAAAGCTACGTTTACATCCCTTATTTTCCACTTTGTCAAATTTAGAACATACGGGATACATGCATGGACCGGACCTTCCTCCAAAACCGAGTGCCCTTACCTTTTTCCAAGAGCGAAATATGATGATTTTTAACATATTTTGCTCAGAAAAATCTGGACCATAAAGAATTTTCCGTAACAATCTTCCAAGCAAATTTGATAAATAAGGACTTTTAAATATCAAGAAAACTTCTGAAACCCAAACCCCCTTCCTCAGTTGGCAAACAAAGTTTCTCCCAAGATTTCCAATACTTCTTAGGTCTCCCATCTTTAATACTCCAAAAAATTACTAAAACATCTACTAATACTTTTCATAACCGATAAATGGACATGCACAATAGATAGCAAGTGAATGGGAAGGTTCATGAGGACATGTTTGAGCAATAGCACCCAAGCACCATTGGATAGTAATTTCTTTTTCCACCCATCAATCTTAGTTTTTATTTTACCCAAAATCTCATCTAAATGCACAGCTTTCAAACGACCCGAGACAATTGGCATTCCCAAGTATTTAAAAGGCAAAGTTCCTTCCGCAAAGCCCAACATATCTAGCAAAGCTCTACGTCTAGCCATCCCAATATGCTTAGAAAAAGTAATAGTAGACTTAACCTTACTCACTTGTTGTCCTGACCACCTCTCATACATACTAAAAATACCAACAATAGCTCGAATCGAGGCTTTACTACTATTAGCAAAGATTATTATATCATCAGCATATAGCAAATGTGAAATAATAGGTGTAGAACAAGGATGAGAGAACGCACCAATTTTCTTTTGCCGAAACTGCCTCCGAAACAACCTTGAAAGGATTTCTTCAATAATGATAAAGAGGTAAGGTGAGATAGGATCATCTTACCTCAACCCTCGTCCACTTTGAAAGAAACCTTTTGGTACCCCATTCATAACCACAAAAAATAAAGTTGAAGAGATACATTTTTTTTATCAAATCGCAAAACTGCATTGAAACGCCAGAGGACTCCAGGACATGCAAAATAAAGCTTTAATTCACACTATCATAGCCTTTCGCCATATCAATCTTAAGCATAATATTCCCTCTACGAACCGGATTATTAATGCTATGTACTAACTCTTGGGTTAGACTGATGTTCTCAAAAATGGAACGTCCTGGAATAAAAACACATTGTTCTGGGGACACCAAACGAGAGAGTAGGGGCGCTAAACGACTCACCAATATTTTTGAGCAAATCTTGTAAAACATGGAGCATAAACTGATGGGACTAAATTTATCAAAACTAGTAGAAAACTCCACTTTTGGAATGAGAACCAAGAAGGAAGCCGAAAAATACATGGGCAGATCAGCACCCGAGAAGAAATCATGCACTGCCTTGGCTACATCCTCACCAACTATGTTCCAACATGACTGATAAAAACCCGACCCAAACTCGTCAGGACCTGGACTACTATCTACTGGGATGGAGAAGATAGCCTCCTAAACCATTTGGATTGAAGGGAGTTGGACCAAACTGACATTTTCATCATCTAGAATAATTTTCATCACCAAACTAGATAGCTCCAGCTTCTCGTCCACATGCTTTTGGGCCAAAAATTGATTAAAAAAATCCACTACCCCATTTTGAATCTTTTGTGGGCTTTTTAACCAACTCCCATCTTGTAGTTTCATCTCCCTCACCTTTGTATTTTTCTTAGAATTGAAATCCTGAAAAAATTGAGTCGAGGCTTCACCTTTATTAAGCCAAGACTGTTTAGCTTACTGTTGCAGCCTCATTTCTTCTCATTCCCGCCACACATTCAATTCTGATTTTGCCACTAAATAATCTTGTTCATCCTCTTCATCTTCACCTTCCTGCACTCTTACCTCCAAATGCGAGAATCGCTCTTCTAAATACTGAATATTTTGACCCGCATATTCGAAGAACTTGTTTGAGTTTCTTTAACTTCCTGGCCAACCTAGTCATGCCATGGTCCTCAATCCCATCCTCCCAAGCCTTAGCAACATAATCAAGAAACGACTCATGCGTGACCCACATTTGGTGAAATTTAAAGACAGGGTAGCCATACAACACAACTTCAGGTTCCAAATTGATTAAAACTAGTGAGTGGTCTAAGGTAGTGCGTGCTAAATACTGCACATAGGCTTAAGGGAACATTGCAATACACTCTGCATTGATCAAAGTCCTATCTAATCGTGCTCATCTCCTCGCTCTTCCCTCCTATCCATTACACTATGAAAATTGATTCCCCTCAAACCGTCACTCCAACAACCCCGATGCATCTATAAATCTGTTAAAATCTTCCATTGTTGAAAAAGGCATCAACCGTCCTCTTCTCTCATAGTCATTCCTTATAATATTAAAGTCCCCTACAACTAGCTATGGTCTAGAGTCAATAACTCCAGACGACAAAGAATTCCAAAGCTCCCTACGTTCCATCTGCAGGCATTTTGCATAAACAAAAGAAATGCAAATACATCTATTATTGACTGTCATATTGACAATAATAAATTGATTAGTGGACTGTACCTTATAATACCCTCCATCACCGTTTTTTTTTCTTTTTAACAAGTTTTGTTGTAGAAAAATTCTCTAAATTGGTATATTAATTAAATAGACTAAAGAGAATCTAGTTTTGCACGAAAACTGTTTGGGGAGATGGGATCAAAGAGATGTTATGGCACTGAATGTTACGATTTCTGCATTGAATGTTACGATTTCTGGTTACATAGCAAAGCAAATCATGGAGAGAGGCTCTTTATCGTCTATTTTCAATGAAAAATAACGATACTCTTTCTTATTACTTATTGTTTTTTATTTTTAATAATTAAGGAAGTGAATATTAATAAAATTTTATATTTTTTAAATTTTTTTTAATGATTAAAGATATTAAAAAAATACTTAAAAAAATAAAAATTTTAAATATACTCTAGAACAGTAAAAAATTGATAAGAGGCAAAAGGACCATGTGGAGGAGCCCAATGAGGCCGTCACCATGGCCAGTGTACTTTATGTATTTCCTGTCATCAGAGCTTTGGAAACTGGAAAATGGGGATTATTTCTGTACAAGAGTGGTCTAGTTATTTTTTAATTAATTTATTTATTTTATTTAACTAATCATTTTTTAATAATATTAAATAATAAATTCTCTAAATCTATCGTTATTTCGTTAAAATATCTATTTTGATTTTTTTATTTATTTTAATTCAATTGATAATTGGAATATTTATTTCTTATTAAAAAAATATACATTAATTTTTTAACATTTATATTATTTTAATAGATATAATTTTTTAACGGTCTTATTTTTCAACGGTCATGTTATTCCAATGAAAATCTTTTTTAACGATTATATTTCTCTTACGATTTTACTATTTTACTATAGTATATTAGGCCAGCTAAGAATATAAAAAAATCTATATTGAGCCTTTCTTAGCATATTCATTGGCTTAACCAAAAGAGGAAATTAGTTAAAATTTAGACAATTTGTACCAAAAGCACTCTACATTGAATTGGTCATTTCTAAAATAATTTGAATTTCTACTACAGTAATTAGTCAAATATAGAGAACCACAATTGATTCACTAAACATTAAAATAATAATTTCTCACTCCAATTAAGTTTAATCTCAATTTTTTTATTAGCATTAAATGACATTTGAAAATATGATTTTTTTAATATTAATTTAATTAGAATATAATTATTATTAATATTAAATTGGTAGAATTATAAAATGTGATACAAATAAATTAAATAAAAAAATTATTAATTTAATAATATTTTATTATTATATAGAGAGTGGATGGTTAATCCAATATGGAGATTGAATTTAAATAGAATAGGTAAATATAAAAAAGTGTGATATTGGTTAAATTTTAAAGATAAATTTGATCAATCCAATAAAAATGCTTAGTCATTTACATAAACACTTGGCAAGCAATAATAACAAAAAGAAAACGAAAAGAATAATACAGCATTTGTGATTTCAGGTACAACTCAAACAAAAAATCAACCTGAACAGTAACAAGTTACAGCTGATTTTTTTTAATGTTATCTAAGAAAACCAATTGAATAAAAGCTGATGGTTTGCAAGTAATTAATGAGAAAATGCAGTATGATGAAGCTGGTGGTTATCGATGGGAAAGTCAAAAATATTTAATGTGAAAAAAATATATGACCAACAATTTTGGCCAGTCAAAAATCCCAATATTAAATTTATTGTAAATTTAGAGTGTTTCATATAGATGTATTTTCAGCTAAGTAGCCAAACTTTGACTAAATTTTAACTCTACCTGATTCATTACAAGTGCTCTATTCGGTTGTGTTTGGATGTTGAAGTGAGTTGAGTTGAGTTGAGATGATAAAATATTGTTAGAATATTATTTTTTAATATTATTATTATTTTAGAATTTGAAAAAGTTGAATTGTTTATTATATTTTGTATTGGAATTTGAAAAAATTGTAATGATAAGTTGAAATAAATTGAGATGAGTTTGACAACCAAACTCACCTGAGTTTACTTTGGAACTGCACTGACAGATTTCTATGCAAAATGTGGGTCTGTAATCTGTATGGTTGTAAGTAATAGGTCCGGTCCGATCGGTCTTTGAAGGAGAATTTTGGATCGGATCAGCCAATTTTGGTTCAGTCTAATTGGTTTTATCGAGGCGTTTCAGTCCGGGTCCTTTTTTACTATTTTTTTTTTCAAGTTTTTTTATAGAAAAAGTTATATAAAATTTAAAAAAAAATTAAGTGAATTATTTAGTCTAAGTTGTCTAACTAGCTATATACTTAACTATTTAACTTAAGCAAAAAAATAATAATAATGTTAATAGTTTGTGTATTATCAATACTAATAGTTAGTACCCTATCTTAAAATTCTTAACCTTTAATATTTTTGAATAATCTAAGCATAACTAATTAGGTAGAAGAAAATTACATAATTACTTATAATTAGTTAGAAGAAACTTACATAATTATTTGTTTTCAATTTATATAATTACTTTAAAAAATTATAAAATATCATTTAAAAACTTATTTAAAATTTTAAATAAATAATCCAGTCAGTTTGGTCTGGTCTGGAATGAAAAAACTCCACTTGACCAAAAAATGAATTTTCCTGCTTTCTTGTACTGAGACCGACCGATTCTTTAATCGGTCCGATCCAAACAAATCAACAAACTGGTCAGTCCAATCGATTTTTTGGTTCGGACTAAATTCTTACACCCCTAATACTCTGTAGACAGTATTCGATGCGGGAGTATAATCAAGAATGATGTTTTGTGATGTGGCAATTTGATGACATGGCGTGCTAATGTGGCATTCATTCGGCTAGCATCAGTACTTATGTCAAAGTGTAAAAAGAAATGATTTATAAATAATTTGTATGAGATTTATCTATTTAAAATTTGTATCTAGCATTACTAGTTTATAAAATGGCTTAAAAAAAATATCTATACTTGAAAATAACTTATTCGAAGTCTTACCATTAATGGACGGGGAAATGATCTTGGCTTCTTCTGTTTAATGTGGGAGATGATCATTGAACCAGATGATGTGACTTTCATTGCTACTCTTGCTGCTTGTAGCCATGCATGCAGGTCTACTTGGCGAGGGTCACGGTATTTTGGTCAACCCCAGAAGTGAGGGAAATGGTTTTAATGGTTGATGTTCTTGATCCAGTGAATAGGGTCGACAGAAGAGGCGTATCTGTCTACAAAGAACATGCCTATCCAAACGCAGTTGCCTTCATGCGAGGTTCATAAAAAAGTTGAAATTAGGAAAGAATTATTTAGACCCAACCCAGCACACGGGAGACTGGACACTCAGATTATATCAAAGACATGTTACAGAGAAATTGTTGTTGTCAGGGATTGGAATCACTTTAAACCCTAGTTTTAGCTAATATGAGATGAATTTAATTTTGGTTATTCAATTCACATCAAATGTTCACATTGGATTATTTATTTATTCATTATATAATAATAAAATAATATGAGATGAATTTGACTTTAATTATTCCATTCACATCAGATCTCTACATTAGATTATCTATTTATTTATTATATAATAATAAAATAATATTTTTTTTA
Organism: Juglans regia; assembly: GCF_001411555.2. Classification (NCBI taxonomy): domain Eukaryota; kingdom Viridiplantae; phylum Streptophyta; class Magnoliopsida; order Fagales; family Juglandaceae; genus Juglans; species Juglans regia. Next base: position 12,917,494 of record NC_049909.1, on the reverse strand, counting down.
TTTTTTTAATTATTAATTTATTTAATTTTATTGTATTTTACCATTCTACCTTTTTATTTAATTTTAATTACCTAATTTATTTAATTTTATTTATACCCTTTTTTTTCTTCATAGATTTAAGTAGAAAGAGAAAAAAAAAATCAGAGGAGAGAGATAAAATAATAGTAAACAATTGATTTGATAGTGCTACAATGCACATCCAAATATGACCAAAAGTTTTGATTAACTGTAGCTGAAGTCTATTTTTTTGAAATTTGCCTAATCCAATGCCATCAGTTTTTATGTCCTAATAGCTATTTGAAGTAGTCTTTTAGAATTTAGTTTTTTAGGTAACCCATATTATTTACTCAATACTCCTAATGTAATAATATCCATTGATTACAGGAAGGTGGTGAACGAAGATCTCGTATTATTTGAGAAAAAGATACAGCAAGAGTCCAAACCTATAGGCTGTATAAGCAAATCTTTTGGGTAGACCTGATCTTGAACAAATCCTTTCTTTTTTATTATTTGCATTCTGCATTATACCTTATTTTTCATTACAAAAAAAGTATAGCTTTACGAAAAGAAAATTAAAAGAACACAAAGATGGCTGAATGCGTTTGGAAGTGTAAATTACCATAACCCGGGAATAGCATCTATCCGGTTGGATTGGGGACTAGGACTTGAACATAGAGAAAATAGCATCCTAAGGCAAGAAGAAAGGAAATGATGAAGAACTAAACTCCTGGATCTGCATGAACAATGTGCAAGGAAGGAATAGAATTGGAGTTGGATTTCAGTTATCCTATATTATAACCCCCCCCAACTCCAAGGTCCAAACAGTTATGGTTGCAGCTAGATAATAGAACCATGTACTCGAAGCTAGGACCCTGTATATCTAGTAAGCTCAACAGCAGCATCAGATGCATACAAGGTAATCTGACAACAGAATTGAACTTCAAGGAAATGTAAATTGATCAACTTAAACATGTGGCATGTCATAATTGTATTTGTGAGACTAAAACCTAGTATCTACTAGATTACTAAGCTTCCCTAGAGCCACATTTGAGGGGAAGGACAGAGTTTCTGATCGTCTCATTTACTATTCGGCGGTTAATAACACTGGCTGAAGCAGAAGAAGAAACCCTTTGGCTTGTCTTCCATTTTTCCTTTAGGTGTGTCCCCTGTGTCATCGTGCACCGCCATCAAAGAACTTGTGCCAGGAGACTCAGGTGGCAAAACAGTGTTTTCAGACATGAAAATCCGAGGAGGAATTGAGGGTTCCGGAGGAGAAATGGTGTAAAGATAGTTAAGTAGCATTTGAATTATTTGGCTGAAATTGGGCCGAGCATTTGGGTCCTCCTGCCAGCATGAAGTTAGAATCCTAGCCAGTTCCTCTGGGAGGTCATCAGCACTAGGCCTCGTGTTCTGAAATGGCAAAGTACCCCTTAATATTTTCAGTTAGATTAAGCTGATGTCAATCTAACAACATAATAATATAAAACATAGATGGGGGGAAATATATCTTTTACCTTAAAAGCAGCTGCATATGCTGCCTGGAGATTTGACATTCCCTCGAAAGGCAATTTGTTGTGTAAGAGCTCCCACAACACAATTGCAAAGCTATAGGCATCCACTTTATGGTTATAATGCTTTTTCTCTCCTTGCCTTAATGTAACAGTACTGTACAACTGACACCAATAAATGCATTTAAGAAATATTTATGTTGTCAATCATAAAATTAGAACTGGGGAAGGGAGAGGGGAAAACACAAGTATCTTTTTTCTTAATGAACCACCTCTGGAGCCATCCAACGATATGTTCCAGTTTCAGCAGTCATCATCTCTGTTAATGTCTCTTCTCTTGCTAAACCAAAGTCTGCTAGTTTAACTGTTTTATGGTCTGCAGTCAGGAGTAAATTTTCTGCACACAAAAGCAATAGTCCATCTTCAATAAATAAATATACTGTTTACGAAGTCAAATTTTGAGGTGACATGCATAGACAGCTATATCTCGGAAACATAAGAAATTTTGTCCAGGATTCTCCCTACAATACATCAAGCCATATGTGATAGACAAATCTTCTAAGAGAACCTCACGAACAGCAACATCATTTGCAATGCAGGGAATGAAAGAAAACAACTGCATGAATGCACTAATTAGAGCAATTGTGTGTACAATGGTGCTCGTTTGTATGTGGGGCCTGTCGAAAACAAATGATTTAGGCCACTGACTTAATGATTTGTGTGGGGGCAAGTGTAATACATATTTTTTATTCGGTAAAGGATGTTCTTAACTAGACCAGAACATCTCTTTCTGTTTTTGTGTTCAGTCTAGGTAAAGTACTTGTAATATTATACTGGTTGATATAACCAAGTTGCATATCAAGAAATTAAGCAAATAAAACTAAAAAAAAATTGCTATCATATAAGAGGATACATGAGTCAACCTTAATTTCATTTAAGCCAATGCACATTGAACTAGCATCTGAGCTTACATAAGAACGAAATAATCAATTTTCTTATCATGTCCCATTAATCACACATAATACTGGTCAAAAGTCAAGAAAAGTCTGCTCCCTTAGCTGAAATCCTTCAAAGACTAATTTGGATAAACCTCCTTCTTGAGACAGTTCATTTATGTATAATGAAGGCCAATTGATGCACTGATGAAAAGGAACAGTAGCATGGAAGGGCTGAGGACAGGAGAGAAATGAATATATTACGTGTATTAAAGTTGTATTTTGTTTGTTTTCATTGGTTTAAGTTAGTAATGTAAGTATTCTTTCTGTTTAGGACTGGGTTTGGGTAGGGCCATTCACAGTGTTGTTGGAGCATTCTGTTGACATGTAAAGGTTATGGGAAGAACATGGCCGCTGAATGATATAATGCACAACCTCCTGTAAAAATAAGATTAAATGGTAAAAAAAATCATATAGATGACTTCAATAAATTGGATTCAAATGTATTTGAGTTGAGTTTGATTTTTTATTCCTATCAGACCTGTGAAAATATATCCCACGTCTAAAATCTATCTGGGTTTGACAACAGTAAAACATACAACAATTCCCTTCCAAATTCTATATTGAATGGCATAACTCCTCCTTTTTTTCCCTTCACAAGCAAGAGACTACTAATTCGAAGGGAAGGGAAAAACTATAAAGAGAAAAAAGAGGCCTTACCAACAAGATAAATAATTCAGGAAACAGAAACAACAAGGCTCACATACCAAAACACATGAACAAGGCTAAGGGAGCCTATCAGCCCCCATCACCACAAGGGGTTTCACACACCTGTATGGGACAATATCTATTACCCTATCCTTCACCCTTTGTTTGAGGGAGAACTACCTGGCGTCATAGCATGCAAACCTAATCATCTTAGCAAATTAACTACATTAACTTCAAACTTTCTTCATAGAAGATTCAAACTCAAGCTTTTTATGCTATATAATCTGTAGAATGAATGCATATGAATGGCATTGACTGAGATCAAGAAGATGCAAGATATTTTTTTCAAGAAGTTTCTTCCACAAAACCTGCTTTACATCTATAAATTTAGTTGCTGAGTGTCTGTTGCTAAGGGGGAAGTCTCGTACTTTTACTTTTTCACCCCCGAGTTTTTGCCCTCGTCATGTACTTTCCACAACTATTTCTCTAAAAAGGTTACAGCTAAAGGTTAGCCACTTAGCCAAACTTGATAGTAGTAAAAATAAACAATCATATGATTGTAGTTTGTACCAAAACACATCCAGCAAAGCGTATCAGACTTTTCTACTGCCAGTAACCAACATTGCAATCTCAAATCCTGACTCCAACTCGTAAAATTGATATTAGAGAAAATTACATATATACAGAGTAAAAGGCCCAAGGAATATCCCAGTCTGGCCCACAGTTACTCCAAGATGAAACAGTCAAACATATTATTGATAAAGGAAAAAACTACTGCTTACTAATCTCAAATTCTTAAAGGGCTACATTAAAAATAATAACATCAAATATAACTTAACAATTCATATGACTACCTACTCTTTAACAGTAGAGAAGTACATTTCAAAATGAAGATTACAATTGAAGCTATTAGCTTGTGTTAAATGAACTTGTGAATGATAATAAATTGGCACTAAAAGGCCAGCATAGCATATTAGCTCCAAAAAAGACTTCAATGATATGGTAGTAGTTGCAGGCAAGAATAAAAAGATACTGACTACTCGAAAGCTAAACTAGGATGTTGCCTTTCGAATAACTTGTTTATCTTATCTTGTAAAATAGGTTGACATTGTAGGGGGTTCATATTCATGTAAGAGATGATTCCACTCTTAAGATTCTTCTATCACTTCCTGAGTGGATTTATTCTTAGAAGATATATTCAATTGAACTAGATCTAATATAAACCCAATGAGACCGACATCAAAAGAATAAAATGCAGAAATGAAAAGATTACCAGGTTTCAAATCACGGTGTATGATCCCATGAGAGTGCAAGCATTCCATTGCACGAGCAATATCAAGGGCAAATCCAACAGCAACACGTCTGTCCAAGCACCTAGGCCGTATGTTCAGCAAGTATTTACGTAATGTCCCTCCCAATAAAAGCTCGGTAACTATCACCATTACAGGCTCCTTGCAAGCACCAGTAAACTGTTGGCACACGGTTTCAATATCTATTAGCAAATTGATAAAACAAGACACTAAGAGCCTCGAAATCAAATCCAACCTTCACTAGGTTTTTATGCTGAACTCTGGACAACATTGCAACTTCTCTTGCAAACCGTGCTTCTCTCTTGGAAATCTCTTCTGGAGTCTCTCCTTTGTGAACAATTTTAATGGCAACAGTCTGGTTTTTGTATCTGAAGAGAGCCCAATAACCAAAAAGTAGAGTGAGAAACTTGCTGCATAACCAGACATCAACTTGCAATATATTACTTGAGTGACTTATATCAGTTTAGGAGCACAAACCAGAGTTCTGAGTGACTATTAAAGCGCAATTCAATGCCAGCGTAACCATTCGCTTTAAAATCAGGAATTACAAACGTGAAAATCGATTCAATTGCTGACAGAACCTAAAGAACATAACCTAGACAGTAGGAATCTGTAAAATAATTGCTTGACAAATCCACCGAATATACACAAGATTGGCTAATTACCAGAGGAGCCATGTACAGAAAACATATAATAAAAAACAAACCAGGGATAACTGAATCTGACAAATACTACGAAAGTATTTTGCAGATCTAAATTATATTCTCATAAACAAGAAGAAAATTGCCACGCCTGATTAAGGGCTTTGCCCCGAGGTCAAAGCAAAGAAATTTTCAGTTCGACAGATCAAATAACTAAGGAACGAAATCAAATTCAAGAAAAGCTCGAAACTTACTTTCCCTCGTACACTTTGGCATGAGCTCCCTCTCCAATTCTAGGCCCAACAAATAAATGTTTGGGATCAATAAGCCATTTTGCATCCAATTTGAACTCGTCAGCTGTATAGAACCTACTTCCAGATTCCATCTCTTTAGAATAAAAGAAACGAACTTAACACATACATCTACCAGTGAACTCTAGCACCCATCATTTACTTTACAGGAAAGATCACGCATCAGAACCCAACAAGGAAGTGTTGAACTCATTAGAATTTAGAACAGAGTGTGAATGGATAGTCTGACACTATTAAGACATGCTCTGTGGTGTTTTCTACTGGTTCATAACCACATCTCAAGAATTCACAGCCAGAGATCAAAACTCAGCAGTTTGATGCATTACATGTCCTTAAGGAGGCAAAAGCTATGAATATCACGTGTGAAACGGAAAGAGAGAGAGAGAGAGAGCTGAACGATTTCTTGAAAAATCATGGGAGAGAGAGGAATCAGCAGAAAGGGGAACAGGGAAGATAACTAATCAACATTCAACATACCCTCAGGAAGAGTAAAAACATCGAAATTCTATGACCCACTGTAGAGGTTTATTAAATGGGAAAATTTGATTTTTCAGCCATACGTGGGTTCAGAGTTTCACTCTTGATCTGCAGACAAAATCATGAAAAAGATTGAGTCTTGGTCCAGTAAAAGAATTAAGGGAGAGAGAGAGAAGTTGCGACTATTGTAATAAAGACTGTGGGAGCCATAAATTAATCAAAAGCACATGGAAATCGATCTAATCAACATGGGCCATGGGCAACCCAGTCAATAACAAATCATGCCCGGAGTCCGGACTATCTCTTCTCTTCCCTTCTTCTTCCTTTATATTTCACTTCACTTCACTTCATCGCTTCAATAACAAGATATAGACGGCCAAGAAAGAAAACAAGACATAGACTAGGTGTCTACTGAAAATCATGTAGCCTCCACCGAATGATACTGTTTGATGTTAGGAAAATATAAATCAATATTTCATTATTTATTTTCAATCACACTTTTAACTCTAAAAGTAATTATTAAATATTTTTAAAGTATGAATATATAATATTTTATTTTATCGTAAACTATCATCTCAATTAAAATGGATATTTAAATAAATAATTTTTATTATATAATATGTTAGGATAAGATGAAAATATCCCAGTCATAATTTCTACTACTTGGCTAAATTTCTTGCCTAATTTTGGCAAAGGAATTTCATGCAAGATTTTCCTCTTGAAATCAAAGTTTGTTAGGTCGGATTTTCTGGTATTCCAACCATCAAATTGTTCTTGTATCTTCTCAAAGTCTGAAATGGACGAAACCCCCCATATGCAAAGTCATTTCTTTCTTCTTCTTTTTTAACTTTTTGATTTCTTGCAGCTTCGGCATCACAGTCAAGTTGAAAACACCAGAAACGTAACACGTGAGGGACATCAAAGCTCTGTGTTGCTTGTTTATCTGCCACGTTTGTGGCTTACATTTCACAGCGCCGTTGAGGCCATTCACAAGCATTCAGCATAATAATTGTTTGTCCACGTAACAGACAAAAAAACGCATAAATCTAAAATATGGGGGGCCCCCAAAGTGATGTATTAGCTAGGATTACAAAAGTTTCATCTATTTAAAACAACATCTTAGAAAAATTGCAAAAGAATTTCTTGTCTGTCATTCTTTTTTATGAAGATGCTAAAAACAAATCATGCCACCCAACATACCATTGGTGTACCTTATGATAACCATAACTCATTTACTTGTACTAGTATAATAATGTCAACAACTATTGGTATTAGCCTAGAGTAATGTTAGATACTATGAAAGGACATATCCACAGGGGCCAGGCCCACGATGAGATTCTGGCTTGAGCTCACATGCATGATCTGGAGTGGGTCGGGTCGACCTAGGAGGTCTAGAAAGAGGGACACAAGATAGAGTGACCTGACAAGAGACGACCTAAGCACTGCAGGGCGTCTTGACACCATAACTGGCCGACCGTCAAAAACATCCTCGTCCCTGACACAACTGTTCGGACGGCACTGGAAGACAAACGAACTTGTCCAAGACCACTCCGCATTTAATGGAGCAGGGGCGAGCACGCCATGCGAGTTGCCACGGCCACGCTACATTTAATGCGCCCCGGGGGTCGACACGTTGCGACATATGTCAGCAACAACCCTGATCAGACATGGCAGGTCTACAAGGAGGCAGGAACTTCCGATTCCAGTACAGAGCCACACACCGGCCACCATCACCTCGGGGCTAATCCCGACCAGGTATAAATACCCCTCCCTCCACTGGGAAAGGGTGACTGACTCACTCTCGAATATTTCTCTGCTTATTCTCTCTAGCTCTCACTTTCTCTCTACATCTCCAACCTTGATCTAACTTGAGCGTCGGAGATACCACCACCCCCGAGCTCCCCCACTCTTCACTTTACAAGAAAGAGACCGAACCCCAATAGTATGGAGTTGCCTAGGCCCGCAAAATACAACATCAACATTGGCGTCGTCTATGGGATCTTTGTTTTCCTATAAGTAGCGTGTCCTTCGTATGCCGGCAACAACGCGCTCTCAAGCCTCGCGACATGGAGAAGAACTACATAAAGCAATGGAAGGAAGAATCAATGAGCAAGCTGCAACAATACTGAAGTTCATGGAAGAAATGACGGCCTTTTGCTAGGAAAATATAGTCTTGCGAAGGGCCGGTAGAGAACCGGAGGGAGACCAAAAGAGCCACAACTCTGAGACCCATCATCCCCCTAAGGCGACAGCGGCTGAAGAAGAACGGCGCAAGGTGGACCTCAAGTTCTGGAAACTCGAGGACAAGTATGAAGAGGTACTCAAACGAGTAGATCTGCCATCCACAGTAGACCAGCTGCTGACCAGCGTCAAGCTGTCGTATAGCGCCGAGGTCATGGCAGTCCCGTTCCCACCAAGATTTAAAGTTTCACAGATAAAAGCGTATGAAGGGTCAAAGGACCCCATGGAACATCTAGAAAACTTCAAAGCCCATATGACCCTACATGGGTTCCCGAGCGAGGTTGCATGCAAGGTGTTCCCATTCACATTGAGAGGGGCGACGAGAGCATGGTTCAGGTCCCTGCTACCCAGGACCATTACTAGCTTCATCGAGTTGGCCCGACTCTTCTTGACACAATTCATGGCGAGCTTGAAAAAGAGGCAACTTGCTGCCTATCTCCTGACCGTGAAGCAAATAGACGACGAGAGCCTGAAATCTTACCTATCTCACTTAAATAAAGAGCGCATGACGATGGATGACCAAGATGAAAAGATCACCCTAGCAGCCTTTGGGGATTTGGCCTCGCAACCCATTCATGGCAGAGATCGCACGAAGGACCCAGCTTCATTAAAAGAGTTCATGGACCGCGCCGACGACTTCATCAACGTTGAAGACATGCTTCCCCACGGCGAACGGAGTTGGATAGGGCAGATAAGAAAGCAACTGGCCAGAACAACGAGTCGAGTTAGGAAGGTAGTAAAAAGAAGGCACAAGAAACAAAGCGCAAAGAGAAGTAGCCCAAGCAGAAGGGCCAGGCAGCACATCCACACCAACTTGGTCGTAGAAACCGAAAGAGATCCGAGCCCGCAAGGCAAGCGACAGTGAGACTTGGCCTGCCCCAAGTACTGCACCTACCACAAAACTTGCAACCATCGGATGGAGGATTGTGTCACCAGGAAGTGGATGATGGAAGAAATGGAAGCCTTGATAGACTAGCGGGGTGACAAGAGGCACGGTTAGCGACACAACAATCATGCACAGCCATGAAGAAGTGAAAGCTCCACCAAAAGAAGGGGCGGTGGGCGTAACGGAGCAGGTCCACGACGAAGAAACCCAGCCAGAGAGGAAGGCCCAATGGGTGAAATACACAAGATAGTAGGTGGATACGCCCGGGGAGGGACCACCTCGTCGACAAGAATGGCCCATACCAGAAGGGCCAGATACGAGGAAGTATTCACCACCTACAGGGCAACCCCGAGCGCCAGGTGCCACTTGAGGGAACCAGTCATAACCTTCAGCGAGAAGGACGAAGAAGGATTTTTGCACCCTAATGATGACGCTCTGGTCGTGACAGTGCAAATTGCCAACTACGTGACGAGGAGGGTCCTAATCGACAACGGCAGCTCAACCGATCCTATTCTAGGAGGCATTCATTCGGATGGGGATCACGCCCGATCGTCTGCACCTGACCCCGACTCCCTTCAAAGGCTTCACGGGGATATGATTCAGCCAGTTGGAGCAGTCACCTTGTCCATCCTAGCGAGAACGGCCTCAAGAACGGCGGTTACCATGGTGGATTTTCTTGTAGTAAAAGCCCCCTCCTTCTACAACACTATCATGGGGCGTCTGACCTTGAACCACTAGAGGGCAGTGACATCCACCTATCACTTGAAGATGAAGTTTCCAACCCCCATGGGAGTGAGGGAAATACGCGGTGAACAAAAATTGGCAAGAAAGTACTACGCTTGGGAGGTGAAGCCCGAGGCCATTAAGGTTCAAGCCCTCAAAGGAGTGCAAGAAGAAGCAGGCCACCTCCGACTCCGACCCTGACGAAGTTGGACGGGGAGGTAAGAGATGATGAGGCACTACGATAGGCAGAGCCCAACGAGCCACTAGAGTTAGTGATGGTGGATCCACAGAGACCCTAGCGCACAGTTGGGGTAGGAACCAAGATGGCTCTCAATCTGAGCCAATCCATGAAGCACCTCCACACTGAGCATTGAGATGTGTTGGCCTGGAGCCACGAAGAAATGCCTGGGATCAACAAATCTATCATCAAGCGTCACCTTAGCATGGGCCCCAAGGCGAAGAATGTCAAGCAAAAACACCGAAGCTTCAGTGCAGAGAAGTATGTAGCGATCGTCGAGGAGGTGGACTGGCTCATGGCCTTGGAGTTCATCCAGGAAGTTCACTAGCCCGAGTGGCTGTCCAACGTAGTGTTGGTAAAGAAGTCAAGTGGAAAGTGGAGAATGTGCGTTGACTTCACCAATCTGAACAAGACTTGCTCCAAAGACAGTTTCTCGCTCCTACCCATAGATCTAATAGTAGATTCAATGGCCGGACACCCCCTACTCAGCTTCATGCATGCATATTTCAGGTACAACTAGATCAAGATGAACGCAGAGGATGAGGAGAAGACAGCCTTCATCACCGACCGGGGACTCTATGGCTACAAGGCCATGTCGTTCGGTCTCAAGAATGCAGTTGCAACTTATCAGCGGATGGTCAACTCAAATTTCAAAAAGCAGATCGGGCGAAACATGGAAGTCTACGTAGATGACCTCTTGGTCAAAAGCAAAAAGGCCGAGCAACATCTCGATGACCTTCGACAAGCCTTTTTAGTGTTGAGAAAGTACAAGATGAAGCTCAACTCGCTCAAGTGTGTGTTTGGTGTTGAGTCGGGGAAATTCTTGGGATTCATGGTCTCGGAACGCGACATCGAGGCCAACCCCGAGAAGGTCAAGGCAGTTCTGGATATGCCACCGCCATGGACGATCAACAATGTCCAGAGGTTGGCAGGAAGAGTCGCTGCATTAAGCCACTTTATCGCGAGGTCAACCAATCGTTGTCTCCCTTTCTTCAAAGTCCTCAGGAAGGCACGAGAATGGGATGATGAGTGCAACCAGGCCTTCGACGAACTCAAGAAGTATTTGGCGCACCCACCACTCCTCAGCCAGACTAGCCCAGGGGAAGACTTGACGGTGTATCTGGCCGTGACCCTAAACGTCGAGTCCTCCGTCCTGGCCCGCACCTAGGCTGGAGATCAACTACCCGTCTACTACATGAGTCGGGCTTTTAGAGGAGATGAGGCCAGGTATCCCCGGATGGAAATGTTGGCCTTCACATTGGTCATCACCGCGAGGCGGCCATATTTCCAGGCTCACTCGATAAAGGTACTCATCGATGTCCCCCTCAGGAAGATACTGCAAAAGCCCGACGTGTCCAGCAGGATGACAAACTGGGCAATCGAGTTGAGTGAGTTCAACATTGTGTACCTTCCCCGGATGGCGATCAAAGGGCAGGTCCTGGCCGATTTTGTGGCCGAGTTCTCAGATTTCCCTGAAAAGATAACTGTGGCACCCTAAGGCAAGCCTTGGCAGGTCTACGTCAATGGCTCATCCTGCCAGGCTGGGGGGAGTAAGGGTGCACATAATCACTGAATTCGGAGAAGAACTTAACTATGTGATCAAACTTGGTGTCAAAACTACCAATAACGAGGCTGAGTATGAAACGCTGCTGGCAGGGATGACGGTAGCCAGGTCGTTAGGAGCAACCAAAGTGGAAGTGAGAGCTGACTCCCAGGTGGTGGTTGGTCAGGTCACGAGACAAATCGCCACCAAAGGTGAAAAATTGAAGAAGTACCTCCAGCAGATAGGTGAGGAGCTCGACCTTTTCAGATATTTCCACATCCAGCAAATCCCGAGGGGAGAAAACCACAAGGCAGATTGCTTAGCAAAGGCCGCCACGGGTCAGGAGGAGGCACCCCTCCCGGATCACACCATAGCCCGAACAGTAGACACACCGACCATTGGAATCGGTATGTCCACAGTCCAGCTTTTGCGGATGCCGGAATGGGCCGTGGACATCAGAAAATTCCTCAAATGAGGACTGGTCCCGAACGATAGGGAGGAAGCATGGAAGATCAAGAATAGAGCAATGCGCTTCACGTTGGTGGAAGGGGTCCTGTACATGAGGGGGTTTTCCAAGCCCCTTCTGAGATGCATCTTGCCGAAAGAAGCCCAGTACGTGCTGGCTGAGATACATGAAAGAATATATGGGAACCACTCGGGAGGGAGAGCAATTGTCGTGCGGGTGATGCGCGCGGGGTACTTCTGGCCCAATTCCCTCCGGGACGCTGAGGACTTCACGAAGAGATACTCCAAGTGCCAAGAGCATGCGTCAATCCCCTACTGTCTGCAAGAAGAGTTGACCTCCATCGTCTCTCCCTAGTCCTTTGCACAATGGAGACTCAACCTCATCGGCCGGTTTTCCGGGGGCAAATCATGGGTGAAGTGGTGGTAGTCGACTACTTCATGAAATGGATGGAAGCAGAAGCACTGGCAAAGATCACAACCCGAGCCATCACAAGGTTCTTGTGGAAATCTATAATTTGTTGGTTTGGGATCCCTCAAGGCCTCAGATCAGATAACGGCAGGCAGTTCGAATGCTCTAATTATCGGGAATGGTGCGCAGA